>NW_006921612.1:2427217-2459944 GCF_000298275.1 Orycteropus afer afer
TATATATATATATATATATATATATATATTAACTCACTTTTATTTTTCTATGATATAAGTCTGTTAGTCTGCTGCCAGGGTGGTCCTACCTCAGACTTCAGAGCTGGTTAGGTCTATCTTCTGCTGTCATTTGAAGATAGCTGCTACTCATGATAGATTGAAGATGGCAAGGCAAACCACACAAACACATTTAAAGCCTCTAGTTGAATATCATATGTGTTATCTTACATGCCACTGGTCAAACAATCACATGGTCATGGTCAAACTCAAGTGGGTAGTGATGTATATTCTACCTATTCTAAAGGCCAGTTGCCAGTGAGTCAACTCTGTTCCACAGGGTTTAATGAAGAACCTTGTTAACTTGGTAATCTGTCAATCACCCACAGCAAATACAAACTTAATGGAGAAATATTACAGACTTTTTCATTAAAGTTTGAGCAAATATGTCATGTTTTTGCTTCCATTTTACATTGTATTAGAAGTGCTAAGTAATAAAAAAAAATAATAATAATAAAAGGCATAATAATTATAAATGAGAGAAAGAGATTATACCTTATTGTAGACAGTATGATTGTCTAAATAGAAAATTCAAAAATAATCTATAGACAAAGCTAGAAAGAAAGTTGAACAAATTTGTTGGATGGAAATAACATACAAAAATCAACAAAGTCCTTGTATAGCTGCAATAATCTACAAGAAAACAATTTCAAAAACTAAAAAATTTATTATGAAAGTACAGTCCAGAGAGAACTCAGAATAATCTAACAAAAGATATGCATGCTTATCATAAAACTGTAACAATCAAGTTAGGTTGCATTGGAACAGATGGACAAATGAAATGCAATAGAGATCTTAGATCCCAAGGCATTTGACAGAGGTAATACAAATAATGGAGGGAAGGCTGGGGGGAAGACTACTCAGAAAATGATGCTAACAATGTAATAAAAGTAGTTCCCTAGCTCACACCATGCTTGAAATATATGGAGCATACATTCTAACCAAGGTAGGGAGCACAAGAAACAATGAACTTAATAAATAAGCAAGTTTATTCATTAAGGTTTATAGTATGTTAAAAATTGATAAAGTGTATGAGGAATAAAGAAAAGAAAAGTAAAGCAGAGTCAATGAGATCAGAAACAGGAAGACTGCAGTCTCAAAAAGAGAGTTCAGAGCAGTCCTCCCTGAGAAAGTGATATTTAAGGAGGGGAAGGTGTTAGCAATGCATACATATAGAGGAAGAGCATTCCAGGCAGAAAGAGCAGCCCTGACTCCCTGGAAAAGAAAATCGAGAGTTGGAGAGGCTGGGCACTTGGGATTATTTTATGTAATGAAACAGGTGAGGGTACATTCTATGATAGATCTGTCCAACTCAAAAACTGATGGTCCATTTAAGTAACCTGCCCTTAAAATTAATGGCAAATACTCCCTACTCAAAAGTGAAAATATTTTTGATATATCTATGGTAATCTGATTAGGAGCTCTGGTAGCATAGTGGCTAAGGCACTTGACTGCTAACCAGAAGGCTGGCGGTTCAAACCCACCAGCCACTCCTCGGAAGGAAGGTTGGGCAATCCTACTTCCGTGTGATACTGCCTCGGAAACCCAAGGAGGGGTCGCTATGAGTCAGGGCTGACTCGACGGCACATAACAACAACAACAACAACATGGTAATCTGATTAGATGCCCATCAATTTTTCCATCCTATTTCCCACCAACTCATTACTAATACTCCCATACTACATGCTTCAACCTTATCAAACTCTTCACTCTTCTCCCACAAATATCCAGCTTCAACAGTTCCTTCATGTTGATTATTCATCTTCCACTCTTCTGCTTCTGATGGTAAACTTCCAATTCCCCAAGTTCTATTCAATGGCACTTTCCTTATGAAATGTTCCCCATTCCCCAAGGAAAAGGGAAGTGCTCCCTCCTCAATGCTCCCATGGCAATTTGTTCTTGCCTCAGCAGTAATCACATTGAAAAACACTATGTGGCTTGTGTCTGTCTAACTTTCTCTCCCTCTAGACTGTAAGCCCTGGAGGATCTATTCAATGTTGGATTCATCTCTGTCTCCTACAAGTTGGGAGCCTTAAGCGACAATAAATAAATTTGTATTCAATAAATGAAATAATAATGACAACGAAAAGCAAAGCAAAGCATCAAGAAGAATGTAAATTTTAATTTGGAATAAGAGCTATGGTGAAAGAGAAAACCTATGATTTATATTTGGCATAAAACATTTACTATCCAATGAGTAAGTTCAGGATTTACAAGAGAGCACACAAAAAAGGAAGGCTTCAAGAAGACTAAGCTAATAATTATATTGGAAGCTATGTGTAGAGCTCACTATTTGTTATATTTATTGAGAAAGTGTCTCCATATATGTGTATATATGTGTGTATATATTTATTTGCAGAAAGATGTTTCAGGGAATTAGTGAACTGAAAACGTGTCTTAAAAGTTAAACTCTATGAAAATTAGGTGGTTTCACTGCATTACAGACTTCCAAAACCAAACCAAACTCACTGCCATAGAATCATATCCGACTCATAGCAACACTCCTTGGGTTTCTGAAGTGAAATCACTATGGAAATAGATTACCCATCTTCGTTCCAAGGAGTGGCTGGTGGGTTTGAATCACCGGCCTTCTGGTTAGTAGTCAAATGCCTTAGGCACTACACCACCAGAACTCCTATCACAGACTTATATAGACTTATAAAGACTTCCATCTGTGAAGTAATTTATTCCTCTGGCTCTAGGAATATTCCTTTCCTTAATAATTTTTAAAGACTTCTGTTTCCAATCACAGCACTCTAAAACCACAGTAATTCATGCACACTAATGAGAAGATCTTTCTTTAAAAAAAGAGTAAGAATAAAGCAGAGTTCCTCCCTTTGCAGTATCTTTACATAAAATATTTGCAAATCAAATGAACAGTGGTAATGATATTAAAGAAACTTGGGATCTTCACAAAGTCTCCCTTTTTTTTTCTAATTCTTAGTGCTCTTTACCTACATGATGTCAAATAGTAGCCACTAGCCACATGTGGCTAAGTAGCACTTAGAATGTGGGCAGAATGACTATGCAATTGAATTTTCATTATTATTCAGTTTTAAGTAAAAATCAAGTCTAAATATCCACACTTAAATGTAGCTAATGGTTAAAAACCCAAAGAAGGGTTGCTATGAGTCAGATCCGACTTGATGGCAGTGAGAAAGAAGAAATGGCTACCATATTGAACAGTGTAGATACAGAATATTCCTATCATCTCATGAAAGCTCTACTGGACAGTGTTACTTAAATTATGCTGTTATTATTAAGTGCCATCAAGTCCGTTTCAATTCATAGTGACATAATGGATAACAGAAGGAAATGTTACCCCTTCCTGTATCATCCTCATGATAATAGGTTTGTTTGAGCCCATTGGTGCAGCCACTGCATCAATCCATCGCATTGAGAGTCTTCCTCTTTTTGCTGTTCTCTACTTTACCAAGAATGTTGTCCTTCTCCAAGGATTGATCCCTCCTAATAACATGTCCAAATTAAGCAAGACAAAGTCTCACCATCCTCACCCTCTAAAGAGTATTCTCATTGTCCTTCCTCTAAGACAGATATGTTTGTTCTTCTGACAGTCCATGGCATATTCAATATTCTTCACCATCACCATAATTTAAATTACGTCAGCTCTTCTTCAGGCTTCCTTTGTCCAACTTTCACATGCTTATGAAGTGATAGAAATACCATGGCTTGGTATCAAAGATGCTATATTGCAGATGGCCAAAATTGAATAAATATCACTGAAATTAACAATGACCAATATAAAATTCACCAAAATATAAACTCTGACACTGAGGTATATAAAGATGAAGGGTGTTCCTGTAGCCAAAGACACAAATGTGTAAATAAGTAGTTAAAATAGAGTATAGCCCCTAATCCAGTTATGCATAATATTTTTATTAGGGAGCAATTAACTAAATCTAATACATCAAGGAAACCTTCAGCAAGAGAGATAATAGTGGGCCAATTTGTAAAGGAAAGAAAATTTGGGTAAAAGGAGTAACCTGGGAGGAGAGATTTTCAAGACATAGGAATAGCCATGTGTGAAGACATGTATATGTGTGAGGTAAGGATGTGTAAGAAAGGTGAAGAGGCAAATGGTGCTCAGTGGGAAAGTCCTGTACACCATGTCAAGGAGTTCAGAGCTGTTCTTCAGGACACAAGAAAACAGGAAATTGTCCTGGCCGTAAGTAGAAAGATGACAGAGCCAGATTATTCTGGCTGCATTGGGGAAATGGGAAAGAGGAAGAGAGATTACAGCCAGGGGACCAAGGCCCGTGTCCATAAAGAGAAGAGAAGTGACCAGGGCTTCCCAGGACAGAGGAAGTGAGATTGGAGAGGAAGCAAGGGATGTTTAAGTTATTTGTGCAAAAGGGATTAATATTTATTTTTAAAAGACTCTTCCTTTGAAAATACAGCAAGTGTGAGACATGTGATCATCCTGACATCCCAATAGCATATGTTATGAGAAAAGGTGTCACTGCAATTTTTTTTGAGGAGGCTCTTACTAATGCTCACAAAACCACTTGGAAACATTGAGCATGCAGCCAACCTGAGAAAGCCCATCACTGCATGCTGAAATTAGTCACCCAGGATGACAATTCTGTTATGGATTCCTCAGGATAAAAATAAGCTAAGGCATGGAGCCCAGGCAGCTGGGCAGGAAGAGGGGTGGACCAGGTCCTCCAGAGCACTTGTAAAATGCCCTGATGTAATCTAGGATTTGGAGTCACTCAGACTTTGTTCTAGGGTCAGCTCAACAACTTTTCAGAGCTCGGCTTTTGGATGAGCCACTGTGCCTCCCAATTTTCTCACCTGTACCACTAGTTGCTATCAAGTCAATTCCAACTCATGGCAACCCCACATGTGTCAGAGTAGAAGTGGGCTCCATGGGGTTTTCAGTGGCTGATTTTTCGGAAGTAGATCTCCATCCCAAGTCATCACTGGATGGACTGGAACTTCCAACCTTTTCTTTAGCAACCGAGCATGTTAACTGTTTGCACCACCCAGGAATTCCTGCACATCTGTAAATGGAGGCAATAACACTTACCTCATATAAGGCTTTCATAAACATGAATAGCACATATCAATACCTTAGACATGTTCATTCTTTTTTCCTTCCCCAAAACATTCCCTCTCTAGTAACCAAACTCCCAAAATTCTAGTGGGAAAAATTCATATTTAGTATATAGCTTAATATCTTTTTCTCTCTTGTGTCACATTTTTCTTTAGTTCTCCCAATCCTTCAAAAAATCTAAGCATCCTATAGCTTTGAGAAGGGCTATTGTGGAGAGATCAGGGATAAGCAGTGAAGAGAAGTGGGCCCTGCCTCATCTGTACTGCTTCCCCCACTGCTGGTACCCCTGAGGAGGATGCGGCCCACTGAGTGGGCTGAGGCCAGGAGTTTCCAGCTGGAGAATGAGTGGTTGAATGTGTCGAAAATGTGGCTGACCTGGAAGTGTAGCCCAACGTGACCAGGCTGAGGGCCAGCACAGGTTCCCATCTAGCCTTCTCCTCCTCAAGGTAGAGGGTGTTCCAGGGAAAGAAAACTGATGAGGACAGTGATACATCCCATAATATAGAAAAAAGAGCTGAAAGAATGAGAGAATATTTTACCAGACCTTTAAAAAAAAGTTGCCATGGAGCAAATTCCAACTCATAGTGACCCCATGTGGGTCAGAATAGAACTGTCCTCCATAGGGGTTTCAATGGCTGATTATTTGGAAACAGATCACCAGGTCTTCCCTCAGAGGGTAGACCCAAACCTTCAACCTTTCAGTTAGCAGCTGAGCACGTTAATCATTTACATCACACAGGGACTCCCAGCAAAGCTTAGGGACTACCTACACAAAGAAACTAAACAGAAAATTGCATGAGTTTTTTGGAACTAATGGCTTGTAATTAAGAAACTCCAGAAGTTTATGCCAGATTATGCAGTCATTTAAAAGTGGACCTAGAAGAAAAGGTTTATGGGTGCAGCTACTCCAGAAGTATGGAGGAGCTGTGGTGGTAGTGTCTAAGGCATGGGGTTGCTAGCTGGAAGGGCTATGGTTTGAACCCACTAGCTGCTTTGTGGAAAGAAGATGAGGCAGTCTGTTTAAATAAAAATTTACAGCCTTGGAAATCCAGTAGAGGTCACTATGAGTCAGAATCAATTCGATGGCAGTAAGTTTGAATTTTGGGTTTTCTGGGGTTTTTTTGTTGTTGTTGTTTGTTTTTTTTGTTTTGTTTTGTTTTGTTTTGTTTTTTTGAGGGGCTTGCAATTATGGCTTTCTCATCTTCAAGAGGTTGCCACTACCAGAATCCCTTTCCTATTACTACTCAGATAGCCACTGTGTGGTGAATACCATCTTTAACAAGTTGCTGCCAAGAGTAAATGTTGAGTCTTCTTAATTCTTCAAAATCCAAAGTACAGTCTTTATTGGCTTTTAACTTGGGCCTGCATTTCCATTTCTCATTTCCTGTGTGAGAACCCCTTTCTTTCTCAAACAAAGGACACTTTTTAGATGATTTCTATCCTCTCTCAGAGAAGCATAGCCCTTTCTTAGCAGGTCTCACTGGAATAGTTTTTCTGGATATTTCACACAATACCAAATTCATTCAAAAAATGTATGCCTAGAGTAATTGAGGGGAGTCTATTCTTTCCCAGAAAACTTTAAAGTGTACAATTGGACTAAAGAGAAATTGGAAACTTCTCACACGTATAGTCTAAACAATCTAAACTGAAAGTTTTCTAATTGTGGTCTCATGTCTTAAATAAGCTTAATAAGATCCTGTGGCCTTTTTATTAAGAAGAATAAAAACGTCTATCATTTTTTCAAAAGCAATTTCTATGTGGTCTTTTTCATATAGCTTACCCTTACAACAATCCTATGTGGTAGGTACTATAAAAATCACAATTTTAAAGATGAGAAAATGATCCAAGCTTATGCAGCTAATATTCAAATATGAACACAGACTTGTGGAAATTCATGCTTTTAACATCACCCTACATAGTTCTCTCTTTTTCAAAACAAGTTAGATTTCAGTTATATTTTATGAAATTATTTTTCAAAGTAAGTTTGCATGAAGATATTATCTCCAAAGCCAGTTCCAGTTTCATTTGTCATCTCCAAATTTTTGCCTAATACCCACTCTAATTCACCACACATTTCCAAATACAATAAACACCATCCATGCCATGATAATGAAGGATAAAAAAGAAAGAAAATGTAGAATTCTTATATCTGCCATCCTCAGGCTACTACACTAATAATTATTTTAACTTACATTCATGATGATTTTGAATATTTCTTCCAAATTTTAAGTGCAAATTTTGTTTATGATCATAAGATCTCTTGAAACTTCTCTCTCTTTCTTTCCTTATTTTTCTTTTAAACCTCAGAGAATCTGATTTCAAAAAGTTTTTATAGTTCTAGGCTAGATGAAGGCCAGATTATGCAGTCATTTAAAAGTGGACCTAAAAGAAAAGGTTTATGGGTGCACTTTTTGTAGACGTTTTAAGAGAGAATCCCAACTCAAAATTGACATTGATAGACAGAAGATAGCCATTTTCTGGGTGTAGGAAGGAAGTGCATCAACTTCATCAGGAAATTATGGCTTCCACAGTCTTTTGTTGTTGTTGTTATGTGCCGTCAAGTCAGGCGAGACTCATAGCGACCCCTCCTTGGGTTTCCGAGGCAGTATCACTATGGAAGTAGATTGCCCCATCTTCCTTCCGAGGAGTGGCTGGTGGGTTTGAACCGCCAGCCTTCTGGTTAGCAGTCAAGTGCCTTAACCACTATGCTACCAGAGCTCCCTCCACAGTCTTTAGGAGACAGCAAACAAAGTATTGAGCAGAAAATATTTTCTATTTCCTTCCATTCCACAGTGCTATCACGTCTTTGATTGCTCTGAACTCTGCTTCATTTGAAATGAATGAGACCATCCATAGACTTGTCTGCCCAAATCCATCTGGATTGCTCTCATTGGCCATGACCAGCCAGAGTCATCCACATATTAGAGTGGTAATGCTGCTGCCATCAATCATAGCCCATTCTCCAATGCTTCCTGTAAGTTTGAGGCCAAGAACAGTTTCCTCTGAGAACATATATAGCATTAAGATTTCCTTTCCTCTCTCCTCCACTACTTCCTTGCTCATCACTCAGTAGTGCTTACAACCTTCTGGGAAACAAAGACTCCCAAGACCAGCTGTCTAGGCCCCACACATATTCCTCATATTTAGACTAGCTCTATACATGAGTAGAGAAGGGAACAAAAGCTCCCAAAGTCTGGAGAGTGGCCAAGAGCCACTCCATCTCCAGCTAAAGGAAACTGTGCTCCAGTACTTCCTTTCAGTGGGAGACCTTAGAGGATGAGGTAGGGGAAGCAGCCTTGTATGGGAGAGTTGGCACCAAGCCATGCTTCTGGAGTTTCTTTCTTGGGATAAGAGTGAGGAGAAGATCTAATTCCAGGAAATGTGTTTTGAGACTGCTTCCTTTCTGCTCAGCTTCAGGGCCCTTTTTGGGCCTCAGCTGGTTCTCACACCCTCAGTTTCTTCTCAGAAGGCCTCAGTCTGCTTCTCTTTTGTCTCTGAATTCTGCACCACCCACAAGCCTCTTAGGGGACCTTTCCTTCCAGGGCCACCTCGGGCACTCCACTCAGCCTGGCTGTGAAGTGATAAAGTTCTTCCCAGATTCCTTGCCCCCTTGTTGCCTCTGAAGACAAACCTATAGGTTCTTCACATTTGAAGCATCATGCAGCTAGTGACAACAAGGGGAAAAGGGTAAGAGAATAACAGACATGTGAGTCTAAGATCTCACCAAGTTCTGACAGTCCCAGGCCTTGTCTCAAGGCCTCTATGCTCTTCTGATATGGAAAGCCATGGGCTTATCTTTAAACATTGTCTCTTCATTCCTGAGTGTCACAAACAGTTTGCCCTCAGCTCAAGGTTTGCAGTTCAAGCCTACCCAGTGGCTCCACAGAAGAAAGGCTGGTTATCTGCTCCTATAAAGATTACACACACTTCTTTGGAGGTCTCCTACAGAGTGAAATGGGAAGGATTGTGTGAGAGAAAAGACCCTCCTACACAGGGTGTGATGGAAATCAACGGTCAGTGTCAGAAGGGTTGCAGACCCAACCTTTCCTAGCAAAAGGAATGAAAACCAGCTGGGACAACAAGAGGCTGCCAGACCTAGGAGAAGCACAGCCTCTAAATTCAGATATTCACTCACTATTTCTTAGCTGGGTGATCCTATTTGTGAACTCCTCTATGCCTCAGTTTTCTCTTCAATAAAACAGAGATAAGGTCTCACTCCTGGGTTTTTGTGGAAATGAAGGAGATAAAGTATATAAAATGTTTAGCCCACCTAATAGTAATAATAATAATAGTAACATTTATGAGCACTGTACAGGGCACTGCTATGAGCATCTTACATGACCCTTTCACAACACTCTTATGAGATACATATTATTATTATTCCCCTTTTACATATGAGAGAACTGAAGTACAGAGAAGTTAAGCAATTTTCCCAAGGTCACAAAACAAGTAAGAGGGAGGAGCTGAAATTAGAGCCCAGGCAGTCCAACTCCAGCATCTGTGGTCAATTGAATCTCAACTAATACCCACAAAACTTCAGTAGCAGCAACAATAAGCAATAAGTTTGGTTCACAAGTCTGTGGGAGTCAGGTGATTTGAGCCAGCCTCACTTGTGTTGGCAGGCCTCATTCACATGTCTGCAATCGGCTAGCTGTTGGCTGATCTCAGATGGCCTCCCTTAGATGTTTGAGGCCAGTCTGCTCTGCTCTGCTTGTCTTTCATCTTTTAGCAGAGTAACTGAGACATGTTCTCATGGTGATGACAGGGGCAAGAGAAGTAAGCCAAACTGAGCAAAAACTCTTTGAGTTTCTGTAGCACATCTGCCAACTTCCCATTGACTAAAGTAAGTCACATGGCCGAGCCAGAAGTCAGAATGGTAGGGCCCTCCCAATTACAATAAAGGGTGTGATTAGGATAGGGTGAAAAATCTATCACAATTACAAAACCGGTATCTTGTCTCTGAGCAATCTGCTACCTGTATAATTATCAGAATGCTAAACCCTCCTTCCCAGGTGAAGAAACTCCCTCAATCACTTTTATGTTAATATCCCTGAACACACTGAAACTAGTCAGCATCATCAATCCTTCTGAATTCACCTTCTTCAATCAGGATGTGCCAGGAACCATAGTGAGCATTGGAACCATAACTGTGAGCAAGACGAACAAGGTTCAGTCGAGTTGACTGCCAAGTAAATATGTAACATAATTTGTCATAGTAAGAAATTCTATGACAAAAAAATTAACCAGAATTATTTGATAGAGAGAGTCTGGGGTTATTCTTTGAGGACAGTGACCTTTGAGATTCATGTCTTTATCTTCAGCCTTAAGTCCAATGCCTAACACTGAGTAAAAATCAGTTGCTATTCAGTGAACTTCAACTTATGCCAACCCTATGCATGTCAGAGTAGAACAGTGCTTCAAAGAGATTTCAATAGCAGATTTTTTCAGAAGTAGATCATCAAGTCTTTCTTCTGAGGCACCTCTGGGTAAATTTGAACCTCCAACCTTTCAGTTAGCAGTTGAGCACTTAACCATTTGCTTTACCCTGGGATTCTTACTACTGAATGTTATTGTTTGGTGTCATCAAGTCAATTCCTACTCATACTGACCCTGTGTACAACAGAATGAAACTGCCCAGTCCTGCACCATCCCCACAATCATTGTTATGTTTGAGAACATTGTTGCAGCCACTGTGTCAATGCATCTCACTGAAGGTCTTGTTTTTGTTTTTGTTTTTGTTTTGCTGATCTTCTACTTTACCAAACATGATGTCCTTCTCCAGGGACATCATGATAGCATGATTAAAGTACATGAGATGAAGTCTAGCCATCTTCCCTCCAAAGAGTACTCCTGGCTGTACTTCCTCCAAGATAGATTTGTTCATTCCTCTGGCAGTCCATGGTACATTTAATATTTTTTGCCAATACCATAATTCAAAGGCAACAATTCTTCTTCTGCCCTTTCTTATTCATTGTCCAGCTTTCACATGCATATGAGATGATTGAAAATACCATGGCTTAGGTCAGGCACACCTTACTCTTCAAAGTGACCCCTTTGCTCTTTAACACTTTAAACAAGTTTTTGCAGCAGATTTGCCCAATGCAATATGTATTTGATTTCTTGACTGCTGTTTCCATAGGCATTTATTGTGGATCCAAGTAAAATAAAATCCTTGACAATGTCGATATTTTCTCCACTTATCATGATGTTGCTTTTTGGTCCAGTTGTGAGAATTTTAGTTTTCTTTTTATGTCTTTGATCTTCATCAGTAAATGCTTCAAGTCTCTTCACTTTCAGCAAGCAAATATTGAGTCACCAAAAACCAAAATCAAACTCACTGCTGTGGAGTCGATTGCAACTCATAGAGACCCCTTCTTGGGTTTCCAAGGCAGTACCTCTACAGAAGTAGATTGCCCAACCTTCCTTCTAAGGAGAGGTTGGTAGGTCTCAATAAATGTTGAAAGGTGGATGGAGGGATGGAGGGATAGATAGATGGATACTACAATCTACCTGGCACTTGTTCTGCTTCTCTGGCCATTGCCTCCTCATCGTCTTTGCTCTCTGTAGCCCATAGGGACCAGACATGATTTCAGAAAGAAGACCTATTTCCCTCTTCACATTGAAAGCATCAGCCCTGAGACCCTGATTAAGTCTCTTCTTCACTGTCACAATTACTGAGTCATCTCTGCTCTCTGTGGTTTCCAAAGTGATTGCCCTTCTTGTGAGCTCCCTGTTCAGTGTTGGGAAATGTGAACAGAGCTAATGCTGCCCATTGCCTCTTTGGAGAAATCCAGACCCACCCTTTTGTGTATGTTTTGGGTTGCAATGTGAGAAGGATGTGAAAAAGCAGAGAAAGATGCCAGCTGTGATCCTTCCCTTGTCAAAGTTCTCTAAGCTAAATCAGCAGATTCTTTGTTATAATATTTTGATTTATCAATACCATTTATTGGTGTTTCACCTACATTTGTTGTTATTAGTTTCTGTCAAGTCAGGTCCAACTGATTCATGATGATGACCCCGTGTGCAACAGAATAAAATGTTACCCAGTACTGTGCCATCATCACAACGATTGGCATGCTCAAGTCCACAGTGTTGTGGACCACAGTGTATTTTGAGTGTTATCCAACCTAGGAGGTTCATCTTGCAATTGTTGGGCAATGTTCTCTTGTGATCCACAGGCTTTTTGTTGGCAAATTTTCACAAGTAACTCATTAGGCCTTTCTTTCTAGTCCATGTAGTCTGAACCTGCACTATAACCTGTCCCCCATGAGTGCCCTTGCTGATATTTGAAATGTGGGTGGCATAGCTTCCAGCATTATAGCAATCTATTATCCACCACAGTACAACAAACTGGCAGATGTATGTTTATTCTTTACAATACTCACTGAAGCAGGTTTTATTATCCTACTTTTCTGAAAAGTTAAGTGATTTGCTTAGGGTCACTGTTGCAGAATGACAGGACTATCACTCAGAGCCAGTTTTTCTGAAGCATCATGGTAGAATGGAAATAAAAAAATTCTCTGTAGTCCAACAGACTTGAATGAAAAATCCCCATTCAACCACTTGCTTAACCCTACAATCAGGGCATGCTGAAGCAGAATTTAGTGTGACCATAACAAATCAAATCCCAAAAACCAGCAGGCATACTGATGTCTAAAACTTTCACAAACATGTTCTAGCAAAGTGTGACCATTAAAAAGCCCTACGATGGTTGCTTATTTTTCGTTTTAAAATACTTACAAAAATGACTAATAAAGTATATCCAAGGAAAAAATATATTTAAAACCTGAAAAAGTAATAAAAATTGCTAATCTTCCCAATTGTATGTGCACACAAATAGAAAATCATCTTACTTGACACCTTCTCCCTCAGAGAACACAGTGGCCTGTCAAACAAAGGCCCCAGGTGTGCACTTTTCTCTGGATGAGGGGGCCAGGTGTTCCATGAGGATCCTCTTCATTGGAATCTCCCTCAGATTGTAGGTGATGAAATTGGAAACAGACATGAAATTGGAAGGAAAGAGAAGGAAAAAGGGTCTTTGGGCCATTCTCTGGGGCAATCTTTACTACGGAAAGTTATTTTTAATATGTTCCATATGGATTGTGAAAAACATGAAACATTCAAGGGGCTAATCATAATTCTCAATGAGATAAATACTGTGCACTCATGCAATAAAAAAAAAATAAGGAAAATATGTATTTAGTCCAAAAGCTTCATTTGAGGAAAAAAAAAAAACCTAACATAAGGAAATGATTTCCTAAAGAGTCTTTCAGTCTGAGACAAAAGACCAGCTCACCCGTCTTAAGGATACAGATTAGATTTATCACTTTGGTCATGTCCCTTGATTAGGACAAGTTTTAAGGCACGAGTTAACCAAGCGTCAATATGGAAAGCTGTAGAACTCAACTGTGTGCTAGACAGCCCCTGTGCACCTGAAGCCTTGCTCAGTTCAGGTCCTGCAGTCCCATCTACCCTGTTGGAAACTTCCTAGTTGTGTATCCATGTGCAAGTCACTCAGTCTCTCTGTCAATTTTCCTATCTACATAATTCATAAAGTAGATGAGAAGATCAAATTAAATAATAGAGTTTGTTTGGTAAACTACAACTTATTTACAGATGTTAGATATTATTGTATGGTAGACTGAAAAGCAGATACAAAGTGTTTTGGGAATCTAGAGTCCTGGTGGCACAATGGTTAAAGCGTTTGGCTGCTAACCAAAAGATTGACAGTTTAAACTCATCACTCTACTTCATAGAGAAAGACTAGGTGGTCTGCTTCCATAAAGATTTGTAGCCTTGGAAACCTTATGGGGCAGTTCTATTCAATCCTATAAAAAACAAACTCACTGCCGTTGAGTCAGATCTGACTCACAGCAACCCCTCCTTGAGTTTCTGATGGTATCACTATGGAAGTAGATCGCCCAATCTTCCTTCCGAGGGGTGGCTGGTGGGTTTGAACTGCCAGCCTTCTGGTTAGCATTCAAATGCCTCAGATAGTATGCTACCAGAGCTCCTATTCCATCCTATAAATTCCCTACAAGTTAAAATCAACTCAATGGCATTAGGTTTGGATTTGGGACTTATCAGGAGCTCTGCAAAGAGACATTAAGAAAAGAAATAGAAGAAAAGCAGAATATATAGTACCTATACCAAGGAGCTCACAAGCAAGTTGGGAAGTCAGCCACAAAGAAGAAATAGAGAATCCTGTAAAATAAGAAATAAGAAAATTAGTACTTTTATAGGACAGGCTACAAATGGCTAGCAGATTTTTATGAAACTCAACATTATCAGAGATAAGAGATTCCAGAGAAAGTGGGATTTGGCATGTGGCTTGAGGAATACATAAAGGGAAGGCACATCCCCCATGAGACATGAGTAAGGCTGAGAAGTCTGCATCTCAGACACCAATTTGGCAAAGGCAACCTAATGGAATTGGAAATCTAGCCCTCCTCACCACACACCTCTGCAAACATGGCTGTAGTCCAGGCTGGCAAAAGAATCAGAAGGAAAGCATGGAGAAAAGCCTGGTCTCTAAGCCAGTGGTGTGGCTGTGGTGGAGTCATCCCCTCTGAGGGTCCTCATCAGCAAAACAGGCCTTGAAAAGCACCTTGCTTCACTTCACACGTCTACCTCTACTGGGAAAAGCTCTGGAGAGGGGGCATGCAGAAGTTATGGGAAGAGGGCTGAAGATTATCTTCAATAATACTAGTTGGCCCAGCAATGGAGAAATAGAAAAAACAGAATGAAAGGAAGATGAGGAGGAAAATGAGCATTAATTGAGTGCCTGCTGTTTGCCAGATACTGTGCTACGTATCACACTTGATCCCATCTAATCCTCTTAGCTGGTGTGGAAATTAATATCCTCATTTAACAAATAAGGAAACTGAGGTTCATAGCAATTGAGAGACTAACACAAAATCCCATACCTCAAAAGTGGAGGAGAAATTTGAACCCAAGTCCTTCAGACACCTAAACTTCTCAGAGGAGATGTAGCAAGACTCTAAGCTGGTGGAAATGGCAGGGAGGGCCAGGTAAACAGCTTCTTCTCTCTGCCTTTTTTTCTTGGCTGGGATGGGCAGAATACTTTCTTTTTTTTTTTTAATTGTGATTGGATGCAAGTTTACAGAGCAAATTCATTTTACATACAAAAGTTCATACACATTTTGTTTCATGACATTGGGCGCAATCCCCATAGTGTAACAGCTCTCCTCCCACTTCCTCCCTATGTCCTTCTTTCTTGTGCATTCCTCCCCTCTGAGCTATCTCGCTGTGCAAATACTGCCCTTCTGATCTCCCATGGTTGATTGTTTTAAGGAGTGTACTTATTTGGTGTAAATGTACACCTTATACACCTATTGTTTGGCTAGAAGCCATGGGAGTGAATTCATTTCCAGGCCTGAAGGGTAAGTAGGGGCCATAGTCTCAGGGGTTTTACCAGTCTCTATCAGACCAGTAGGCCTGGTCTTTTTTATGACTTTGAGTATTGTTTCTCATTTTTCTGAGCAGGAGAGTACTTTCATTTAAAATATTTCTTCGCCCCTTGGAAAGGGCTCAGAGAGGCTCAAATAGAGGAGCTGCAGGATAGTAGCTTTAAGTTGGCTCACCAAACCAAACCAAACTCACTGCCATTGAGTCGATTCCAACCCCGTAGCAACCCCCATTTGGTTTACAAGGCTGTAAATCTTTACAAAAGGAGATTGCCTCATCTTTCTTCTGTGGAGTGGCTAGTGGGTTCAAATCACAGACCTCTTGGTTGGCAGCCAAATGCCTTAACCACTACACCACCAGCACTCCTTAAGCTGGCTCACAGCTACCCCCCAACAGAGAGGGAATATCCCAGAAGTATAGCCAAAGTGACCTCAGTGGGGAAAGACTGAACTCTGTTGGTACACTCCATCCAGGAACAAACACAGGGCATCTGGGTCTTCCCTGAGGGCATTTGTGAGCCTATTCTAGTGGCCAGAACAGGTGAGCCTAAGAGGGCTGGCTTCAGTGCCCATGAAGAGAAGGATGTCAGGAGACAGCGTCCAACAGCCTGTCAGAATGTCTAGCCAGATCAAAAGCCCAGAAACAGCTAGGGGAGAACTGAAGTCCCAAGCCAAAAAATACAGAAACCAGTAGTTATTGACATTCTGCTTCTCAAACTAAGGCATGTAGGAGGTGGGTCAGAAGTACAGAAAACCACAGGATTAACATGATCCCTACAAGATCAAAGCTAAGTAATTTCAAGCAATATTTTACATTAACACAAACTTGGAAAAGAGGAACAGAATTCAAAAACCTAAATGATCTTTTAAAATAACAAAATGAAATATGAGACTTCAAAGAAATTTCACATTTGAGGCAACCACCAGAGCTACACCTCAAACATTTCCCAGTCTTTAGGTTTTGCAATGGGAATTTTCCATAATGGAAGTAGAGGAGATAAAGAGATAACAGCACAATGAGAGGGGATCAGTACCAGTCCTCGGGAGTACTGGGCCTGGAGCCTGGCATCAGATATCCAATGGACAAAGAAGGGAAAGCCAGGGGACCAGGAAGCCAGATCAGTTGGGCAGCTGGTCGGTCCATTTACACAAATTTGGAAGAATGTCACCCAGGTAAAAGACATCTCCTGCTCGTAGTACCTAAGGCATTTGACTGATAACCAGAAGGCTGGTGCTTCAAACCCACCAGCCACTCCTCAGAAGGAAGGTTGGGCAATCTACTTCCATAACAGTACCACCTCAGAAACCCAAGGAGGGGTTGCTATGAGTTGAGTCTGACTTGATGGCACATAACAACAGCAACAACAGCTCATTCAGGGTTTTAATGCCAAAATTAACCTGTCAAATTAAGAGTGTTTGTGAACTATAAAGGGTTTCAGAACAGAAGGAATTATAATCTTTATTATGTAACAGTAACCCAGGTGGCCCAGCCTATCTCTTGATTGGTCTTCTTCTCTCTGACTACTCGTACTTACCCTGTAAACCCACCCAGTTCTCAAACTACTGCACTTTTTTTTTTTATTTTAACAGGAAAACATTGTCATGGAACCAACTCAGTCTCATGGCGACCCCATGTGTGCCAGAGTAGAACTGTGCTTCATAGGGTTTTCAGTGGATGATTTTTTGGAAGTAGATTGCCAAGTCTTTCTTCTGATGTGCCTCTGGATAGACTTAAGCCTCTAACTTTTCAGTTAGCAGCCAAGTGCATTACCCATTTGTACCACCAAGTGATTCCTTTGGTCCTCAGCTAGAGAGCTCTGCACCTCTGTTCTTTCTACCTTATCTCCTTGTCCTTAAGTTATAGGTGTGTGCTCTATTGGTATTAGATTCCTTTGGTCACTGTTTCTTTGACCCATAATCTAGACATGTGGACTCTTCTTCATCAAATTCCAAGCCTCCTGGTTCTGTCTCCTGGTGCCTATGTCTCAGTGTTTTATGTAGGAGACCCATCAACAGTGTAATAAGAGCTAGAACAGAGAAGATCACAGGGTTCAGGATTGTGGAAGCACAAATAAGAGTATCTAACCACTCAATCCCAGCTTAAGTGGCTTCTGGATGTAGTGGGCCTAAAGCCAAGTCTTAAAGAGAATGAAAAAGAGGTTTCAGACAGAGAAGGAGGGGAAGGAGGGCTGTTGTAGGTAGAGGAAAGGATATAAGTAGAAATGTGGAGATTTCTCCAATTAGCTACTACTTTCTTCCTGAAGTTGGGGCTCTGCTGGAGTAGTGCCTAAGGCATTTGACTGCTAACCAGAAGGCTGATGGTTCAAATCCACCAGTCACTCCTCAGAAGAAAGGTTGGGTAATCTACTTCCGTAGTGATGTTGTTGTTGTTATGTGCCATCGAGTCAGACTGGACTCATAGTGACCCCTCCTTGGGTTGCCGAGGCAGTTACCAAGGCAGTATCACTACAGAAGTAGATTGCCCAACCTTCCTTCTGAAGAGTGGTTGGTGGATTTGAACCACCAGCCTTCTGGTTAGCAGTCAAGTGCCTTAGGCACTATGCTACCAGAGCTCCTTGGAAACCCAAGGAGGGGTCACTATGAGTCAGGTCCGACTCAACGGCAGTGAGTTTGGGTTGTTTTTGGCTTTATTCCTGAAGTAACTACTACAGAAACTGGTAGTTTGGGAAAATACCTGCGTAAGTTAGAATTGCAAAGAATCTGGGAGATATAGTTCACATCCTTCCTTATTCAAAGGGAAGGAAGAAAAATAAACAACTAGGGGCCACACAGGAGTCAGAGCCAAACTGAACTGAACCTGGGTCTTCCCTTGCTCATTCTGTGCAGATGGACATGTTGATTTCTACCTACAACTTAACTGTTTTGAACAAGGCTCATTTTTAAAACATAAACTTCATTTATCCATGGCTTTTGTTGATATCGGTTCAAAATGCTTTGTTTTTTAGTGTAATCAGTGTAACATAAATGTGGTTTATATCCAGAGACACACAGGAGAGGCTATGGCCTCAAGCAAGGACTGGGACATCCTCGTTGAGAAAAGCAATGGTTTTTCTATCAGAGGTTCTTCCTAGCAATGTGGTTCTTACCTTCCTAAGGACATTCTGTCCTGAGCCGGATGAGGAAGCAGCATCAACCTTCTGTTCCCAGTACTTCCAACTCGAATGCCTAATGACTTTAACACATTCATTTTTTCAGCCCGGACTAAGGCTATTAGAGTGACTCACTTCTCCCTTAGTCAGAAGCTCTAACTGAGTTTAAGGAGAAATGCCTCTGTCAAAGTCATTGGAGTAGTTGTATGTGTGAGGCACCACACCCTGCTGTGCATTTGCTGAGCTCTCTCAGAGATGCGTGGTCCTGGGCTAAGCAGGATGGGTCAGGCCAGCCAGAGGCCCAGCCATTCAAAAACAGACCTCTCCTCCAAAAACCAGTAGGAATGCATTCAGAATTCACTGCGGTGTGCTCACGCCATTTCTGTTCTCACAGGCTGTGTGAAACAGGACAGGCCCCAACCTCTCTGGGCCTCATTGATATCCTAAAATGCAGCTTAAGCTCCAAATTCACTGCCATCAAGTCGATTCAACTCATAGTGACCTCTCTTTGGGTTTCTGAGGCTGTATCCCTAAGGAAGGAGATTGTCCAATCTTCCTTCCAGGGAGTGGCTGGTGGGTTTGAACTGCCAGCCCTCTGGTTAGCAGTCAAATGCCTTAGGCACTGCACCAGCAGTGCAGCTTAGCTACCTCATTTGAATGAAGGCAAAGTGTCGGTCAGATGAATTTGAGATCCCTCCCCACCTTAAAATGTGTTAATTTAGAAATGCAGATATTAGGATTAAAGAACAAAATGAATTTGAGTTCGGAAGCCTCTGACACAAGGAGAATTCTCCTCCTCTCCACAAGAAAACTTCCGTGATCTTCACCTTTCCTCTCAGCCTTTGCTTCAATGATAACTCTCTTCCTCTGAAAAACGAAGGACAGTACTGTGAGACCACACGTTTGTACTAATGCCTTCCAGGTAATTATTCTTTAACTAGGAGCCATTAGTGCCGGGAACTCCAGCATGTTCCCCAGCTTCAGGGCTTTACCTCACAGAGTCCTAAACCCCCTCACCTCCTTTACTTCCCCTAGCAAACCAATCAGTAAATATCAGGAAAATACTTGAAATTCCTATACCTAAAATAGTTAGAAACTGCAGTTGCGGCCTCACGGGACAGGGACAATCAAGAAGGGACAACGCTCAATTCGAAAAATGACAACCAATCCTGTAATTTTCTGATTGAAACTCCCCATTCCTGCTCCATTCCTGATAAAAGACCCCCTTCCCCTTTGTTCGGGACTCTCAATCCTGAACCGCTGCGTCGGTGACAGTTGGGGGTCCGAGCTAGAGCTTGAATAAACAACCCCTATGTTTTTTGCAGTGGAATCGGCTCCTTGGTGGTTTTTGGGGATTCAAGATCTGGGCACAACAGTACCAGTGTTCATGTCCCTCCTGCTCTATCCCTGGTACTGGGCTAAGTCATTTATGCAATGTATGTCATCTCACTTAATTCTCAAAACCCTAGGAGGGGCTAGGATTGTGCCCAGTTTACATATTTGGAAATTGAGGCTTAGTGAACTGACTTGAATCCTGGGTCTTGATGTCCAAATAAACTCATTCTCTTCCTTAATTTGATACTGTATCATAATACTAAGCTGTACCTTGGATTCCCAAATCCATCCCTTTCTGCCTCCAAAGTCCAGCCACTATTCCCCCTTTCCTTTCATGTTTTAATTTTCTGGTTCCTCTTACCTCCTCCCCTGCACTGTTGCCTTCATTTCCTTACTGTATACTGGTTCCCTAACATTGCCATTCAGACTCCCACTCCAGCAAGTCCCCAGTGTCTTCCTGATGGTCCAATTCAATGACCTTTCCTCAAGCCAAAGAATTCATACCATTAACTTTGAAACTTTTCCCCTTTCTGGACACCAGAATATTGTTCACCCATAGTTTTTTTTTTTTGTTTGTTTGTTTTTTCTGTCCTTCTAATCATTCCTCCTCTGCTTCTTTTACTCTAGTATGTTGCTGTTGTGAGTTGCTGTCCAATCAATTTTCAACTCATAACAATCCCCTGTATTGTTGTCCTTTGCTAGGTGCCATCAAGTTGGCAGACTCTCAGCAAAGGAAACTCCACCCAGTCCTGCACCAGCCTCACAATGCTTGCTATACCTGAGCCCATCGTTGCAGCCACTGCGTCAATCCATCTCCTTGAGGGTCTTCCCCTTGTTTTTTGACCCTCCACTTTGCCAAGCATGATAGCCTTCTCCAGGGAATGGTCCCTTCTGATAATATGACCAAAGCAGGTGAGATGAAGTCTGGGCATTCTAGCTTCCAAGGAGCATTTCAGCTGCACTTCTTCCAGGACAGATTTGTTAGACAATCCCCTATAACAGAGTAGAACTTCCCAATAGGTTTTCCTGGCTGTAATTTTCACAGAAGCAGATCAAGATGTCTTTATTCCTTGGAACCTATGAGTGGGTTTGAACCACCAACTTTTTGGTTAGCAATCAATTAATAGTTTTGCCACCAGGGCTCTTTCTCTTTGGTATAGGAGGGAGAAATGGTCTTTGGGGTTCTGGACTTACCTTGTCAGCTATTCCGAGTGTCTTGGACTTTTTTTCCCTAAACTTCCCTTGGGTACTATCAACTCCCTTCCCAAATCTTTAGTATCTCCCCATAAATTGTTGTCTTTCGGAAATAACACTACTATGCAAGCTATCCACCAGACATAGGAGAAAGGCACAGTAATTTTGTGGATTCATCAAAATGTGCTTACAAGGGAAAATAAAAATCAGGTCATCTTGCTTTCTTAAGAATGCTGATCTGAATGCAAAATTCAGATGCCACAGATCATGCTGTTTATTCAGATAGAAGCCAAGGAAAAGCCTTAACTCTTTCTAATTCAGAGTACATTTCAATTGTCTAGAAAACTGTTGTTTTTTCAAGGATTCCAGAATATTTGCAATATTTTACAAAGGATAAATTAATACCTTTGAATAGGAAATGCAGGAGAAGAAACTTAATTCTAAATTCCTAAAGATTAAATGTGGTGTTAACATGATAGTGCTACATCTTGGCTAGAGAAAATTCTCTGTCTAAATTACTAAGAATATTATGAGATTCCACTTCTGGTCCTGGCTTTAAGAATAATCTCTCTTTCTTCACAAGTCTTCCTAAATCAAGTTAAGAAAATAAGTCCCTCCACAAATAATAATAATAATAATTTAGAATTCTGTGACTTAGAATTTGTCATAGCCAGATTACAAACAGTTAACAATAATGAGAGCAGAGAGACAGAAGCTAGAGGATGCTAGTATTATATTGCCAGTTAAAGTATAAACCCAAGCACAATGTACAGAAAAGCTAAGTCCAAATTAACAGAAGGAGAAACAAGTACTAAAGAAAACTCACAGCTCTGAACGTTATCTTTAATAATATAGATTTTGCCCAATAAAAGGCATAAAAATGACTAAAATTTGAAGAATTCAAATTATTGTTTTAAATTCCAATTTATTGTTTCTAAAATGAGGGTAATAATTACATCACAGGTTGTTGAAAGGATTCAGTGATGTAATGTATACACAGGATGTCTCTGGATTCCTTTTAAGTCTGTCTTTAAGTTGAATTTGTACATAAGTCAGAACAGTTAGGTATGGTTCATACCTAATGTCAGTTAGTCAAAGCAACACTTACAGATACATCTTTAACTTAATACAGTAATAATAATGTTTTGATATGCTTAGCAAAGTAGCTCTCAGTAGTTATTAAAAAACATTGTATGTACTTTGAATTTTTAATGTAATAGGTTTTATGGAGGTTGGGTTATAACTGGGTTTTATACAAGTCAGACATTCATAACCTTGAGGATGGCCTATACAGGGTCCACTTTAAGGCTTGGCCCTGAGGAAGGATTTCATCATTTTTTAATGCTACTAAAAGCCAAGTTCAAGAGGTCCTTTAGAACTCTTGTTCTTATTGTCCATCTGATTGGGGGAACAGAGCTATATTTTGAGAACTCATTGAGTATTCATTACTCTACAAAGTTACTATACAAAGTAGGATATGTGGGGGCAGCAAGTGTGATATTTGGCATGAACTGATTAAAAATAAAGTAATTCTTCTCCTAAACCCCCACTGCTGCAGCTAGGGCTTATTTCCAATAGTGTGACACAGAAAATGTCATGATATCCGTATTTTCACCTGGTACAGAATCTGTTTTCAGCTCATATGTCAATCAGGAAATACCAAAAGGCATTCAAACATCTTCTCTTTCTCCCCAGAACAGTATAATTCAACACTGGGAGAGCAAGATGGGAAGCTAAAAACAGAAGGAGAAGCCATGCCTGGATCTGCAAACAGCACAAGCAGCCAGCATTTCTGATAGATGTTGGAGGAGGCTACCTCTTGAGTGACACAGTAAGAATGATCGCACTTAATGACAGTGGAGCAAGTGCATATGCAGGGAAAAAAAAAAAAAAAGATATTGGCTCCTTTGGAGAAGACTTCATATGATGAAATCATGTGACTTCTCATGAAGAAGCCATCATAACAGGTATGGCACTCAAAATGACTGACAGAGGGAGCCAGTCCTCCCAGACCAGGTCATAGGATTTAACAGTAATTCCTTCATGTGGAAGTTCTTAACCCTGGATGCTCTGCAAAATCATCTCTGAAAGATTTCTTTCTTTTTTTAATTTAAATACTCACTTCCACCCAAGCCCTACCTAACTAAGGTTTCCAGGGAAGTTGTTGTTGTTGTTATGTGCCATCCAGTTGGACCCGACTCCTAGCAACCCCTCCTTGGGTTTCCGAGGCAGTATCACTTCAGAAGTAGTTTGCCCAACCTTCCTTCCAAGGAGTGGCTGGTGGGTTTGAACCACCAGCCTTCTGGTTAGCAGTCAAGTGCCTTAATCAGGTATTAAGTTACATAAATATTGAACTCTGCTATCCTGCGTTCTGACCACTGCCTCCAATTCTTCCAGATCTCCCTTGTCCTCATTCTCTCTATATGTCTTTTACCTTGAAGAGACCTCCAGATCCTGGTCCCCTCCATTTTCTTGAGCCTCCTGATCTCTTCCTTTATTGCCTAGTCTAGACCCCTTTGTTGATCATTTGAAGCACAATAACTTCTGCCATCCCTGCCCAGTTAGACCCAACTTCTTTAACATTTCTACACCTAAATGGCTAGGCACTCTAGGGAAAAAATATACCCCAGGAGCTGGGACAACAACAAATCCATCTCTCCAACACCAGCTAGATCCTCACCACTGCCCTTCAAGGCTTTCATTTATTTTTGTTCATCTCCACCTTGAACCTCCTCAACACTTAATCCATCCATACATTTACCATTTTCCTCAAGTCCTCTCCTCATGCCCTCTCATGGCTCTACTCCCTCATACTTCTCAAACTGCAAATCTAAATACACCTATGCTCAGAATAATAATTTAATGTTCCTTATTTCCAAACCCTCCCTTCACCTGTGTCCTTAGTGTCCACTATTATCACTTCCTCTCCTGTATCACCAGTCTCAATCTCTTGATCAATCTCTCCCTCACTTATGCACTCTTATTCTTGCTTTCTCTCTTGGTTCCTTCCCCTCAGTCTTCAAACATTCTCAGTTCTCTCTCATCTTGCAGGAGACAGAATAATGCCTCCCTCTAAGATGCCCATGTTCAAATCCCTGTAATCTGTGAATGTTGTTGTTATTGTTATGTATCATCAAGTCGGGCCCGACTCATAACGACCCCTCCTTGGGTTTCCAAGGCAGTATCACTATGGAAGTAGATTGCCCCATCTTCCTTCCAAGGAGTGGCTGGTGAGTTTGAACCACCAGCCTTCTGATTAGCAGTCAAGTGCCTTAGGCACTGTGCTCCAGAGCTCCCAAATATGTGAATATGTTACCTTATATGGCAAAAGAAATTTAGCTCTCCTACTTGAGATGGGGAAATTGTCCTGGATTTTCTCATGGGCCCAATGAATCACTAAGGTACTTACAAGAGGGAAGCAGAAGGCTAAGAATCAGAGGAGAAGTGATGATGGAATCAGAAGCAGAAGTAATGCAAAGAAGGAGTCATGAGCTAAGGAATACAGGGACTGCCCTGCTAACATTTTAATTTTAAGACTTCTCACTTTTGGAACTATAAGATGATAAATGTGTGTTGTTCTGAATTTGTGATAATTTGTTATAGCACCCATATGATACTAGTATACATCCTAAAGTTAATCTCCTTTAACCTACATCCCTCCTTAGTACCATCTAATCCTTCTCCTTTCCTTCTTTTCAAAACTTCTGGATTTCATTGTTTTATCTCCTTATTTATACTTGCTCACCTTCCATTTACCTCTCAATGCACTGGTTCCTGCTGCTATCCCACCTAAAACTGTGTATAATTTGTTAATTATAATAATTTATTGCCAAATGCAATGGAAGCCATTCAATCATATCTTATTAAAAATATTTGATGAGTTTATTGAATTGAAGGATTGACAGCCACCTAAATGTTCATATTCCAAAATCTACAACTCCAGGCTAACATCTCCCCAGAGCTTCAATCTAAAATGTCCACTGCCTGCTGAACATTTCCACGAGCATCCCATAGGAACTACAAACCCATTATCCAAAAAAAATTCACCTCCGCTACTACCCCTATACCCACCTCACTCCCCCCCAAAAAAAAAAAAATAAGCCTTCTACTTACCTCTCTCGGTTTGACTACAACCATACGACATGGTTTCTAATCCATGTTAGAGTTCTAGGATTTATCTTTGATTTCTTCTCTCTCCTCCATATCCAATCAATCTGGCAAATCTCATGTACATCCTAACTATCTCTTGAAGCCATCCATTTTTCATCATTCTCTATGATCACTGTTTTATTTGAGATCACTATTATGTCTTGTGTAGAAGTATCCCTTACTTTATCCACCTGCTTCCAACTGTATTGATCTGTTATCCCCACTGCAATCAAAGTGATTAATCTAAAATGTAAATCTGATTATTTACTCTCCTGCTTACAATCTTTCCATGGCGTCTGGATGGTAACAAAGTAAGCTGCGTGGTTTACAGCCCCTCAGTAATTTAATGCTTACCTACCTCTCTAGCCCCATTTAACTTCAGATGCTACCTTGAACTTCATGCACCATCAACACTGCATAAGCCAAGCTATTCATTTGCGTGTCTTTTGCTCTTGTTGATTCGCGTCCTTCCAATCCTCTTCTTGAGGTTAACTCACCCTACAATTCTTAATTCAACCATTATTTCCTAGAGAAAACTTGTAGACTCTTCCAGGCTGGGTTAGGTTTCCCAACTGTAGAATCCCAGGTTGTGTTGCCAACACATAGTATAGTGCCTGATACATACTAGACAGTTCACTTAATATTTTTTGAATGAATAAATGAATGCATAAACTGTCAGTTGCAGTTTAGAAAGTCTAATAACGAGAATAAGAAAAGAATGTTATACAATCAAAGTGAAAGGAATATCACCTCCAGGAAAGAAGGAAAGTTCTGTGAGAAGGAAACTCAACGAAACTGAGCCTTGAGTAGATGGCGAACTGGAGGAAGAAGAAAAAGTATGTGCTAGTCAGGTAAACAGGCTCTGCTTCATAGCCATGTGACCCACATGGTCATATAGCTCCTTTGTCTGATTTAATACTTTACTGTAACTGTCTTGAAATTCTTCACTTCTGGACAAGGACACACAGCATTTACCTTTTGCATTGGTCCCTGCAAATTACGTAGCAAGTCTTGTGGATAAGACTAGGTTGTCTAAAGGCAAAGGAACATGGGGCAGATTGAAAGAAGTTCATTGGGAAACCTGAAAGTAGCTCCATTCCAGCTGTGGTCCTTACAGCCAGACACTTAACCACAGTAGGAATGAAAGTTTTCTCCCCCCCACGCATCTTGATCTATTTATAAATGTTTGGAGTTTAGGAGGGAAACACCAAATCCACATTTCCAAGCCTTTTTCTGCCCAATATTTAAACATGTATATCATGGGGCAAATCAAAGCCATATGTTTCAGATTCGTTTACACTTTGTTCGTCAGAATGGCCTCCTACTCCCTGCCCGTGGGAGCTATGTCATGTCCAAGAAGTCATCTAAGCTTTCTCAGCACTTTTGGATTTAAAGAAAAGAGTTTTGAAAAATCTGAATTTGACTCAAACAAAATGGTTGTAAATCTCAAAAGATCTGATTATATGGTAGAATTCTAAATCCACCAATTCAAATATGAGATCCCAGCTTTGTTCAGTTCCACAAGTCACCCCAGCACCTCTGCAGCAGGCCTAACCCCTGAAAGGGGAACATTTCCTCCTGAGAAAGAGAAAGAGCCTTGATTATGCATTAAAAACTGGAAATTCATAGGACGTCATATCGGCCGCTTGAGAAAAAATAAGCATCTCCCTCACACTGCTGTATTTAGAATCACAAATCTTTACGATTGAAAAGGATAATTGAGATCATCTACAATAATGACTACCATCTGTACAGCACTTTACACGTGATAAATCATTTCTCACTCATTCTCTTATCTAATCCCCACAACTATTTTATGGAAGAGGTTCTGTTATCATCACCCTCCATTATATGACTAAGGAAAATCAGCCTCAGGAAGGTTATGTGGATCAAGCATCTGGATGTGGATTTCGCTGCTGACAGCAATGATGCCAGGACTTTGTCTCACGCCCCTGACACTCCACCAAAGACCTTGTCTCCAATCCCACTCAGTACTTCTCAGGGAGAAACAAGGCCAGCAACTTTCAAACTCTTCAAGTGATCATTCAGAGTGAAGTGGTGACAGAGCCAGAACATCTGTCTTTTTTCCCAGTGACCTTTCTACTTCTCTCCCAGCGAAACCAGTTGCTGTCAAGTTGACTCCAACTCGTGACCATCCCATGTCCGTCAGAGTAGAACTGTCCTCCATAGTGTTTTCAATGGCTGATTTTATGGAAGTAGATCACCAGGCCTTTCTTCTGAGGTGCCTCTGGGTGGACTTGATTTTGGTTAGCAGTTGAACATGTTAACCGTTTGCACCATCCAAGGATTTCTAATTCTTTCAGGGCTCCTTTTCTCCTTTTATTGAAAAAAGTCAAGAAAGAAAGAAACTTATCTCTCTTAATTCCAATCAAATAAATGATTTCATTATTTCTGATATTGTAACACCCACACCTTTGAAAGAACCAGAACAGAGCTATTTGCTTTACTGTGTGTTATCTGTCAAATTCTTGCAACAACCAGGTAAAGCAGATATTCTGCAACCCATTTTCCTTAAAGAGGAAATTGAGGCTCAAAGAAATTAAATAATTGGCAACTATGACATAACTGCTCAATGGCTCACAATGCCAAGACTTAAACCTGTGTTTTCTGACATTAAGTCTAAAGATTCTTTCACTAAGTCACATTGACCAGACTGGCTTTGATCCTAAAAGAACAGCCAGTGGCAGAAAAATAAAGCAGACAGAGGAAGAACAGAAAAGAAAGATATCTTTAAAGGGCTGCAAATGGGACAAACTACTACACAACTTGCCTCTTTGGTCAGTATCTTTAAAAGCTGTGGGGAAACTTTATGAATGAGGAACAAGACATACTGCTTACTTAGAGCAAAACCTGAGGAGTACATGTGTATATGCATCTAGAAGATATACAGTTTTAACTCTTTCAAGTATATGCAAACTATGCTATTAAGCACTACTAGGAGCTCTGGTAGCATAGTGCCTAAGGCACTTGACTGCTAACCAGAAGGCTGGCGGTTCAAACCCACCAGCCACTCCTCGGAAGGAAGGTTGGGCAATCCTACTTCCGTAGTGATACTGCCTCGGAAACCCAAGGAGGGGTCGCTATGAGTCGGGGCCGACTCTACAGCATATAACAACAACAACAACAGTCAGCACCAGTAAGGTGAATTAATTAACAAGTTATAATTCACAAGAGGCCTACATTTCTTGATAATGTATCACCAAAGTTTATGATTATGAGATTTAATTATTTGGCCCAGATGTTGAAAGAATGCTTTATTTCTTGAGCTCTTGGTTAGAAGTATCTACACATTTTACACAGCATTGAAATGAAACTAGCATCATTGTGTATTCACTAAATTACTATTTTTAACAAACAGCTACCATTTATGAATAAGGTAATATTCTGTGTTTTGCTGTATTCGGCACTTTATACACATTATTTCACTTAATCCTCACAACAACTATTTAAGATGAATGTAATTATCATCATTTTACATGTGATTTTAAAAAATTTAGACTCAATGAACTAAGTAGCCAAGATCACACAAATTAAGAGAAGAACTGAGGAAATAATCTTGGGTCTGTCCAATTCTGACCATGGCACTTACCCTTATTGCAAATGAACCCCTTGACAATTTTGATTTACTAAAATTTGAATGACTGAGAATTTATTCCATTTTTAAACCATTTGCCATTACCTGTTTTCCATTTGAAGCTTAGGGATACACTTGAATCTTACATCTGCAGGCACACAAGTCCTTTCGTTGCCATGCTTTGGCTTCATGCCTAACTTGTTTCTCAATTCCACTTTAACCAAGACCAAAATCAAAAGTTTCTGCCTAGTTGGTAATACTAACATAGAGCCAAATACCAGGCATAATGTTGAGGGCTGGAGGAGCAGAGTGGGCCTCAATAAATCATATCCACACACTTCCTAAACCTCACTGTAGACAGTTGCAAGAAAAAGGAAGAAGTGAAAAAACAGTAACAGAAAAATCTAGATTCTATGTGATTTTGAGTTTTTACAATGTTTTTTAAATGTTGAATAGCATGCTTCTATTTTCTATAATAAATATATTTTTGTTGAGTAATACAAAAAAATAGGAGCTCTGGTAGCATAGTGCCTAAGGCACTTGACTGCTAACCAGAATGCCAGTGGTTCAAACCCACCAGTCACTCCTCGGAAGGAAGGTTAGGCAATCTACCTTCATAGTGGTACCGCCTCAGAAACCCAAGGAGGGGTCGCTATGAGTCAGGTCTGACTTGACAGCACATAACAACAATACAAAAAGTAACTTTAAATATTAAAATTACAAATGACAAGTTGACTGGGTATAGAATTGTTGACTCACAACCCTACTCTCAAACTTTATAAATGTTGGTCCACTGACTGCTCTTATTCAATGTTGTAAAGGGAAGCCTGAGACTTCCCTGATTTTTTCCATGCTACTTATTTTATCAGTCCAAAGTTTCTTAGGATTTTTTAAATCAGTAGAATTCAGTATTTTCATCAAGATATCAAGATGTCTGTCAGACTTAATGAAATTTTTCTGAGAGTTTCTCTTGCATTACAGATTCACCATTTTCTTTAGTTTCAGAAAAATTTTATTCTGTATTATTTTGAATATTGTTTCTGATCTGTTCTTCAAGTCTAGAAGTCACTTGTGTTCTAGTCCATATTTATATAATATTTTCTCTGATCTTTCATCTTTTTTTCTTTTTCTTTTCTGTCCAAATTTCCCTCATTGATTTGGTCTCTGGTCCTCTACCATTTAGTTCTGTATAACTCTGAATTTCTACTCTGGACTTATTTGTTTCCTTACATTGCTTTTTAGACTCTGCCTTGTCTGACTAGAGGTAATGCAATTTCAATCAAAGTATAATGGAATATCTTAGATTTGTTGATAAAAAAAATTCTAAATTTTATCTACAAGAATAAATTTGTAAGACCAAATGGGACACTCAGAGCAGGAGGATAGGAAAAAAGAAGAAGAAAGAAAGACGAAAGCCGAAAGAAGAAGAAGAAGAAGAGTTACATAATAAAGGATATTAAAATTAATTTAAAAAGAAAAATTAAAAAAAAAAACACATAAATCAGTGTGGCCTGTTGCCAATATAGTCAGTTACATCAGTGGAAGAGTATAATTTTGTTTATCTTTCAGAAGGTACTTCACCTAGGACAGAAAACCCATTGCCCCCAAGTTGATTCTATCCTAGAGCAAACCTATAGGAGTAGAACTGCCCCATAATGCTTCCAAGCCTGTAAATCTTTATGGTAGCAGACTGCCTCATCCTTCTCCTATCCAGCAGCTGGTGGGTTTGAACCACCAATCCTTTGGTTTGCAGCCAAATGCTTTGACAACTACCAGAGGCTCCTCACAATGAAACTACCAGATAACACTTTAGGAAAAATGTATCACAATAGAACTTATTTTATTTAAAAAATAATAATTTTATTAATAAAATTTATATTATATACTTATACTATATTATAGGAGCTGTGGTAGCATAGTGCCTAAGGCACTTGACTGCTAACCAGAAGGCTGGCCATTCAAAACCACCAGCCACTCCTCGGAAGGAAGGTTAGGCAATCTACCTCTGTAGTGATACTGCCTTGGCAACCCAAGGAGGGGCACTATGAGTCGGGGCTGACTCGACGGCACATAACAATAACAAATACTATATTATATTATAAAATATAAATATAAATTCTAGATAAATTGAATATTTAATTTTTTAAGAAAAATACAAATATTACAGAAACTTGATATTTACACAATCTTTTTTTCCCCCTTTTATTGTGATGAAAACATACATAACAAGACATTTGCCAACATAACAACTTCCACATTTACAAATCAGGGACATTAATGACATTTTTCATATTGTGCCACCATTATTGCTATCCTTTTCCAAAATATTCCACCACCATTAGCATAAACTCAATTCCCCACAAATAAAATCTTCCCCTTTCCCACTCCCTCCTCCCCTGGTAACCACTAATAATCACTAATAATATTTTTTTCCAAACTATCTAGAAATTTTCCCTCCCTCTCCCTCCCATCCCAAAGAAAATTTCCTTCTATGTATAAACTTTTCCTTGACTTTTTACACTAGCAGACTAATACAATATTTGTCCTATGATTGACTTATTTCACTCAGCTTAATGTCCTCCAATTTCATCCATGTTATGCAGCGTTTTACAGATTTGACATTATTTTTTAAGGTTGCATAGTATTCCATTGTGTGCATGTACCACAGTTTGTTTATCCATTCCTCGGTTGATAGGTGTTTAGGTTGTTTCCATCTCTTTACTATTGTGAACAGTGCTGTGATGAACATGGGTGTGCAAATATCTATTCATGTCCTGCTTCTCACCTCTTTAGGATATATACCTAGTAATGGGATTGCTAGGTCAAAAGGGATTTCTATCTCCAACTTTTTAAGGAATCACCATACCAATTTCCATAGTGGTTGTACCATTTTACAGTCCCACCAAGAATGTACAAGAGTACCAACTTCTCCACATCCCCGCCAGCATTTGTGATTTTCTGTCTTAGTATCTCATGGTTGTTTTGGTTTGCATCTCTCTGATGGCTAATAATCGCAGACATTTCTTCATGTGTTTGTTGGCTGCCTGAATAACTTCTCTGTTGAAGTGTCTGTTCATGTATTCTGCCCATTTTTTAACTGGATTTTTTGTCTTTTTGATGTTGAGGTATTGGAGTTTTCTATAAATTTCAGAGATAAATCTTTTGTCTGAGATGTCATTACCAAATATTTTTTCCCATTCCTCAGGTTCTCTTTTGGCTCTTTTGGAGAAGTCTTTTGATGCACATAAGAATTTAATTTTCAGAAGGTCCCAATCATCTAGTTTATCTACTGCTGTTTGTGCATCTTGGGTTATGTTTGATAGTCTATTTATGCCGTAAAATTAGTACCCTTAAGTTTGCTCCTATTTTTTCTTTGATGAACTTTATAGTTTTAGGTTTCACATATAGGCCTTTGATCCATCTGAATTGTTTTTGTGCATGGTGTTAGCCATGGATCTTGTTTCATTTTTCTGCAAATGGATATCCAGTTTTGCCAGCACCATTTGTGAGACTGTCTTGTCCCCATTTAATGAATTTCAGAATTTTGTCAAAGATCAGCTGACCATAAATTGATGGATCAGTTTCTGGGTTCTCAATTCTTTTCCACTGGTCTATGTTTTGGTCATTGTACCAATACCAGGCTGTTTTGACAACTGTAGGTGTATTGTTGTTGTTGTTGTTATGTGCCGTTGAGTCAAACCCGACTCATAGCGACCCCTCCTTGGGTTTCCAAGGCAGTATCACTACGGAAGTAGGATTGCCCAACCTTCCTTCCGAGGAGTG
>NW_006921612.1:2475678-2482004 GCF_000298275.1 Orycteropus afer afer
TCTATAAATATATATATATACTTTGCTGGTTTTTGTGTTTCTCTAGAGAACCCAATCCAACACACCAGGATAAAGGAAAAGATAAAAAAAAAAAAAAGGAAGAAAGGAGAACAATAAAAAGAATAATTTAAAAACAAACAAAAACAAAACTATGGGGGTGAGGAACAGCACCCAGGCTCAGTCAGGGCACAGAGGGGGATGGAATTCCTGTTGATCAAGAAGGTGGGTGGACATGGGGGATGGGCACACCTCAGTTAACCAAGAGGTTGTGGGGTATAAGAGTAACAAGGAGGATATTGCACCTTTCTAGTTATCAGCCTCCAGTGCACTAGCCTGTGCTGTCCTTGGCAAGTGGAGCTTATTCTTAGGTCACTGTCCAGGTAAGAATGCCACTGGCATATATTCAAAATGCCTGCACCTGCTGTTTGCAAATATCCAAAATGGCTGCTCCCTCAGGACAGCTGCTGGAAGTCCATAGATATGTTTGTCTCCTTCTCCACTGTTTCCTTCCTGGTTCTCCGACACCAATGCAGGCCTTGCCCATGCAGTCCTTGGTGAGCAAAGCTGATTCTTAGGTTGCTATCAGGAAATATTCAAAATGGTTGTGCCCTCAGAACAGCCAGCAGTCTGCCACCCCCATTTGTCTCCTTACTCACTGCTTCATTCAGGTTCTTCTGCTAGTTGGTGTTTAATCCACTTCTTTATCCTTCTCTTCAGAGCTCAGGGTTCCAGGATTGTTTTCTGCATCTGTTTCAATTGGTTTCTCATTGCTTCATTGCAGATAGTCTAGGCAGTTTGTCTGCCTGTTGTGTCTTGCCAAAACTCCTGATATTTACACAATCTTCATTTGTAAGAAAATTTTCAAAGTATTTCACCAAATACAAAAAGCATAAAGGAAATCTAACAAATTTAACCTCTTAAAAGTCTATTAGAAAAAATAAGTACCCAATGGCAATGAAGAAAAGATACAAATGGGTAATTCATCAGAAAGAAAAAAATAATAATACAAATGACCAATTAACGTAGGTAGCATAGTGCCTCAGGCACTTGACTCCTAACCAGAAGGCTGGTAGTTCAAGCCCACCAACCACTCCTCAGAAGGAAGGTTGGGCAATCTATTTCCATAGTGATACTGCCTCAGAAACCCAAGGAGGGGTCACTATGAGTCAGGTCTGACTCGATGGCACATAACATCAACAACAACAAAACCAAAATGCTGTAATTGAAGGAAACTCTTACTATGTTCTCAACTTTTGTCTCTTGCAAAATTGCAGTCTATAGTTCACATATTTGTAAGATATAAAAGAGATATTTGATTGGAGAGACTTTCAAGACCTGGAATTGGCAGAACTTCTTGGAGATAGGCTAAACAGAGGAATTAGATGAAGCAGAATAATGTTGTGCCTGGAACGAAAATACAACAGAGGCAGGATTAGACTCAAGGAACAGAAAATTTACCAAGGACTTATATAGTCAAAGAAGGCTTTTTGAAAAACTGAGTTCGTGAGCTTACCTTGAGAAAAGGAAAAACCAGAACAATGGACTTGAACATACTTCAAACTTGGAAGCTTGCCTCAAGATACCAAGATGGCTATGGATTTACACAAGAGAATTGGGCAGAAGGAATTGAATTCTGTTGAGATGCAAGAAAAGGGGTATATGCATCATGCTTTATAGTACAAAGAAAGTCCTTGTATATCGTTATTTTTGCACAATCTTCCCAATAATCTTTAGGATTAGATGGTGAAGAGGTCATTACTCCATTTTAAGGGAGAGGAAATTATGGCTAAGAGACATGAAATAATTTGCCTGCCAGTTGCACTACTAGAAATTGCTGTAAGAGGTACTTGAGGCCCCAGCTTATAGCGGAACTCTGATTTCTTCTTCACCATGTCTGTCACCAAGTAAAATAAAAATAACCAGTTTAATGCTTCTACATTATGGCTGCATTGGGTTCAAAGAGTAGATTCTCATTCAGATTTCAAGTTGTTGTGGTAAGGAACAACAACTGAGATTGGATGTGAATGTTAGAAAACAATAATTTTCTTTGAAAATCCAGATGTTCCTACAATCAAAAAGAACTCTTTTGCTGTATCTGGATCCCTTTCTGGAGGAAGAAGGGAAACATTGCAACTAAAGTATAAAAGTTGCTACCAAAATGGCATCATAATTGTAACCACAAAAATCAAAATACAGTTATTGAGAGGCATACCGCTGATCATGGCAGAACTTTTCACACTGGGCCTCAGAAGTTTTGTACTTCCAGATACAAAACTGAAGCATTAGGTAAAACACTCTCTAAATTATCTTCCAACTCTAATTCTCATGGGTACCACAGAGTGAAGGAAATAGACAAACACACTCAGAGAAGAATAAATAGGGCAAGGCCCAGATATCAATCATATCATGATAAGGAGTATCCAAAGGACCAAAAAAGCAGAGATGAGAAGACACTGGAGGACATGAGAGATGTTTATCTCCAAATGTCTGCAGAGCTCTCTTAGTAAAAACTACTCGTTTTTTACTGTGTGACCACAAAAAGGATGAGTGAGAGAAATGGATAAAAGGATTAAAAGGAGTCAGAATTTGCCATCAAAAGATAAATGAGCAGCTTCTGGGGGAAATAAACGGAAGAAAGAGAGAAGTAAACACATTAGTTGATCTCTTATCTTGAGGCAGAAAAACCCTCTGACTTTCTATGTTCATGTTCTCTAACTCCCACTGCAATCTTGTCACTTACACATTATCAACCCCATTCTTCAGATTAGAAAACTGTAGCTCAGAGAGAAATCACTTGATCAATATCAGAGGTAATGAGTTAGTGAAGTTAGTGAACATCTTATCAGGTAGAAGGTTGAAGCAGAGGGTGAAATATGAATTTAAACATATTTTTGCATCACATGTAGAAAGTTGAACAGAATCCTTATGATTTCTTCTAGCCAAGAAATTCTATGGTTCTATTGTTTTGGGATACTCCTTGCAAACACAACAGAGAATCATGTATTTGAAAATGTTCAGCTAACTGATGCTATAATAACAAACACCACCACCATCACGACCATCATCAGCATCATCACTAAGACCCATCATCTCACCACCGTCAGCAGCATCATTATCATCAGCAACATCTATTATATGCTGTGCACTAGTATAAGCTCTAACTGGAGATATTTATTGCCAGTAAATACAACGGCTCTCAAGGTGAGTATATTTGTCACCATTTTACAGATGAGGAAATGGAGCTGCAGAGAGATGAACTATAAAAGGTCACCCAGTAAGTAAATGGAGAAGTTGAAACTCATATCCATTTCTGTCTGACTCGAAAGCTGGTGCTGTCTTCAAATTACCCTCACTCTCTCCCTATTCTTCCCTCTTGCTGCCATGCCCATGTTGCACTGAGCATAGAATATACCACCACTTTAGGAAGCAGAAAAACAGGTATTGGAGCATCTCTGCTTCTTAAAGTGGCTTAAAAGGAAAAAAAAAAAAAAAAGAAAAAGAAAAAACAGTGCTGTTCTTCGTGTAGTTCTCACAAATACTACAGAAGTGGCTACTGCAATCCTTGAGAAATATAAAAAACTTGGTGACTTGGTGGCATAAAGAGAATCACCCTGGCTTCTAGACTTTCTGTGGCTCTGGAAGGTGGTTCTAAGACACCAAGTAGGGCATCTGAAAGCCTTCCCCCCAGTACCTCAGAAAGGCAAGATGTTACCTTGCAGAGTGTAACTCACTGGAAAGATTCTTCCTTCTGATGCCACATTCCCTGCTCTGGGGATGCTGACTTGGCTCACCTTCCTTGCAAGATACAAAGGCCATCAGTAACTTTGCCCACATTCAGCACTTTTTCCAACTCTCTAGCTCTTTCAGCTGAGGTAGCAATGTTAACCATATAGTTTTGTAAATTAATTCTTTGAAGATTCATTCTTGTCAGCTAACTTTTCTCAGCAATAAGCTAAGAAAGTCACTAGCAACTGAATTTTCCATTTTCATGTACACCCAAACCTTTTTAATTTAAGACAGAGTCCTAATACCTCTATTCAGCAAAACTCACTAGTTTCATACAAGGAACCAGAAAAATTTTCACTTAAAAATAGTGGGGAAAATGATCATCCTATCTTGACCTTGGGTAAGAATAATGTCTGGGTATATCAAGTGGGGTGAGAAAAGAATAGGAAGGTAAATAAACTTTCAGCTAGCATTGGACCCAAAACAATTCATTTTCAGTCTCATTCTACTCTTCTGTCTCAGTGTAGCAGGCTTTTATAGCACGAACAGTCTTGAACCAGGTTCAGGGTAAGTGCAACTACAGGGGAGAATGTAGAAGAATAAGACATGACTTCTGCCTTCCAACTATAGGGTTGAATATGGAAAGGACACACAACCCACCATGGGAAAGGGCAGAGAATGCTGAGAGTCATTTCGGAGGTTTAGGAGTGTCCTGGGAGGAGCTCTGGGCTGGAAGGCCTGAAGCCTAGATGTTAGTTCTAACTACATCCTCAATTTGCTCCATAACTTTGAACAACTTGCTTCCCCTCTCTCAGACTCAACTTATTCATCTATTTAAAAAAAAAAAAAAAAAGGCATAGATTAAAATTATGTCCCCTCTACCTCTAGACTTCTAAGAATTAAGAATAACAAAATATTTCAGGAAAACACAAAAATATTCCAGGAGAAATGAAGAGAGTAGTTCTTATTGGATTGATGTAGGAATGTGCTGGGGAGATGACAAGAATAAGCTCTTTGAGGAAAGGATGGGCTGATGATAGGCCTGGAGATGAAGTGTTGGGAGACATTCTTGTCAAAGGAAACAGCTTACCACCCCTACAGCCATTGTTGAAGAGGAAAAAGAAGAAGATGTCAAGGCAAGGGTAAGAGGGGAAAAGGAAGAAACAGGAGAGCAGAAGAGGAAGAAAAGAAGCAGAAGTTATACCATCTAATAATAAAAAGACAATACCAATAACAATAATACCTACATAGTTCTTTACCATTCACGAAGCTGGTCCCACATACACTGACTCATTTAACTCTCGGAATAAAGCTGAGTGGGAGAGATTGGCATTTTAGCCAGTGTTTATAGATTCAAAGTTTGGCTCACACATCTAGTAAGAGATAGAGCCAGGACTGAAATCCAGGTTTGAACTGACAGCAAGTTCTCACATCATAATACAACTATGACCACAGCTCTGACTGCACCCACTGTGTGAGGTGGCTGTCCAAAGGAGCTGCATATATTCATGCTCTCAGGAGATTAAGGATTACCTCTCCAGAGACAGTGAAGGAGAACTCCATTGGGTTCTGCCCTGACTACACCCGGACAACTGCTTTCAGTTCTGGGCCCCACACTTTATAAGGGAAATGGCCTGATTGAAACATTTCAGAAAATGTCAGTTCTTAAAGCCAAGTAATAGAAACAATTGAGGAATATTGAGTCACTTGCATAGACAGGGAGGACATAGTCAGTACTTAAATGTTGTCCCAGAATTATCTGAAGAGCTATTGTGTCAGTGAGATTCACAACAGAAAACAGAGGACATAATCAAATCAGGGTAATTAGAAGAAGCCCTGGGTGGTGCAAATGGTTAAAATACTTTGCTGCTAACCAAGAGTTTGGAAGTTCCAATCCACCCAGAGTTACCTAGAAGAGGAGTCTGGTGACCTACTTTTGAATAATCATCTATTGAAAACCCTTAGGGGTACAGTTCTACTCCGACACACATGGGGTTGCCATGAATCAAAATCCACTAGACAGCAACTGGCTGGTGGTTATTTACAGAGGAGCTATTTCCAATGGTAAAGATAAAGGTGTTTCCTTATAAAAGGATAAGAAAGCAATATGAGAACAATGGCAGAAGAGCTGTCACCACGCTTAGGTGCAGAAGATGTAGAGAGGAAGTGGTTACTGAAACCCAACAAGAGTCATGTAGAGAGAAAGTCACCTTGCAAGAAAACAATAGAAGGACACAGACAATTAAAAGCAACACCACAGGGAGGTACTGAGGAATATATGTCTGAATTTATTCTCCTCCCTCTTTTTTTTTTTTCCTTCTCATAACTCTGTGTCTTTTTTCCCTTTTTATTGAAATATAATTTATGTAGCATAGTGCCTAAGGCACTTGACTGCTAACCAGAAAGCTGGCGGTTCAAACCCGCCAGCCACTCCTTGGAAGGAAGGTTGGGCAATCCTACTTCCGGAGTGATACTGCCTCAGAAACCCAAGGAGGGGTCGCTATGAGTCAGGGTTGACTCGATGGCAAATAACAACAACAACAACAACAGTGAAATACAAAAAACTAAAGTGACATGGGTCAATGCTTTTTTTTTTTTTT
>NW_006921612.1:2482104-2484232 GCF_000298275.1 Orycteropus afer afer
TTTGCAGTGTTCCCTCCCCTCCCCTCCCACCCCTGGCAACCAAGAAAGAAAGTTTCCTTCCATATATAAACCTTTCCTTGACCCTCCACAGCAATGAACTAATAATATATATTTGTCCTTCTGTGGTTGACTTATTTCACTCAGCATAATGTCCTCCAAATTCATCCATATTATGTGGTGTTTTGCAGTTTCTACATTATTCTTTAGTGCTGCATAGCATTCCATTGTGTGTATGGACCATAGTTTGGTCACCCACTCTTCCACCAATGGGCACATAGGTTGTTTCCATTTTTTGCTATTGTAAATAGTGCTGTGATGAAAATGGACGTGCACATATCTGTTCCTGTCCTGGCTCTCACCTCTCTAGGATATATACCTAGTAATGGGATTGCTGGGTCAAATGGTATCTCCAATTCCAGTTTTCTAAGGAATCGCCATACTGCTGTCCACAACAGTTGTATCCCTTCGCAGTCCCACCAGCAGTGTATGAGAGTTCCAATCTCTCCACATCCCTGCCAGCATTTGTTATTTTCTGTCTCATTGAAGCTTGTCATCAGTGCTAGGGTGAGATGGTATCTCATTGTTGTTTTGATTTGCATCTCTCTGATAGTCAATGATCATGAACATCTCTCCATGCATTAGCTGGCCACCTGAATATCCTCCTTGGTGAAGTATCTATGCATGTCTTCTGCCTATTTTTCAATTGCATTGTTAATTCCTTTGCTGTTGAGGTAGTGCAGTTTTCTACAAATCTTAGAGATAAGTTCCTTGCCAGGTATGTAATTATCAGCAAATATGAATTTGTTGCTGTTGTTTTTGTTATGTGCTGTGCTGTGTTTTTGTTATTTTCATGGTGTCTATTTCTTTGTTCCATATAATTTTCTATGCTGACTTCATTTTGTTTATGAATCATGTTATCACTTCCTTTGTTGCTATTGTTTTAGTATTTGCTAAATTTTTGTGCTGGTCCTCTTTTTTTATTTTGATGTGAAGGTTATCATTTTTCTTTGAGGTTACCCTGTGATTTATAATTTTCTTTCCAAGTTTAGAACAGTCTGTTCTATCTTGTAGTTACCTTGACTTCCCTACCATCTAGTTCTGTAACTACATAGTTATTTCCCTCTTTTTGGTTTGTAGTTGTCCTCATTTATCAAATGATGTCTCTGGTTCCCTGTTTACAATCTTGTAGACTTATTTACTTTGGATACTTCCATAGCTGGGTTGGTTTCTGGGTTATATCATCATCATGTGTGTTAATGGTCACTTGTTGTTTGCTGTTGTTGCTTCTCTGTCCAAAGGGCTCCCTTTCACATCTCTTGTAAAGTTGGTCTGGTTTTAACAAATTCCCTTAATTTCACCTTATCTGGAAATGTCCTAATTTCACCATCATATTTGAGGGACATTTTTGCCGGGTATATTATTCTTGGTTGGAATTTTTTCTCTTTCAGGGTTTTATATTTACCATCCCATTGCCTTCTCATCTGCATGGTTTCTGCCAAGAAATTTGAGCTTAGTCTTATTGGTTTCCCCTTGTAGATAACTTTTTATTCTTCCCATGCTGCTGTCAGGATTCTTTCTTTGTCTTTGGTTTTGGTGAGTTTGATGATGATATGTCTTGGTGATTTTCTTTTGGGGTTTATCCTGTTTGGGGTTCATTGGGCTTCCTCAATGGATATATTCTCATCTTTCCTTGTACTAGGAAAATTCTGTTCCAACAAACCTTTGACAATTTTCTCTGTGGTTTTATTTGTCTCTTCCTGTTCTGGAATTCCGATGACACGTAGGTTATTCCTTTTGACTGTATCCCACATGAACCTTAGGCTTTCTTCATTTTGTTTTGATCTTTTTTCTGATTGATCCCTTTCCAGAGAAGTATTCAGATATTTGCCTTCACTCTCACTAATTCTGTCTTTGATTGATTCAATTCTACTCCTTACCCCGTTCAGTATCTTATCTATTTCTGAAAATTTAGTAGTAATCTTCTGGATTTCTGTGTGTAGATTTTGTATCATTTCTAATTTTTCATTTACTTTGTCATTTGGTTCTTGTACTGCCTTTGAAATTGTTCTAGGGTTTTCTTTGTGTTTTCCTCAGTTTTATCAGTATTTTCCTTGATCTGCTGCTCAAT
>NW_006921612.1:2484332-2492536 GCF_000298275.1 Orycteropus afer afer
CTTTTGAATCCTTATCAGGGCATTCCAATGCTGCATCTTCCTCAGGGATGTGTTTTGGGTCTGTATCCTGGTCCCTTGTTTCTTCTGCTTTCTCTTGCTTCTTTGTATGGACTGTGATGCTCTGTGGCACTGTGAGCTTTTTGTGTTTATATTTAATTGGTGATTGTATGTTGGAGTGACTTGCCAACTATTTTTGTTTTTTTTTTGCTTTGTTTGTATGTTATTTATGTAAGCAGGGTACGGTGCTGTACTCCTCTGTTCACTAGTTTGCAGCACTTATACACTCACCACCTGTCTCTTTTCTTGTTGCCAGTCTCCCATATGTCCCTGGCATCCTTGGCAAACAGAGTCTATTCTTAGGTCCCTGAAATCCAAATGAGAATGCTCTCACTTTAAAATCCAAAATTGGTGCCACTTGTAAAGATTCAAAATGGCAGTGCCCTCTGTCACTTTAAATATCCAAAATGGCCACCCCTTGTAAACATTCAAAATGACTATGCCCTTGGTCACTTTAAATATCCAAAATGGCTGTTGCTTGTAAACATTCAAAATGGCTGTGCCCTTGGTAACTTTAAAAATCCAAAATGGCTGCACATGTAAACAATCTAAATGGCTGCACCCTCTGGACAACAGAAAGTCCACAGCTCAGGTTGTCTTCCTCCTTGTTGTTTCACTTCCTAGTCATAGGCCACTAGCATAGTCATCCCTGCAGACCTTGATGACCAGGGCTGATTATTAGGTCAATTTTCAGGTCCCAACACCACTTGGAAATATTCAGGCTATTGGTCCCATCAGAGTAGCTGACAGTCTGCAGCTCTGACCATCTCCATACTCACTGTTTTCATTCAGTTTTTTCCACTAGTTGGTGCCTAAGCCACTTCTGTATAGTTCCTTTCAAAGCTTAGGGCTAGAGGATTATCTTCTGTATCTCTGTCAATTGGTTTCTCTTTTCTTTGTTGGAGAGTCTGTGTTGCTTGTCTGCCTGTTCCTCCATCTTACCAGAACTCCTCTCCTCCCTCTTTTGAATTTTTTGCTGGGGTACCCCTTTAGCCAAATCCAAACATAATTCAGAGCATACAGGATCTCATACATGTAGTGCAGATAAACTTCACACAGGTCAGCTTCCAGAGCAGAAAGCAGAGTGAAGAAGGGTGAAGAGAGGAAGGACAGGTTGAAGATTTCAGACACAGCTACACATGTGTATGAGACCTTAAGGGGAATGAGGAGAGAAGAGGAGAAAGAATTAGGATGAAGGAGAAGCTACACTTTAAGAAAAAAAGAAAAGAAAAGAAAGCAACAGTCAAAGAGAATTGAACTAGGAAGGAATGAGCTTCTGCAAAGGGTACTGAGTTCCTTATCACTGAATTTCAAGTCAAGGTTGGAAGATCACTGAGTCAAGAATGCTCCAGAAGGAATCCAATGTTGAGTTGGACTAAATGACGTATAAAGGTGATTCTAGCTCTGACACTCTCCTTTTAAAGAAATGAGATAAAAGACAAAATATTACAGAAGCGTTTTGTTCTGATTTTTACTTAAATTTACAATCTCAGATTCCCTCCATTCTTTCTCCTCAGCCTTTCCAAAAGTTAAGTTTCTGTGTTCACCATGCCTGGAAGATAATAGAAGATGCTTGTTGAGTATGGATGGCACCAGAGTTAGATTTCTGGGTAGCAGAATTTCAAAGTTATTTGAGTTATTTTAGCAAACTTTCTGCCTTGTTTATTGTGACAATAGGATGATGCTGTAAAGAAAGAGAATGTTATTGTCTAGCCTAAACAATTTCAGAAGACCACTGTTTTCATCATCAAGAAGTACTCACAAAACTTTGATCCATAATTTCCCCACAATTAATCTAAAATGAAGGCAGTGACTCCTTTGCAAAATAGTTTTCCTCTCTTAAATACCAAATAATAATGTTTTCCATTTCTTACTTAATGAAAGCGTTATAGTGTGATAACAGTCAATGTAAATTAAAACCTAGATTTGCTGATCCTTCCATATCCTAAATTACCAAACAAATGGTTTAGAAAAATTTGGCAATTGCATAATGATCCATAAAGTATTTTATATTCTAGTAGCATTTCATGTGGGTTCTATCACAAGTGAATAATAGCAATGTTGTATTGTGTGAATAATAGTTCAATTAACTCAATGGTTACCGAGTAATTTGCACTTAGAAAACGAAAAAGCCTATTTAGAAATATGTGCACTGAAATCTGCTATACCTTGGTTACACAATATGTTTTTTATTATTGCACAACGTCACAAAGAATGGAACTAATAAAGCTGATATTTCTTGGGGTAGGGTTCAGACTAGCAGTAGGATGTAATATTTCAGTACACAGATTCTTTTATACAAGGAACAAATTAATCTACTCAACTGGAAAGAAAGACCACCCAAATTCTTATTATCCAGGTGAGGAGGGGGGTGGGGGAACTGGCTCTCAACTCTTTTCTCCCAGAATTAATGTAATCAATTGCCATATCTTCCTAACAAGCATGATATAGCCATAAGTCAATGAATTTGACAGCTGTCTTAGAAAAGTTATCAATTAATTAATTTATGCTCAGTAAGCCAAAATATTGCATTAATTAAGGAATCTTTTAGGAGGAATTATTTTGATATCTTTTTCCCTACAAGTAGGAACATAGTAAGCTGAATATTTGCTCCTCTCATATTGTTGTTGTTAGGTGCCATCAAGTAGTCTCCAACACATAGTGACCCTATGTACAACAAAACAAAACACTGCCCTGTCTTGTACCATCCTCACAATCTTTGCTATGCTTGAGTTCACTGTTGCAGCCACAGTGTCAATCCATCTCATTAAGAGTCTTCCTCTTTTTTGCTGGCCCACTACATTATCAAGCAGAATATCCTTCTCCAGGAAATGGTCCCTTCTGACCACATGACCAAAGTATATGGGATGAAGTCTGGCCATTCTCGTTTCTAAAGAGCATTCCACTTGTACTTCTTCCAAGACAGATTTTTTCATTCTTCTGGCAATCCAAATTATTTTCAATATTCTTCACCAACACCACAATTCAAATGTATCAATTCTTCTTCAGTCTTCCTTATTCGTTGTCCAACTTTCACATGCATATAAAGCTATTGAAAACACCATGACTTTGATCAAGAGCACCTTACTTTTCAAGGTGATATCTTTGTTCTTTAACACTTTAAAGAGGTCTTTTGCAGAAGATTTGCCCAGTGCACTATGTCATCTGATTTCTTGACTGCTGCATCCATGGACATCGATTGTGGATCCAAGGAAAATGAAATCCTGACAACTTCAATCTTTTCTCCATTCATCATAATGTTCCTTACTGGTCCAGTTGCAAGGATTTTTGTTTTCTTTATATTGAGGTATAATCCATACAGAGCACTGTAGTCTTTGGTCTTCAAGTGCTTCAAGTCTTCTTCACTTTCAAAAAGCAAGCTTGTGTCATCTGCATATCACAGGATTGGAGGTCTTCCTCCAATCCTAATGCTTCATTCTTCTTCTTGGATTATTTGCTCAGCATACAGATTAAATAAGTATGGTGATAAGATACAACCCTGACTCACACCCCATCTGATTTTAAACCATGCGGTATTCCCTTGTTCTGTTTGAATGACTGCTTCTTAGTCTCTGCTCAGGTTCATCATGAGCACAATTAAGTGTTCTGGAATTCCCATTCTTTGCAATGGTATCCATAATTTGTTGTGATCCATGCAGTCATATGCCTTTGCATAGTCAATGAAACATAGGTAAACATCTTTCTGGTATTTTTTTGCTTTCAGCCAAGATCCAATGATATCCCTCATTACAAGTTCTCATCTAAATCCAGTTTGTATTTCTGGAAGTTCCCTGTCAATATACTTTTGCAATCTTTTTTGAATCATCTTCAGCAAAATTTTACTTGTATGTGATATTAATGATATTATTCAAAAGTTTCCACACTCTGTTGGATCATCTTTGGAACTGACACAAATATGAATCTCTTCCAGTTGGCTGATCAGGTAGCTGTCTTCTAAATTTCTTGACATAAACAAATGAACACCTTCAGTGCTGCATCTATTTGTTGAAACATCTCGATGGGTGTTCTGTCAATTCCTGGAGCCTTATTTTTTGCCAATGTCTTCAATGCAACTTGGACTTCTTCCTTTAATACTATCAGTTCTTGATCATATGCTACCTACTGAAATGATTGAAAGCCAACCAATTCTATTTGGTACAGTGACTCTGTGTATTGCTTCCATCTTCTTTTATTTTTTTAAGTTTTTTACTGTGATTTACATACAAATTTACAAAGCAGATTTATTTTACTCTCAATAGTTCATACACATTTGGTTTCACAGTACCGATTACAATCCCAACAATAAACAGCTCTCCTCTTATCTCCTCCCTGTGACTATTCCTTCTCTGTGCCCTTCTTACCTGTATATTCCTGTCTGTCTAGTTTTTCCCTATGCAAATACTGCCCTTCTGATTTCTATGATTGTTTGATCTAAGGGGTGCATGTTCCTGGGGTAAGTGTTCTTCTTACAGGCTTTTCTACTGTTTGGCTGAGAGCTAATTCACAGAAGTGAGTCCAGTTCCAGGCCTGAAGGATAACCCTGGGCCATAGTCAGGAGTTTCCATCAGTCTCCATTCAACCAGCAATTCTGGTTATGTTTTTGAATTTTGTTCCACATTTTTCTTCCCACTCTATCCAAACTCAAAAACCAAACTCAGTGCCATCCAGTCGATTCTGACTTATAGCAACCTCCATTGGGTTTCTGAGATGGTAAATATTTATGGAAGTAGATTGCCCATCTTCCTTCCATGGAGTGGCTGGTGGGTTTGAACTGCCAACCTTCTGCCTTAGGCACTACATCACCAGACCCTCCACTGAATCCAGGATCCTATTCTGATCTCTTTCTGAGTGGTTGGCATTGATAGCCAGCCACCTTCTAGTTCTTCTAGTCTCAGGTCATGAAGGCTAAAGTTCCCGTGGTCTGTCACACCCTTGAACTAATCGGTTCCACATGCCTTTGATTTTCTTCACTTTTCTTTTCACCAGGCAAGTGAAGACCAATAGTTGCATCTTAGATAGCCGCTTGAAAGCTTTTAAGACCACAGTCACTACTCACCAAAGTAGGACATAGAACAAGATTTTTATGTATCATGTGTGCCAATTGAGTTCGATGTCTCCTGAGACCATGATCCTGAACCCACATGCCCACTGAATCACTCCCTCAAGGTGCTTGGTTGTCACTGAGAAGCTACTCTGCTCTTGCCCCCTGTTAGTTCTGTAATGTATATGGATGGGTATTTTTGTAGCACAAATGCCAAATGCACGTACAGGAATATCATCAGCCAAATCTACCCATGATCATGGGCTTATTCCCATTCCTCTACCCACATCTGATCTTCTCACCTGTCTCTGCATCCACTCGTCTTTGTTGTTACTGATAATGCAACATTGTATACACAATAGTATTTGTCTCTGTTGTCTACACCTTTTGTGCACCTTTCTGTGTTCTCCTCCTCTCTATTGTTATTGTGCTGGTCACACACTTTTGTGATAATGCCTTTTCTTTCACAAAAATCTTCTTTTGATGCTTCCTGCCTCATTCAATATTTTGCCCATAGAATTCTTCAATACTGCAATTCAAATCTTGAAATTTTTCTTCAGTTCTTTAAGCTTGAGAAATGTCAAGCATGTTCCTCCCTTTTGTTTTTATAATTCCAGGTCTTTACACATTCATCATAATATTTTTTCTTTTGGAGCTACCCTTTGGAATCTTCTGTTTGGCTTTTTTATTTCATCATTTCTTCCATTTGCTTTAGCTACTTTATATTCACAATCAAGTTTCAGAGTCTCTCCTGACATCCATTTTGGTCTTTTCTTCCTTTCCATCTTTTTAATGACCTTTAGCTTTGTGCATGTATGATGTTCTTAATGTTATCCTACAGCTCATCTGGACTTCAGTCATTGGTGTTCAATGAATCAAATATATTCTTCAGAGAGTCTCTAAATTAAAATGGGATAAAATCAAGGTCATATTTTGGCTCTCACAGACTTCTTTTAATTTTCTTCAGCTTCAATTTGAACTTGCATATGAGCAATTGATAGTCTGTTCCACAGACAGCTCCTGGTCTTGTTCTGACTGATGATATTGAGCTTCTCCATTGCTTCTTTCCACAGATGTAGGCAATTTGATTCCTGTGCATTCCATCTGGCAAAGTCCACATGTATAATGCATGTTGTTGAAAAAGGTATTTGCAATGAATAAGTTGTTGGTCTTACAAAATTCTATCATGCAGTCTCCAGTGTCATTTCTTTTATGAAGGACATGTTTTCCAACTATCGATGCTTCTTCTTTGTTTCCAACTTTCATATTCCAATCACCAGTAATAATCAATACAACTTGATTGCATATTTGGTCAATTTCAAACTGCAGAATTTGGTAAAAAATCTTCTGTTTCTTCATCTTTAGCTTTAGTAGTTGGTGTGTAAATTTGAATAATAGTAGTACTGACTGTTCTTCCTTGTAGGCATATGGATATTATCCTGTCACTGACAGCATTGTACTTCAGCATAGATCTTGAAATGTTCTTTTTGATAATGAATGCAATGCCATTCCTCTCTAATTTGTCATTCCCAGCATAATGAACCATATGATTGTCCAATTTAAAATAGCCAATAAAAATCCATTTCGGTTCACTCATGCTTGAGATATCAATCTTTATGCATTCCATTTAATTTTTGGCAACTTCCAATTTTTCTAGATTCATACTTTTTACAATTCATGTTCTGATTATTAATGAATATTTGCAGCTGTGTCTTCTCATTTTGAGTCATGCCACATCAGCAAATGAAGGTCCCAAAAGCTTTTCTCCATTCACGTCATGAAGGCTGACTTTAGTTTGAGGAGGCCACTTTTCCCCATTTATTTTTTGAGTGTTTCCAACCTCAAAGAATCATCTTCTGGCACTATATCAGATACCATTTCACTGCTGCTCATAATTTTCCAGTATTGTTTCAGATAGAGTTTAATGCTATTCATAAGGTTTTCAGCAGCCAATTTTTTCAGAAGTGGACCACCACTTCCTTCTTCTTACTCTGTGTTACTCTGGAAGCTCTGCTAAAATCTGTCCACCATGGGTGACCCTGCTGGTATTTGAAATACTGGTGGTGTAGCTTCCAACCTCACAGCCATATGCAGCCACCACAGCATGACAAACTGACAGAGAAGTGGTGGGTCTTCTGATGGATCCAGGGTTAGATACAGTACATTAGCAGAGAGCTGTTCATGTGCAGGCATGCTCTGTGAGAAAGCAAAATGAACTGTATGTGCCTGGCAAAATCATCAAAAGGAGATTTTCAATGCCAGAATTTCACCCAATCACCATGAATTTTTTGTTACCCACATAATCTCTCCCACTGCCACAGCAGTGTGAGTTTAAGTCCAAAACTGAATGAGTAAAACCTATCTGCTCTCTGTATTCATTTAGCAAAATCGGTCTTCCTTCACGCATTTGTTCAGCTATTACCTACAGACATCTGATAACGTGCAGCATGCCTAGACTGAACAGGGGACTTCCACACATATCTGCCAAACATCTGTGCCATTCCCATATCATGATTATTTTTCTCATTTTCACTCCCTTCCAGCAGTGTTGGTCTATGTGCTTGCTGACAAAGCACTGCTCTTCTCACAGATGAGCAAAACAAACTCAGAGTAGGAAAGCGATTTGCCCAATATCAACTAGTTAGCAAGTCATAGAGCTGATATGATTCAGACTTGGCTGACTGCAAAGTCCATCATATTTCCACTTCTCCAAACGACATCGTAGCCTCTCCTTATGCATTATCCATTTTTGCATAGGCTCTAACAATAATATTATTAGAAACATAGCCTAGGCACTGTCCAGTACACTCACACAATTATATGTGTGTGTGTGTGTGTGTGTATGTATATATACATACATACATATATATATAAATATATTCATGGAGCACTTACTATGTGCTGGGCACTGTCTGTGAGTGCTTTGAAGGTCTTTTACGTGTCATTTAACTCATACAACAATCATGAGAAAAGTTATAGTTATCATCCCCATTTAACAGGTAAGAAAAATGAGACACAAAGAAGTAAGTAGAGAGTTCCGGCAAGATGGCAGACTAGGCAGAAGGACTGCACAGACCCTCTTAAACAAAGAAAAGGGAAACCAATT
>NW_006921612.1:2496603-2500033 GCF_000298275.1 Orycteropus afer afer
TAAAAAAAAAAAAAAAAAGAAGAAGTTAAGTATCTTCCTCAAAGTCATACAGCTAGTAAGCAGCAAAGTTGAGATTCAAACCCAAGCAATCTGGCTTCAAATCTGAATTTAAATCTGTGATTTCAACCTCTATGTTACACTATTTCAAGACTTTCTCCATCATTATAAAAGACAATAATAATAACAAAGTTGCCATTGAGTTATTACATATCATGGTAATCCCCTGTGTTTCAGAGTAGAACTGCACTCCAGAGAGTTTCCAAAGGTTGTAATCTTTCAGAGGTAAGTTGATAGGCTTTTCTTTCAAGGCTTTCTGGGTGAATTTGAACTGCCAATCTTTCATTTAGTAGCCAAGTACTTAACCACTTGCACTACCCAGGGACTCCCCTCCATCACCATAAAGTCTTTTATTTATTTACATAAAAAATCATTGTTTATTTAATACCTCTTATGTGCCAGCATTGTACAGGTCCTAGAGACCCAAGAGTTAATGTGACAGTGTAGTCCTTGTTGTATTGGAATTTATAGCACAGTGAGACACATTAAACAAGTATGAGTTATGAAAGAAAACACACAGTGAGAAAAAAATAAATTGGTGTAGTGGTAGGAGACAGGGATACTCTTTAAACTGGGTTGTCAGAAAATGCCTCCTAGATGTAACTTGATGAGGCTCACCACTTCAGGGAAGTATATCCCTGTCGATGGGAATGATTTGCCCCTTCATGGTTCATTGTCTCAGCTTGAGTTTGAATCTCAAATTTTACTAGCTGTGTGACTTTGAATAAGTTCCTTAGCCTGTTTGAAATTACATTTTCTCATCTATAAAACAGAGTTGTAATAACTACATGGGTTACTGTGTTCACTAGAAATAATGTAGAGAAAGCACTTGTCAGAGCTTTGCTACTTAATGCCAGAGGGCTGATGGTTCAAACCCACCAGCCACTCCTCGGAAAGAAGGTTGGCAATCTACTTCCGTAGTGATACTGCCTTGGAAACCCAAGGAGGGGTCTCTATGAGTCAGGTCCGACTCGACCGCACATAACAACAACAACAAATAACTCCTTGACTTTCTTTCTCCTCATGATCTTGATCATCCAAACCCATCCTGGAGCTCTGGTATTAGTGGGACATAGATGCTGCAGCTCAACCATTCTTATCTCCAAATCTTCTTGGCCAGGCACATGACATACTCACTAAATCTTTGAAATAAAGCTTATCTATCTTAGTGTCAAGGAGTTCTGGTAGTACAGTGGTTAAGGATTTGGTTAGCATTTGTCCCCTAACCAAAATGTCAATGGTTCAAAACCACCAGCTGCTCCCTGGAAGAAAGATGAGGCAGTCTGCTTCCATAAGGATTTACAGCCTTGGAAACACAATGGGGGTCACTATGAGTTGGAATTGACTCATGGTAGTGAGTTTGGTTTGCATTTGATCTGAGTGTCAGCTGTGAATCTAGTACAATGAAGGCCTGTAGGCAAAATGCCTAAAGCATTTGACTGCTAACCAGAAGGTTGGCAGGTCAAACCCACCAGCCACTCCTCAGAAGGAAGGTTGGGCAATCTACTTCCACAGTGATACCACCTAGGAAACCCATGGAGGGGTTGCTGTGGGTAGGAGCTAATCAATGGCAGTGAGTGAGTGACTTTTCATTGTCTGCCCTCAAGTACTTTATCAGTTGAAATCAATGGAAGTTAGTTTTAGTATACTGATAGGGCCTCATTAATAAAACAAAGGAAATTCCATTCCTAAATGGGATTACATTCACAGGTATGCTGTTGTTGTTGTTTTTGTCGGACTTGACTTATAGTGACCCCTCCCTGGGTTTCCCAAGGCAGTATCACTACAGAAGTAGATTCCCCAACCTTCCTTCCGATGAGTGGCTGGAGGGTTTGAACCGCCAGCCTTCTGGTTAGCAGTCAAGTGCCTTAGGCACTATGCTACCAGAGCTCCTATATTCACAGGTATAAGGGTTTCAATTCCAGCACATATTTTGGGGGGACACAATTACATCCATAACACTGAGATCAAATAAAATAAAATGGTGAATTGAATGGGTTCTTGGAACTTCTGGTGGCACAATGGCTAAAGCATTCAGATGCTAACCAAAGGGCTGGCGATTTGAACCCATCAGCCACTTCACAGAAGAAAGATGGGACTGTCTGTTTCTGTAAAGATTTACTTGTAAACCCTATTGGGCAGTTCTACTCTGTCCTACAGGGTTGATATGAGTGGGGTTCAATTCAACTCTTAGAGCTTCTGCTCAGGCATGACTGTTTTCACTTTTCACATTTTATTTTTCCATGACAAGTCACATGGTCACATCTAATTTTAAGGGTGCCCAATAGACTACTTCTTCCCTCTGAGGTAGCTTCTTCAATCTTATCCAGAGCTTCTCAAACATTTCCACCAACGCAGCCCTTAAAGTAAAGAAGGCAAAACTCCTACCTCTGGGCTCCTGAGCACTTAAACCAAAATAAACTTAGCAAGGGTACAATTTCTATAAAGTCTTAAGTTTTACCCTGTAAGATCATGTGAATTTTATGCCCTATTACATTACGTATTATATTACATATCACTGTGTATCAGTAATATTGTGTGTCAATCTCAAAATTGCTTCTATGGAAGGTATGCAGTGCTTATCCATGTTTTTGCAAACCACTTTCACTTCATGCTCCTGGACAAACTCAATAATAGAGCCCTAACATTGCAAAGAATCATTCTTGAAACCTTCACAAATTATCCAATTTCTAACACCATCACATTCGTAGACTTTTTTTTTTTTTTTTCCCATCAATCTCTGTTCTTCCCTCCCTGCTCTCCTCTCCAACCTCTGGTAACCTCTAATCTGCTTTCTGTCTCTCTATGCATTGCCTATCCTAGATGTATCATGTAAGTGAATTCATACAATATTTCCTTTTTGTGTGTCTAGTTTATCTCACTCAGCATAATGTTTTCAAGGTACATGTGTCATAGCATATATCAGAACTTCATTTCTCTTTGTAACTGAATAATACTCCATTGTGTGTATGGATCACATTTTGTTTACCCATTCATCTGTTAATGGGCACTTGGGTTGCTTCCATCTTTTGGCTATTTAGACCTCTTTTCTTTTTATAGATGATATACTACCTAGCATTTACTGAGAACCTATTACATGCCAAGCACTTGACATACATTATCTCATTCGATACTCATAACAGTTCTCTGAGAAAAGTATAGCATTACTGAAGGATTCTTCTAATGATTAGGAGGCTCAGCAAGGTTAACTGACTGCGGTGTAGTAAATTACTTAGTGTGGCTTTTCTACCCATAAGTCTTTGTAAACTCCAAGGAGGGATTTTGTATGAGCAACTGAGCAGCCCCTGATTGCTGAAGCTATCCACCTGGGTTATTTCTGTTGGGAGTGGCACAATACAATGTTCTGGGAGGT
>NW_006921612.1:2501283-2509696 GCF_000298275.1 Orycteropus afer afer
CCTACTTCTGTAGTGATACTGCCTCGGAAACCCAAGGAGGGGTCGCTATGAGTCAGGTTTGACTCGACGGCACATAACAACAACAACAACAGATAGTGGTAAGCCCTGCCTGCCCACCTGTTAAGCACCCCGTGGCCACACACCAGCCTCACAACCACTGGAATACAAATTGATGCTGTGCAAACCAAAAACCAAACTCACTGCCATTGAGTCAATTCTGACTCATAGTGACCCCCATTGGGTTTCTGAGATGATAAATCTTTACCGGAAATAGATTGCCCAGTCTTCCTTTTGTAGAGCTGCTGGTGGATTTGAACTGCCAACCTTCTGGTTAGCAGTCAAATGCCTTAGGCACTACACCAGAGCTCCTTTGATGCTGTGGGGAATATACAAATTACTATGCAACAAGGGCCTTTGGGCGGTCTGAGCATTAATCAAATCAGGACTGTAAGATCCAGAAAGGAAAATGGGAGAGGGGGGAGACACAGAGAGTGTGGTACCGTTTTCTCCCTAGCTGCATTCATGGCTGTGGGATGGGCTTGCAACTCCACACACAGGCTCCAAAGGGCCTTTGTTGCTCAACCAAGTGTCAGTTAAAGAGAAACCCTGGAGGCAGTTTACCCAGGCTCAGCTGGAGGGGAAAAAAATTCACATAGGAGAATCATTTCCACCTGTCAATTCTGATTCCAAAGACAGCCAGCCTTTCTGAACATAGTTCTGCTAAGTGGCAAAGTCACCACATTCCATATTTTGTTAAGAAATGGATCAAGAATGACACTGTAAGCATAAAAGCAATGGATGTTACAAAAAGAAAGAAAAATGGATTCAACAATGTAAAATTTGAAATACCTACTGTCAAAAAGGGAGCTCTGGTAGCATAGTGCCTAAGGCACTTGACTGCTAACCAGAAGGCTGGCGGTTCAAACCCACCAGCCACTCCTCGGAAGGAAGGTTGGGCAATCCTACTTCTGTAGTGATACTGCCTCGGAAACCCAAGGAGGGGTCGCTATGAGTCAGGTTTGACTCGACGGCACATAACAACAACAACAACAACATTCAAAAAAAAAAAAAAATCCCCAAACAATATCAAAAGGCAAATGACAAGCTAACGGGAAAAATAATTGAAACTTAGATGATAATATGTCAATTAATACAGAGTAAGCCATAAAAATCAATTTAAAATGCACATCTTTTTTTTTTTTATTTGTTGTTGTTAGGTGTCATTGAGTCAGTTTTGACTCATAACGACCCTGTGTATAGAACAGCAACATGCTTGCCCCATCCTCACAGTTGTTGCTATGTTTGAGATCATTGTTGCAGCTATTGTGTCAATCATTCTCATTGAGGGTCTTCCTCTTTTTCGCTGACCCTCTACTTTAACAAGCATTATGTCCTTTTCCAGGGACTGATCTCTCCTCATAACATGACCAAAGTATGAAAGACAAAGTCTCACCATCCTTGCTTCTAAGGAGCATTATGGATGTGCTTTTTCTAAGACAGATTTGTTCATTCTTCTGGCAGTGCATATTCAATATCCTCCACCAATACCGTGTTTCAAGCGCATCCATTCTTCTTCTGTCTTCCTCATTCATTGCCTGACTTTCTCATGCATATGAGGTGATTGAAAATGCCATGCCTTTTTAAACAGGAAAGAACATTTACAGAAAAAATATAAACGCTCAATAAAACCAAAAACTCACTGCAACCAAGTTGATTCCAACTCATAAAGACCCTTATAGGACAGAGTAGAATTGTGTCACAGGGTTTCAAGGCTGTAAATCTTTACGCAAGCAGACTGCCTCATCTTTGTCCCACAGAACAACTGGTGAGTTCTACCCACCCGCCTTTTTAGCTAGCAGCATCATGCTTTAACCACAGAGCCACCAGAGCTCCTAAACGCTCAGTAAGCATTTTAAAAACGTTCACCCTCTCAGTGCAAGAGATCCTGGATAGAGTAGGAGAACAATGTGGAACAAAACTCAAAATCATTAAAAAAAAAAAAAAGACCGCTGAGACTATGGCCCCCAGCTACCCTTCAAGTCTGGAACTGAACTCACTCCTGTGGCTTTCAGCCAAACAACAGACAGGCATATGGGGTGAACATTTGTACCAGGTAGATATACTCCTTAGAGCAATCAGTCACGGGAGAACAGAAGGGCAGTGTTTGCACAGGGAGATAGCTCAAGGGGTGGAGGAGTATATGGGAGAGAAGGACACAGAGAAGAGGTAACTACGAGGAGGAAGTAGGAAGGAAGTTCTTACATTGTAGGGAATTGTAGTCAGTGTCGGGAGCTCTGGTAGCATAGTGGCTAAGGCACTTGACTGCTAACCGGAAGGCTGGTGGTTCAAACTCACCAGCCACTCCTCTGAAGGAAGATGGGGCAATCTACTTCTGTAGTGATACTGCCTCGGAAACCCAAGAAGGGGTTGCTATGAGTCAAATCTACTCGACGGCACACAACAACAACAATGTAGTCAGTGTCATGAAGCAAAATGTGTATGAACTGTTGTTTGGAAAACAAATTTGCTCTGTAAACTTTCAATCAAATCCCAATAAAAATTTAAAGAAAAGGAAAGTTTATCCTTACCATTAGCTAGTGATACTAATTAAAAGAAGGTGCCATTTTTTATCTAATTCATCTTTTTTTTTTTTAAGATAATGCTAAATGCTTTTGAGAGTGCCCTATTATAGGCCCTTTTCACATGGTGCTGTGGGACAGTAAATTCCAGGAAAGCAATTTAGCAATATGCATCAACAGCCTTACTAATGTTATCTTCTTTGATCTAATAATTTATTTCTGGGAATCTGTCATAGGAAAATCATCAGAAATGTGAGTAAAGATTTGTATTCCAGATTTTCAATATAATGTTATCTATTATAACTACCTCCCCCATCAAAAAAAAAAAAAAAAATGGAAGCAGTCCAAACAGCAGAAATTAAATAAAAGGCAGGGTATGGTTAGATAAAATATGGTGTGGTTATATGATAAAGTATTGTAAAGGATCATATTTTTAAGGAAATGTACATAATATTATGTCAATCAAGAAGCAGGCTATAATACCATTCTTTTTCTGTGTGCATTGGGTGCAAATTTACAAAGCAGAATTTGTTTTACAATCAACAGTTCATGTACATTTGGTTTCACTACGAAATTACTGTCCCCAACCCTCCTCTCTCTTCCCAGTGCCCTGTGCCCTTCTTAGTTATACACTTCTGTCTGTCCAGCTTTTCCTCCATGTGAATGTTGCCTCTCTGGTGCCTCTTGGCCAATTGCTCCAAGGGATGTATCTCCATAGAGTAGGCAGGTGCATCACCTTGGGTTGGGTGTTCTGCATGTAAGTCTTACTACTATAGGCTGAGAACCAGACCTTGGGAGTGAATTATACCAGCCTAAAGTGTATCCCAGGACCATAGTCTTGGGGGCCCCACCATCTGACCAGTAATTCTGGTCATTACTATGTTTTTGAATTTTGTTCCATGTTTTTCCTACCACTCTATCCAGGATCTCCAGTTTTGATCCCTTCCTGAGTGATTGGCATTGGTAACCAAGCACCATCTAGTTCTTCTGGTCTCAAGGGCCATCATCTCCTAGGGCTGATTGTTTCCAAATGCCCTTGGTTTTCTTCATTCTTCTTCACTTCAGACAAAAGGAAACCATTAGCTGCATCTTAGATGGCCACGTGAAAGCTTTTAAGACCCCAATTACTACTCACCAAAGCAGGTTGTGGAACACAATTTTCATGTATTGTGCCAACTGAGCCTGGTGTCCCCCAATACTATGGTCTTCAGTCAGCAGATCTGGTGGTTCTCTCTCCCAAGGTATCTGGCTATCTGAAGGATTATTCCAAGTCTACCTTCTGTTGCTTCTGTAATGATTGTGGTTATGTTGTGTCACTAGTATATATGCAAGATTATCCTCAGCTGAATCTATCATTGGTCTAGAGTATAGTCCTGTTCACTGACCCCCATCTCATCTTCTCAGTTGTCTATGTGTTTATACGTAGCCTGGTGTTCAGTGTTAGTGGTAATGCAGTATTGTGCATATACTGGTATTAGTCTCTGTCATCTATATCTTATGTGCACTATTCAGTGTCCTCCCTTTCCCCAGTGTTATCATGCGGTCACAGACTCTTTCCATACCATCCCTCCCCTTAACCAATTCTGCATGCTATAATACCATTCTTTTAAAGGAAAATATTACACAAACACATATATACAAACACAGTCACACTTGTACTCATATGCACATAAGATAGATAAGAAGGAAATGTACTAAGATGTTGATATAATAAAATATTGACACTGGTTATTATTGACAATGGTACATTACACATGATATGTTTCCTTCTTTATATTTTTCTGTATTTCCCAAATTTCCAAACTTATATGTGTATTGCTGTTGCATATGGCTGTCAAGTCAACTCATGGCGACTTCATTGCACAGAGTAAGGTTTTCAAGCTGCATAGGGTTTTCAAGGCTGTGACTTTTAGAAACAGATTGCCAGGCCTGTCTTCTGAGGTACCACTGGGTGAGTTCAAACCACCAGCTTTTCTGGACTGTTTGCATTACTCAGGAACTTCTATAACACACACACACACACACACACACACACATTTTTATAACTAAAAAATAAGATGTTTTTGAAACAGAATACAGTAGATTGAAAAATCTGCAACAATAATCCTTCTCTGCACCACCCCTCCACCACAATCCATGCCCTGGGGTCATACTTTGCCACGCTGAGTGTAAGTTTAGCCACATGACTTGTTTTAGCCAATGGGATGTTAGCAAATGTGACACAAACAGAGGCTTGAAGGACACTTACACACTGGAGTTTGTCTTAACTTGCTGCACTTGGGTGCCCTGTGACAACTCCAAAGGAAACTTAGATGATAATGTTACACCCATCTCCACAACTTTGAATGGGTTAAAGTATTATTTTAGTGTTCAAAGGATTTTATTATCATGAGCAATGGTTAGAGCTTTGGGCTGAGATTTAGGGGCTTGAGTTCTATACACTAACTCTGCCAATGACTTAGAATATCATATAGTCGCTATGAGTCAGGTCCAACTTGACGGCACATAACAACAATATGCTTTTATATCCAAACTAATTCCTCCATGGTGGTCTCTCAGGTCTGAACCAACAGAAGAGCTCTAAACCAAAACCAAATCCACTGACATCAAGTTGATTCTGAATCATAGTAACCCTATAAGACAGAATATAACTGCTCCATGAGGTTTCCAAGTTCGTGAATCTTTATGGAAGCAGACTACCTCATTTCTCTCCCATGGAACAACTGATGGGTTCCAACTGTTGACCTTTTGATTAGCAGCCAAATGCTTAAACCACTGCACCACTAGAGCTCCTTAGCAGGGTTATTCTGATCTAAATCTTAAAGTCCAGTTTCTTTACCTGGACCTTTATAAATTGGTGTTAACCTACTTCTCCAGCCACTCACAGCACACTTCATCTCCATACACTTAACACTCCAGCCAAAGAAAACTACTTGATATTCTCGAGACAGGGCACATGACTGCTGTGGCTTTCTCAAGTTATTTCCTTTGCTTGGAATGTCCTATCCCAAAACCAAACTCCTACTCACCCTTCAAGAACTACCCTAGGAAGATATTTCTGAGCCCCCAGACAGAGTGTCTTCTTCCCTTCTGTTATCACAGCCTATTTGTCTTCTAGGTCAGCTATCCTAGAAGCAGAAGCTAAGATGGAAACCTTTATGCAAATGATTTATTGAGACAAAATTTATTCAGGAGCATCTTTAATGAAGAAAAAAAAGGCAGGATATGGCAGTGGGAAAGCCAAGCAAAGATGTGGGTTCAGCTTAAGCCTAGGTGGAGTTGAATGAAACCACAGAATTGTTCTACTTTGAGGCAAGCAGAACAAGATTGGTCAATCCAGAGTCCAGACCTAACAACATGATCAGGGTCATGTATATATCTTGCATTGACTGATCTTTTGTTTCCCCATACCAGTCAAGCACCATAAACCAAGAATGAACAATCTAAAAGCTCAGGAGGGCAGTGTTTGCATAGGGGGAAAGCTGGACAGACAGTAATGCATAGACAAGAAGGACACAGGGAAGGGGTAGTCACAGGGAGGAGAGGGGAGGAGAGCTGTTTATTGTTTATTGTTGGGATTGTACTCAGTGACATGAAACCAAATGTGTATGAACTGTTGAGAGTAAAATGAATCTGCTTTGTAAATTTGCACCCAAATCACAGTAAAAAATTAAAAAAAAAAAATAGGGAAGAATGAATCATCAGGTAAGGGGTATTTAGAAGGGCAAAAAACAACATTTACGACAGTACCCATTGTACCATTTCAGTGTCCTTCCTTCTCACATTAATGACATTTAAGCAAAATTTCTTCAGATTCTGATTGGTCACAATTTCTGAAGAAACATAAAAGAAAGGGATTAACAGGATGAACAATAGGCCCTGCAGTAGGTCCCAAGGTCACAAAAGAAACTCATCTTTTCCTCCCTCTGCCACCCATATTAAATTCCCCTCCACACCAACTTACCATGTCTGCTGATCTACATGAATTTCCTGGGGGAGAAGAGGATCCAGATCTTCACCTGAGTGGGTCTGAGCCCCGGGTTACCATGTCCTTATCAGTCCATAGCAGTGGAACTCAGCTGTTTACTATTACTATTGGGTGTGGGAATAGCAAGAGATTCCCAAAGGGTCGCCTCAATGCCAAACATAACTTTCCCTGAGCTCATGAAGAAGCAGCAGCCCTCCCTTCTCATGATGATCAAGGTCAATTACCCATCAATATAGCAGTCTACTGACACAAGGCTCAGAAGGAAGGTTGGGCAATCTACTTCCATAATGATACTGCCTCAGAAACCCAAGGAGGGGTCACTATGAGTCGGGTCTAACTCGACAGCACATAACAACAACAACAACAACACTGACACAAGGAGCCCAAAATAACCAGGCAGCAGTACAGCTTAAGTTCCCTGTGTTCTTGCTATGTTCCCTGAAGGCAGCATGTCCCCTCTTATAAGTAAGACCTCTAGAAACCCCAAAGAAGTACCTAAACAGGGAATTCCCAGAAATCCATGTCAGATTCAGAAGAGGATGTGAAACAAGGGATATCATTACTGATGTCAGATGGATCTTGACTGAAAGCAGAAAATACTGGGAAGATGTTTTATTGACTATGCAAAGGCAATGGACTGTGTGGATCATAACAAATTATGGATAACAATGCAAAGAAGGGGTTCCAGAACAATTAATTGTGCTTGTGAGGAACCTGTACATAGACCAAGAGGTAGTTGTTCAATCAGAACAACAGGATACTGCATGGTTTAAAATCAGGAAAGGTGCATGTCAGGGTTGTTTCCTTTCACCATACTTATTCAATCTGTGTCTTGAGCAAGTAATCCAAGAAGCTGGACTATATAAAGAATATGGCATCAGAATTGGAGGAAGATTCATTAACAATCTGCAATATGCAGATGACACAGCCTTGTTTACTGAAAATGAAGACAAGTTGAAGCATTTACTAATAGTGATCAAAGACTACAGCCTTCAGTATGGATTCCACCGCAACATTAAAAAAAAAATCCTCACAACTGGACCAATAAGCAACATCATGACAAACAGAGAAATAATTGAAGTTGTCAAGAATTTCATTTTCCTGTTCTGGCAAGATGGCGGACTAGGCAGAAAGAGTGCACAGACCCTCTTCAACAAAGAAAAGGGAAACCAATTAACACAGACACAGAAGATAATCCTGGACCCCTGAGTCTTGAAGGATATAGAAGTGGACTAAACCCCAACTAGCAGAAGAATTCACATGAAAATACCAAAAAAGGAGACATACGGAGCTGTGGTCTGGCAGCTATCCTGACAGTACAGACAGCTTGGAGATTCCTGAGTGCTGGTAGGACTTAAGAATTAACCTAAAAATCAGCCTGCTAGCCAGGGACTGCACAGAGGACTGCTCCGGTGGCTGGGGAATAAAAGGAGAAGGTGAAGAGAAAGGCGGGCTGAGCTGTGGACTTTTGCCAGTCTGGAGGCACTGCCATTTTGAAGGTCTAAAAGCAGCTTGACTATTTTGGATAGTTAAAGAGACAGAGCTCTCGCAGATTCCTGGGATTTAAGAACATGTTCTACTTTCCAGCAACCCCAAGGACCCTCCGGACCTGCAAGACTGAAAAAGCCAACAATAAAAAACCACCAAGAAGAGCCAGAATCACCCTTGGCTGCTCTTCACAAATAGTTAACAGAGATCTAAATACAACAACACCATGATGCCTCAGAGACAACAGACCATCACAGTTCACACAAAGAAGCAGGATAAAGTGGTAGAAACAAGGGAGCAGGATACAGACCCAGAACACATCTTTGAGGAAGAACCAGCATTGGAACTCTCTGATAAG
>NW_006921612.1:2511586-2570041 GCF_000298275.1 Orycteropus afer afer
ACCGAGTAGTTGAACCTGTGGTCCTGGGACCATAGTCGCAGGGGACATCAAGCTCAATTGGCATAACATACTATATAAAACATTGTTCCACCTCCTACTTTGGTGAGTAGTGACTGGGATCTTAAAAGCTAGCAAGCTGCCATCTGCATGCAACGATGGGTTTCTCCTCGTCCAGAGCAAAGAAGAATGAAGAAAACCAAAATTCATGGTAACAATTAGTCCTAGCCACTGGTACACCATCAGATCTGCAGCCTATATGACTATAAGACCAGAAGAACTAGATGGTGCCTGGTTACCACTGTCATCCACTTGGAAGGGGATCTATGTAGCAGATCCTTGACAGAGAGGAAGAACAATGTGGAACAAAACTCAAAATCATTTGGAGGAAAAAAAAAAAGGCGGTGGGACCAGGTTTGCTGGTCCAATAGAGCCTGGTGGAATCACTGAGACTATGGCCCCTAGTTGTCCTTCAGGTCTGGAATTGAACCCACACCTGTGGTTCCCAGCCAAACAGAAGACAGGCATATGAGTTGAACATTTACCTGAGGTAGATACATTCCTTGGAGAGAACAATCATTGAGAAAAAAGGGCTGCTTATGCACAGGGAGACAACTCAGGGGGCAGGAGTCCATGGAGGGGTGGACACTGGGAAGAGGTAACTATGGGGAGGAAGTGGGAGGGGAGCTGTTGCATTGTGGTGAACTGTGGTCAATGTCATGAGACAAAGTATATGTAAACTGCTGCATGGAAAGTGAATTGGCTCTGTAAATCTTCACCCAAATCACAATTTAAAATAATAATAATAATAATAATAAAAGAATTTCATTTTCCTTCAATCCACAATCAACACCCATGGAAGCAATAGTCAAGGAATCAAATGATGTATTGCATTGGTGCAAAAGACCTCTATAAAGTATTAAAAAGCAAAGATGTCACTTTGAAGACTAAAGTGTACTTTATCCAAGCCATGGTATTTTCACTTGTATCACATGTACGCAAAAGCTGAACAATGAATAAAGAAGACTAAAGAAGAATTGATGCCTTTGAATTATGGTGTTGATGAAGACTATTGAATATACCATGGACGGACTGCCAGAACCAATTAATCTGTCTTGGATGAAATACAGTCAGAAAGCTCCTTAGAGACGATGATGGGGACACCTTGTTGTTGTTGTTGTTGTTATGTGCCGTCGAGTCGGCCCCGACTTATAGCGACCCCTCCTTGGGTTTCCGAGGCAGTATCACTACAGAAGTAGGATTGCCCAACCTTCCTTCCGAGGAGTGGCTGGTGGGTTTGAACCGCCAGCCGTCTGGTTAGCAGGCAAGTGTCTTAGCCACTATGCTACCAGAGCTCATCATGTTGTCAGGAGGGACCAATACCTGGAGAAAGATATCATGACTGGTAAAGTAGAGGGTCAATGAAAAAGAAGAAGATCCTCAATGAGAAGGATTGACACAGTGGCTGCAACAATGGGCTCAAGCATAGAAACAATTGTGAGGATGACAAAGGACAACGTTTCCTTCTGTTGTACATAGAGTCACTGTGAGTCGGAATCAACTCAAGGCATCTAACAACAACTAGACCCCCAGATCCTGAAGTTGCAAGGACATGAAGCACAAATTTCCTGATTGTGTCACTGGGGGTGATGGTGGGCAGCATCACTTCTATCTCCATCTCTTAGTTCTTGGATTCACGTACACAGTGTATTCTGCAGCACATCTCACTCCAGGGACTATAACTGTGTACCTGTGTCTGTCTTCCCATTCCTCCTTTCCCAAAGGCTCCTTGAGGGCAGGGTCTATTTTTATTGATCTCTGCATATACAATAATTCACATTGCCTGGCACACGGTAAGCGTGATGAGTAGAGGAGAAAGATGCTTTCATAGACCCATATTTCATGCCTCTGCATGGTGTGACTCACATTCCTCATACACAATAGCCAGATTCATTACTCTTAATGCCTAATACAGGGACAGTAGATCAGATTATTAAATGGGAATTATCCCAGGTTATCTTGGGGGAGGAGGGGAGCCACTCAATGTTATATAGTTCTTTAAAGGACCAGGGAAGTGAAAAATATCATGAGTAGTTTGTGTATGGTTAAGCAGTGGAAGAGGATACCAAAAGCCACGCTTTCCAAGAGTCCTGACCCCGGTGAAAATCAGACTTTGAAAATAAGACCCATTTCTCTGCCTGGTAGGTTCCTAGAAAATCCTCTCTTTTTTTGGACAGAAAGACAGTCACCTGGGTCACAGCAATGAGTCAGGCCTCTGCCCCATGACTGCAATCTGTTCAGGCTATGAGAGTGGTTGTAGACTGGGCAGTGACTAAGGAAAGTACTGGACAATGGCCATTTCCCTGGCCACAGCCAACCCTGAATACCCTGCCTTGGCCTGGAAAGGAAGCAGAAACAGAACAATGTGGAAAAGTCTAAAAACCACAGGAGTCTGATAAAGACAAGAGGCTGCCCAGTGATGCAATTCATGGGACACCAAAAAGAAAGAAAGAGACCTCCGTTCCTACCCAGGACGATTCATCATTCAGCGTGACCTTCCAGGAATCTACTGACAGGCACAGAGCATTTTGTGTGGCTTTTTGCCTAGGACCTGGAATGACTGAAGCCTCCAAGAAAAGAGGAAGAAAGGGGCTGGAGTAGGGGGAGCATGGAGGTGAGGGAGGGGAATTGGTCTTGGTTCTTGGCAAGGGTTATTGGGTGCCATCTGCTGGTGGCATGAAGAACCACGTACCACCTCCGGAGCCAACAAAGTCTCTGTGAGAATATAAGTAGGGGAGAGGAACACAAACATATTTTGCATCAAAGGACCCTTGGTGGTGGAGTGGTTGAAGCGCTCAAATGAGAACCTAAAGCTGGGCAGTTTGAACCCACCAAACAGTCTGTGGAAACATGATGTGACAGTCAACTTTTGTAAAGATTTACCAGCCTTGGAAACTCAATAGGGTAGTTCTACTCCTTCCTATAGGGTTAGTATGAGTAGGAATCAATTGAACGGCAGTGGGATTGTTGATATTAGTTGCTGTCGAGTCAATTCTGACTTATGGCGACACCATATGTGCAAAGTAGGCTTTTTAAGCTATGTCTTTTCGGAAGCAGATCACCACGCCTGTCTTCCAAGGCATTTCTGGGGGTCTCCAATTGCCAACCTTTTGGCTAGAAAGGAAGTTTGTGTGCTACAAACAGTGAAACCTTCCACTACTAACCAAAAGGTTGGTGGTTCAAATGGATGACCCAGAAGTACCTTGGCAGAAATACCTGACAATCTACTTCCAAAGCTCACAGCCGTTGAAAATTCTATGGAGCACAGTTTTACTCTGAAACACGTGGGGTAGCCATGAGTCAGAATAGACTGGACAGAAACTAGTTTTAATAAGATGGACTAGGAAGAAAGGCCTAGTGATCTATTTCTGAAAATCAGCCAATGAAAAGTCTATAGATCACATCAAACCAATCCTGACCGTGACACAGGACCAGGCAGCATTTTGTTCTATTGTGCATGGATTGCCATGAGTCAGAGGCCAACTCCACAGCAGCTAACAACAACAATAAGCTAAATGCTTCTACATAGCTTTATCTCATTTAAATGTTATGGTCCTATTGGGTAAGAATTGTTATGCCAGTTTTACAGAAGGAAAACCAAGGTTCAGGGAGATGATGAATTTCACTGAGGGCAAGAATTGATTAATTCATCATCATTGAAGAATCATTCATCATCTGTGCTCACAGGGCCTGCAACAATGCCTGGAACATGAATGCTTGCTGAGCAAATGACTGGATAAAGGCTTAAATAACTTGTCTTCTTTGTAATATGTGTATATGAGCCCAACAGAAAGGAAAAAATAAATGCAAAAACAAGAATAGTAGCTGTGTTTGGAGACTATGCCTACAAAATGCCTGGTGCATGTAATATCTCCCTCATCACTTGTAAGATTACAAATTCCTCAAAGCTTAGGATAGGTTTAATTCCTTCTCAACCTCCTCCCCTAAGCTACTCATTGTCTATAGTTTGGTCTCAAGTAATATGAAGTAAGTAATGCTGAAAGTTTCAACAGTTTCAGTGTTGCCATATTTGTTTCCCTACTTGACTGGTAGAAACTCTGCCTTAAAACCAATTGCTGTCAAGTCATTTCCAACTCATGGTGAACCCAGTTGTCTTGTAATAAAACTCTGCTCCACAGATTTTCAATAGCTGAATTTTTAGGTCACTAGGCCTTTCTTCCAAAGTGCTCTGGGTGAACTTGAGTCTCCAACCTTTCAGTTAGCAGCCACAAACATTAATTATTATACCACCCAGCTGCTTAAAAGCAACTCTAAAAATGACTTGAAGGAGACCTCCATCAGCTCAGAGGGCAACTGCAGAGAGAAAAGGCAGCCCTGGAATCCATTATTATTCATTCCACAAGCACAAGTACTGTAAGCCAGGTGTGGGCTGAAGGAGACATGCAAGGCCTGTTAACAGTGGGCATCTGGCTCCAACATCCATGCACACAGTCAGGAGAACTGGCTCTGCTCATACCTGGACCACACGGCAGTTCTGCAGCCCTCGGGAATATAACACTATCTTGGTGTTGCAAATAGACATGCCACCACACTTGTAACCAGAGCACGACAAAGGCAAAGAAGCGAGAAGACCATACTTTGCTGGATATGAATCTGGGTTCCAGGCTAGTAAACCCTTGATAAGCCTTCCTGAACACTATTGTCATGGAGCTTTCAGAATCACTTGTCATAGAAGCCAAAAATTGCCTCATTTTTGGGAACACAGAGCAAGGAAAAATGCTGAGGTATGGTTCAAATCGGAAGAACAAATAGTATTTAAAAACATCAAGATCTATTCTTGGGAAGAGCAAATGGCCTAGCAGTGGCAAAAATATTTGCACTATTATCTCTCATTGATTTACTCATTAGCAGAATGGATAGTGTGATTACTGAGTCCCAGCAACTGTTCTAGGCACTGGACAAAAGGACACAGCAGTGACGAAGGGAAAAAAATTCCCTATCCACATGCAAAGGAGGAAGACAGACACTAAACAAAGCCAATAAAAGTTATGCAATATAAGAAGATGACAAGTACTATAGAAAAGATATAAACAGATTAGTAAAATGAGAAGTGCAGATGGCACTGTGCTAGGCTCTGGGAATGCAAGCATTAATAAGATATATCCCCAGACCCTTAAGAAGCTACTGATTAGTGTCCCAGTCAGAGCCATTTGTAGATACTGGGTAGTGCAAACAGTGAACATTTTCAGCTGGTAACTGAATGGTGAGAGGTTCAAATCCACCCAGAGGCTTCTCAGAAGAAAGGTCTGGCAATCCTCTTCCAAAAACTCAGCCATTGAGAACCTTATACACAGTTCTACCCTGACACAATGGGGTTTCTGTGAGTCAGAATCAGCCTCATAGTAATTGGTTGCTGGTCAGATCCACTTACAAAAAGAACACCAGATACCAACATGTGAGTCTGCACAGGTATATGGCAGAAGGGGGTTCAGAGGTAACCAGTTGTGGTCTAGTAAACTCTAACTCATGGCTCATTCTGCCTGAATGGATAAAGAAAAGCATCCTGGAGGAAGCAATACTTGAGCAAATGTTGGACAGTAAATCAGGTGGGCCCAGTTCCTTCAGCCATCAGTCAGAAGCTCAGATGCACCCAAGAAGACATATTTCCCTGGGGATTGTGTTAGGCTGGGCTCTCTAGAGAAGCAAAACTAGTAAAGCTTATATATACATATAGAGAAAGAGAAATTTATCTTAGGAAAATGGCTCAGACACTTATAGAAGCTGGCAAGTCCCAAGTCCTTGGATCAAACATCAAGTGGCTTTTCCCAACTCGTGCTCCTGCAGGGGCTGAGGAGCTCAAGGTTGGCAGGCAGTATACTTGCTGTTGACTCCAACAAATGATGAATCCAAGATCTCCAGGCCAAATTGTGGACTGTTTGCTCACATACAGTTGTAGGCAGCACAACAGGATCCCAATCCACAGAAGAGTGTCTCTTTTCCCAGGATGGCCATAAATATATTGGAAGCAGGCCACACCCCTAGGGAAACACCCTTTCAATGGATTGGCTGCTCAAAACATAGATATCCAATCCTATCATGGGAATAACCCACATCACAATTGCTTAAACCACACAGAATTATGGTCCAGCCAAGTTGACACACAGCTCCAACTATCACAGGAGTGTTGACTAGCCCAACTCATTATGAGACAATTTCCCACTCTCATCTACCAGCTTTCTGAAGGCAGGTGTCTTCCAATCAACCTTACAAATTGCTATGTCCATGAGCATAAATTCCACCTCAGGCCCATGCGGTAGTCCTCTCTTTCAGTGGCTGCTACACTATTGCCCCATGTTGGCCATAGCTACCCTATGCTGCTGGCTCCTCCCTGGGTTCCAAATATGGAATATAGCAAAGCTCTCTTGCTGTCATGTTTTATTTCAATTTAGCCAATGCACTAACTAACTCCACAACTTTGGCTCAAAGTGGAGGTCAGGATACATAGGTATCTACATAGGTAGACTTTCAGCTTTCTCATCCCCTCTCCAAGGAACTTCTTCTAAAGCATGTTTTCCTATTTTCCCAGGATTCCAAGCCTCCTGACCCAACTTAATTAAGGATAACACTGTCTCTCTATACTGTGGAAGAAACTCTATGGTCTGAAACCCTCTGGTCATGGATTACTTTGTAATAGGAGCCACAGTATAGCTTGGACATAAGGGTTACCAAGGATGAAAATACAATGGTTTAATATTCCAAAAATATGATTCCTATAATAATAATAACTAATATCTATTGATTGTTTATATGTGCAAGGCAGAGTACAAAGCACTTAATGTCCTATCTCATTTAATCCTCAAAACAGTCCTTATTAGCACTACTTTACAGATGAGGAAATCTACCACTGACAGGAAAAAGAGACTTGCCCAAGACCACACATCTGGTACAGAATGTTTGGAAGCAACATTTTGACTTTAGATGCCATGCCTCATCACTATGGTTTATGAATTCACAACTATCCTGAAACCAAATGTGTAGCACTATAGGAGCCCTGGGGCCACAATGGTTAAGCATTTGGCCACTAACCAAAAGGCTGGTTGTTCGAAACTGTTCAGTGGCTCTGCGGGAGAAAAACTCGGTGATCTACGATCTGCTCTCATAAGGTAGTTCCACTCTGTAACATGGGATTGCTAAGAGTTGGAATTTACTCAGCAGCACCTAACGACAACATATCCTGTTCTAACTGCCTTCATTCTTCTAAGAGATTGTATCTCCTGTTCCTAGAAGTGCAAACCTCCCAGGCCAGCCCTTATTCTCATCCTCCTTCTACTATGCACGTAGATTGAACCACTCCCCTAGACCTCTTCTCCCTTTCAACCTCCACCTTCCTGCTATCATCTGCTAACCTCCAAGTCATTCATCTTGATCCCTTGAAGACTTTGGTTCCTGGTTCATTATCTCTCTCTCAAACTCTGCTGCTGTCATCATGTACAATGTCAAAATCCATAAGAAAGACCCATTCAATCTCTCTAAGTCAGATGTCTGGTTTTCCTATGAGCCACCTTTGTCTCCATCAACCTCAGCCATCCATTCTCATGTGCATGTTCTCAACTCTGTCCTTGACAATGACTGTACCACCTCTGAATTCTCAACCTTAAATATTCTTCTAACTGTACACCTAGCATCTCTCACCCCAGTATTCCCAATGAAACAATTCTCTTGCTGTTTAATTCCTTCTCTTCTCCCTTCAAACTTCCCACAACCCCTTAACTTTCATCAAGGGAAGTCATCAGAAGGAATTGCTTTCATCTTCCCACTTAACACATCTTCCTTTTTCCCATCTTCCTCTCTTCCCTCCTGATACAATGGCAGAAGTGTCTCTGTTCTTATCTGAGGCTAACCCCTTATTTATATACCAAAATACATTGCCTTTCATTTTATCAAGGACTTTGCTTCTCTATAATTTCCTTTCTGTCCTCTTCATCAACCTCTCCTTTTCTCCTGGACCATTACCTTCACAAAACACACAAGTACTCATGTATCTTGTTTTCAAAAAACCTTGCTTCAAATTAAATCCAAAAACAAAAGATTTTTTGAAAAGCATAACTTAAAATGTAATACAAATAGAAACAAATGAACCTATCTGTAAAATTTAATTGACAGCATATGACAACATAACCACATAGAAAAAAATAATTAAGATAGAATTTGGAGTATATCCTTACTGGGATATAGTCTAATAACAAAATTACCACAAAGAAATATTGAACTGTGTTTAGTGTGTTATTGCTAATGGTACAAGTATATATTCAGAAATTATTTTGTATGTAACATAAACAAATCAATAAATATACTGATGTTTTGAGGAAGTACAATTCTCACTACAGAAGAGAGATCTAAATCTGTAATACAAAAAAAAAAAAAAAAAAAACTCCATTGCCATTCAGTCAATTCCAACTCACCAACAGCCTCCTTTGGATTTCCAAGGTGGTAAATCTTTATGGAAGTAGATTGCCCAGTCTTCCTTCCGAGAAGTGGCTGATGGGTTTGAACTGCCAGCCTTCTGGTTAGCAGTAAAATGGCTTAGGCACTACGCCACCAGAGCTCCTTAAATCTATAACGGGGTCAAATAGAATCTTATAGTGTTGGATTTGAATGTATGATGTCATCATGAAGTCATTTAAGATGAGCTAGATTGTAGATACATGCATACATACATAAATGATCCATAGATTAATAAATGAAATAGAGTTGTACACATTGAAAGAGCCTAGAAGTAATAATACTGTAGTATTATGAGAATGCCTACTGTCCAGATCATGCTTTTTGAATACAACTCCCCACTAAAATGAACCAGGACTCCATGGAAAAATAAAAGATTCCATGTCTGGGGCAAGGTAAATACAAGGAGAGCCTATATTACCGTGTACCTTAAAGACATGCTCAAAGACTGATGGAGAATATAAAAAGGACACTAGAGGTAGCTTGAAGGAGCTCCTACTGGCCAGATTTTGGAAATTTTGAGTTTAAAAATAATGACAATAATGAATTATAAGACATTGAGTAAAAAAAATATGTGAAATCTTAGTAAAACTCAAAAGAGGAGAGAGAGAGAATGAAAGAATAATGCCAAGCTCCTTGTACAGAAAAATATCAGCTAATAAACATGAAGGAAAAATAATATTAGAAAATTACCATTTTGCAACTCCCATTGTTAAAACTGATTCAGGTGGTCTCCTCTCCCTTACCCTAAAAAAATGTTGAAAAGCCACACACATACTTACTCAGTCAACAAAGCTGCTCAAAGGAGTTCTGGTAGTGCAGTGCCTAAGGTATTGACTGCTAACCAGAAGGTTGGTGGGTCAAACCCACCAGCCACTCCATGGAAGGAAGACAGGGAAATCTACTTCTGTAAAGATTTACCTCCTCAGAAACCCAATGGAGGTTGCTATGAGTCAGAATCGACTCTATGATGACAGTGGGTTTGGTTTTGGTTTCTTCTTTTTTTTTTTTTTGGTTTATCCAGTTGAGACTTTCTGTAAGTCTCTCTGCCTCTGTCTCCGGCTTTATTTTCATCTGAAGCTCTGAGTCTGAGAGAACCTGTTTTAGAATAACATCACCCTAGCCTCCCTTAGAATATTGCCCTCCATCTATCATTTGCTATTATGTGTAAATAAGGAATTTCACTGTTCCAATTCTACCTTGGGTTCACCTCTCCCCTTATTGGAAACCACCTGAGATTAGAATCATTTTATGGATTGAATTTGTCCTCCAAAATATGCATTGAATTCTAGGCCCTTGCACCTGTGAATGTGTCCTGTTTGAAGTATGGTTTTCTTTGTGCTGTTAATGAGGTTATATCAGTGTAGAAAAACCTGACTGCCGTCAAGTCAGATCTGACTCATAGCAACCCCTCCTTGGGTTCCTGAGGCAGTATCACCACAGAAGTGGATTGCCTAAACTTCCTTCTGATACCAGTGTAGGGTGGATCTTAAATTGAATCCTTTCTGAGTTATGAAGAGACCAGAATAGACACAGAGACAGATGCCACATGAGAATCGTCTGTCTACAAGCCAAGGAACCAAAACTCTTAGGTCTATCAACAAAGAAGAAATAGACACCACATAGACCCTGATTTGGACTTTTAGCCCCCATATCTGTGAGAAAATTAATTTCTGTTCTTCAAAGACACCAACTTGAGAAAATTCTATTATGGCAGCACTAGGTAACTGAGACTCCTGGGTTTAAGTCTCAGCTCAGTCGCCCACTAGTTGTGATCCTAGACACGTCCATACAAAGAAGGAAGTAGCAATATCACTTCATGTTGTTGTTGTTGTCAGTCTGACTCAGGGCAACCCTATGTGTGCAGAATAGAATTGCAGTTCTAGCATTTATCAAGATTATGACCTTTCAAAAGCAGATCACCAGGCCTTTCTTCTGAGGTGTACCTGAGTGAGTTCAAACCACCAACCTATTGGCTAGTAGTCAAGCACTTAACCATTTGCGCCACCCAATTGCACCTTATAACATATATACCACCGTATGTTGATTGCTGTCATTCTACCCTATGAGGCCAGAAAGAGCATTTTTCCCCACTGTTCTTGTAACTGTGAGAATTAGGGTGCTGGGGCCAAAATTACAGTCCTTGTCCTGTTGTAATATAATTCATCTATCTACAAGTGTGTCTCTGACACTTGAGTATGAATTTGTTGAGGGTGGAAACTGTGTTTAATTATCTCTGCCTTCCCCAAAACAAATTCAGTCCTGGGAACAGAGTATACACTTAGAAAAAGTTTATTGTTGGAGTGAATGATTGACTGAATTAATGGCTCCAATTTAGCCAGATTACTCTTCCAACATCTCTGGGTTTATTTTTTCATCTGCAAGAGGAAACTATGTTATCCAACGAGCAAAATGTAGGTGCAGTTTCTTTTTATCACCCTCCACAGCACTTGCACTTTTTTTCCTGAAATTCTTCCCCTCTCACTAAATGCCCCGTATCTTACCCAAGTACTGGTACTTTTCATATTTCTTAAGGTGACTCTGAAGGCACCAGTAGTCTAGTGGTAGAATTCTCACCTTCCATGAGAGGGAGCCAGTTGGATTCCCAGCCAAGGCACCTTGTGCACAGCCACCACCCATCTATCAGTGGAGGTTTATGTTCTGCCGCGAAGCTGAACAGGTTTCAGCAAAGCTTCCACACTAAGACAGACTAGGAAGAAAGGCCAGACAGTCTACTTCCAAAATTCAGCCTATGAATCACAATGGCCCAATCCTGTTGAGGCTGGAGCCACCATTAATTGGAGCCAACTCAGCAGTAGCTAACAACAACAACAACAAATATGCCCCTATCCAAAGGAAAAGTCCGCATGATGAAAATCTAATCTCATTATGTAGAATTTGTAATAGGACTAAAGCTTCAACAAATGTTTCATCATGGAAATTTCACGATTTACCTAACGGCTCACCTGTCCAGGGATATACATACTCTCAGAGAAAATGAATCACTTGGAATTGGGGGGATGCGGGGGTATAATCCTAAAGATTGCTGATGGTTAAAAATTCAGAGGCCTTTGGCATGGGTAGCATTCTTCCTGGCCACCCTCATTCCACACCCCAGTTGAATATGGTTAAGGATGGGGTTTGATGTCACCCATCCTTTCATCCATCCATCCATCTATTGGGTTATAGTTCAAGTCTAGACATTTTCTAGTTATGTGATCATGGATAAGTTAATTTACCCCCTTTATTCTCAGTTTCTTTATCTGCAAAATAAAGATATTGATAACAATTCAGAAGTATTACTGTATGGATTACAATAAGATATATAATGAGTAAATTGTTTGGCACTATAGTAATAATCAACAAAATAAACTAAATTTAGTGTATTGATTCTATCACTTACTTCCTATATGGTCAAGATACTTATTTTCTAGGCCCTGGTTATTTATCTAGAAATTAGAAGCAATTTCTATTATCAATGATGTCATGAGTATTATGCAATATCATAGATGAGAAGCCATCTACCATGCCACATTGCACTCTTCCAGCAAAATGTAATTTCCTTCTACCACTGCACTATTAGACAGGAGATTGGGAGAGCAGCAGTCTTACATAATATCTCCCTCCTTACAACACCAGGAAGTCAAGCAGCAAAATTGCTTCTGGGATTTCATTTGAACTCCATAGCAATTTTGAGAAATGATGCAACAAGTCTCAAGTTGCCATCAGCTGACACTCACCACACCTACTATGTGCTGCATGCTGGGGCTCTGAGATGAGCATTTCCTGGCTCAGTCCCAGGTCTGCTCCTGAAAGCATATCTTTTCTTGGGTGAATTACAAACCTGTCAACAGGCACTCAGAATGCCTCGTACAGAAACAGAGCGCCCCTTTTTGGGCTACAGGCACACTTCCAGGGAGAGCAGGACACACAGCCACAGCTGGGCTGGCCAGGCCAACACACACTCGCTCCATTGTGTCAGGGACAAATGAGAGAAACAGTATCCACTCTGAGATGCACAAAGCTGCCATCAGCCTCCCTCTCCAGGTGCTGCCAACAGGGAATCTTTTCAAGGGCCTTCCAGGGACAACCAGGATCTGTTCTAAGCACAGCCCATTGCCAGGACATCAGGACTTTCCCACGGGTCCGCCTTTCAGCTCTTGCTTAAATATATTAGCAAATGTACTTCAACTAACAGGATAATAAGTGGTGCCTTGAAAGGAGCTAATTAATATAGCCACCTATGAAGTTTTATTTTCATTGTGTACGGCCCTCTCTCCCTTGTCAGTGTCCCAGATGACATAGGTAATAGGTGAAAACTCTCCTCTTCTTAGATAGGAACAGAGATTCACAGAATCCTAGAGCCAGAAACCAAAATTAAACCCACTCCACCAAGTCAATTCCGACTCACAGTAATCCTATAGGACAGAGTAGAACTGCCTTATAAGGTTTCTAAGGCTGTAAATCTTTGTGGAAGCAGATTGTCTTATCTTTCTACTGCAGAGAAGCTGGTGGGTTTGAAACCACTGGCATTTCGGTTAGCAGCCCAATGCTTTAACTACAATGCCACCAGATCTCCCATTAGAAAGAAAAAAAAAAAAAAAAACTCACTGCCGCCGAGTCAATTCAACTCATAGCAACCCCTCCTTGAGTTTCCAGGCAGTATCTTTACAGAAGTAGATTGCCCAATCTTCCTTCTGAGGAGTGGCTGGTGGGTTTGAACCATCAGCCTTCTGGTTAGCAGTCAAATGCCTTAAGCATTACACCACCAAAACTCCCAGGGAACTTAAAATTCATCTAGATGAGTGATTCTCAAATTTTAGGCTTTATCAGAATCCTCAGAAGGACTTGTTAAAACACATTCTTGGACTCCACCCCTCAAATTTTTTATTTAGTAGGTCTGGAGTGATGCCTCAGAATCTGCATTTCTAATAACTTCTCAGGTGATGCTAATGTTGCTGGGCCAAGGACCACCTTTGTGAACCACTGATCCAAGCCAATCTACTCACTTACTGGAGAGAAAATCAGTAAACTTCTCATGGTCTGTGATTTGCTTATCATAAGGTCATTAGCTATGTATGAGCACAACACATGCCCAGTCTAATAGGTCTTTAGCAAATGTTGAATGAATGAATATATGAATGAAGAGATTTGTTAAGAAAAAGTTCACATATCAGTTTGAAAAAAAGAAGGGGGAGAGGAAGATCTAATATTGATTAAACATATACTCTGTGCCCAGCACTTTGTTAATGTCACCATTTTTAATATTCAGGACAGCCAAGTGAAGAAACAGTAGCCTTGTTTTAGATAAGGAAATTGTGACTCATGCCCAAAGTCATAATCTAACTATTCACCAGTGTCAGGAAAAATTATGAAAGACTTTGAAATGGGGAAAACCTAGATTATTGGGTGTTCTTTCTAGAGTATCCTTCTAGGCTGTCTGCACCTTCTGCACATCTTTGCACTATTTCACAACTCTGTAAGTTGTAGAAAACTGATAGTAATGCAAATAATTCGTGTCCAAGAACATGGAAGTGAATGTTGTTCCTTGGAGACGTAATTGATTACTGCCCTATGGACACTGACTAATTTTATATCTATTTGCAAATTCATTTCAGATTCTTAATTGCCTGTGTTTGTGTGTTCTTTGAATTCTTCTTTGAAGCTGTTTTTACATTTTATTGGTTTCCTCATTAATGAATGAATTAAACAAAATATTTGGCCTGTATTCATTTTATATTTCCATGAGAGTCAGTTTCTTACCTTTATTGTAATTTTAAAATTAGTTAGGATGCAAACCCAAGTTTGTCAATTCTTTTCAATTAGTTTTACACACACACCACTGCTGATCACAAATTCTCTATCATTATCATCTTCTGTCTGAAGCTGGCTAACCTCGATAAAAACTGAAAAACAATAAAAATTTAAATAGATCTTTTAAAAATCGTATTTGTCAATATTTTCTAATAAGGACTAGTTAGTGAGGTTTGACTTGAACAATAATGGCAGCTCATCCATCATTGGCAGTCCTGATTCCCACTATTGGTTGTATCCCAGTCTTTTGTTTCCACATATTTTCTGTGCTTGCCTGCCCCCATCTCTACCAGAGCCAAAAGGCATGATCCATGTATTTTTATCCAGTTTTCCTCAACTAATCTGTGGCCCAGAGTAAATTTGACCCATGGTGAGAGCTCAGTAATGGTGGTTGGATTGAGCTGAATCAAACAGAACTGAGTCTGAGTTCAGACCCTCACATCTATCCAGGAATATTGGTCTTCCCACAATGCCAGCTCCCTGGTCTTCTAGAGATAATATGTTGGGAAATCTGAAAAGACTCCAGACTTTTCCCTAAAAGATGACAAGAAGCTTTTCAAGGCAGGACAAATGGCACCTGCTATAAGCAGGCCCTGGGCTAGTAGTCTTAGGAGTAATCTGCCCCCTCCCCAAAACACACACACACACTCTCTCACTCTCAAAATGAGGTAGTATGCTTAGTGGAATGAGTTCTGAAGTCAGTCTTAGCTACCCAATTCAACTTTTCTCTAAATTTCAGTTATACCACCTTTAAAGTAAGAAATGAAGGTACATACCTGCCAGAGAAGTTATGTGGAGTAATGAGACAATGTAAGTGATAGCACAAATCAGGATATCTGACACCTGGAGATGACCAGCAAATGCTTATTTCCTCACCCATAAAGCACTATAACCTCCCTCCTCAGGCCATGCTCTGCCTGTCTCCCAGTCTCTGCCCAGCACCTGATAAAATGTGGGTGGCAGAAATGTGTAACCTGTAAAATGATAGATGATAGATATCATTGTTAAAGAAAACTAGCCATGAAGCACTCACTAACATTTTGACACAGTTATTGAAATACAAACCCTCCCCCCAATGGGTTATTTAACATGCTACAATGACACATCAGCACACAGTAGGTGATCAGAGATTTTAAAAATTACAGAAAACCCCCAGCAAATGAAGAAGCTCAAAAACTGAGATGGACAAATAATGGAATACAGCCAGGATTTTGTCTACTACACAAAGAATATGAAAATACATCACAAACTGCAGTACTCAGGGGGCAGTTTATAGCAATAAATGCACATATCAAAAAAGATGGAAGAAACAAACTCAACACTCTAACTCAACAACTCCAACAATTAGAAAAAGAACAACAAAAGAATTCTACAGTATCTAGAAGTAAGGAAATAATAAAGATCAGAGCAGAAATAAATGAAACGAAAAACAATAGAGAAAATCAATAAAACAAAAAGCTGGTTCTTCAAAAAGATTAACAAAATTGACAACCCATTGGCAAATCTAACAAAAGAAAAGAAAGAGAAGATGAAATTTACAAGAATAGTAAATGAAAAGGATGTCATCACAACAGAACCAACTGAAATAAAAAAGATACTGACAGAATATTATGAAAAACTGTACTCCAACCGATTTGAGAAACTAGAAGAGATGGAGAAGTTTCTAGAATGACAAAACTAACCTAAACTATCCCACTCAGAGATAGAATATTTGAACAGACCCACAACAAAAGAAGAAATTGAAGAAGTCATAAAATAAAACTCCCCACAAGGAAAAGTCCTGGCCCTGATGGCTTCACTGGAGAATTTTACCAAATATTCAGGGAAAAGCTGACACCTATACTACTTAAGCTATTCCAAAACACAGAAAAAGATGGAATACTGCCAAACTCATTTTATGAAGCAACCATAACACTAATACGAAAATCAGGGAAAGACACCACTAAAAAGGAAAACTACAGACCAATATCCCTCATGAACAGAGATGCAAAAATCTTCAACAAAATCCTAACCAACAGAATCCAATAACATATCAAAAAAATAATATATCCTGACCAAGTGGGATTCATATCTAGTATGCAAGGATGGTTCAACATCAGAAAATCAATGTAATCCACCACGTAAACAAAACAAATGAAAAGAACGATATGATTATATCAATCGATGTAGAGAAGGCATTTGATAAAAATCCAACACCCATTCCTATTCAGAACTCTAAGCAAAATAGGGATTGAAGGGAAATTCCTGAGTATAATAAAGGGCATATATGCAAAGCCAATGGCCAACATCATTATTAATGGAGAAAGACTCAAAGCATTCCCCTTATGAACAGAAACCAGACAGGAATGCCCTCTATCCCCACTCCCATTTCACATTGTATTGGAAGTCCTGGCCAGGCCAATAAGGAAAGAAAGAGAAATAAAAAGCATCCAAATTGGCAAGAAGGCAGTAAAACCATCTCTATTTGTGCATGATATGATCCTATACAGAGAAAACCCAAGACACTCAGCAAAAATACTACTGGAACTAATAGAGAGGTTCAGCAAAGTGGCAGGATACAAGGTCAACATACAAAAATCATTTGGATTCCTCTACACCAACAACTCTGAAAAGGAAATAAGGGAAACAATACCATTTACATAGCTACTAAAAAGATAAAATATCTAGGAAAAAATCTTACCAGAGACACAGAAGACCTATGCAAAGAAAACTATAAAACACTACTACAGAAGACAACAAGGCCTCTACATAAATGGAAGAACCTGCCTTGTTCATGGGTAGGTAGAATGAATATTGTGAAAATGTCAATACTACCTAAAGCAATCTACACATTCAATGCAATCCCAATCCAGATACCAATAAAATTTTTTAAGGACATGGAAAAACCAATTACTAACTTCATATGGAAAGGAAAGAGACCTCAGATAACCAAAGTACTACTGAAGTAGAAGAACAAAGTGGGAGGTCTCACACTCCTGGATCTTAAAACTTACTATACAGCCACAATAGTCAAAACAGCATGGTATTGGTACAGTGGTAGACAGACAGACCAACAGAATCAAAAGCCCAGAAATAGACCAATCCATCTATGGGCAGCTGGTCTTTGACAAAGGTCCAAAACCCATTAAATGGAGAAGAGATAGCCAATTTAACAAATGGTGCTGGCAAAACTGGTTATCCACTTGCAGGAAAATGAAACAAGACCCATACCTCACCCCATACACAAAAACAAACTCAAGTTGGATCAAAGACTTAAATGTAAAACCCAAAACTATAAAATTCATCAAAGATAAAATAGGGGCAAATCTAGGAGCCCTAATTTACAGCATAAATAGACTATCAAACATAACCCAGAATGCACAGGAAGTCAAAGAGAAGCTAGATGACTGAACCTTTTGAAAATTAAATTCTTATGCTTATCAAAAGACTTCATCAAAAAGGTAAAAAGAGAACCTACAGATTGGGAGAAAATATTTGCCTATGACATATCTGACAAAAGACTTATCCCCAAAATCTATAGAAAAATTTCAACACCTCAACACCAAAAAGACAAAAAACCCAATTCAAAAATGGGCAAGAGTCTTGAACAGACACTTCACTAAAGATGATATGCTGGTGGCCACAAACACATGAGGAATTGCTCATGATCTTTAGTCATTAGAGAGACCCAAATCAAAACAACAATAACATATCATCTCACCCCAGCAATAATAGCAAAATTCAACAACACAGAAAATAACAAACACTGGCAAGGTTGTGGAGAGATTGGAACTGTTGTGCACTGCTGGTAGGATTGTAAAATGGTACAACCATTGTGGCAAATGGTATGGCATTTCCTAAAAAAACTGAAAGTAGAAACACCATTCAACCCAGCAATTGCATTACTAGGAATATATCCTAAAGAGGTGAGAGGTAGGACACAAACAGACATAGGCACACTTATGTTCATCGCAGCACAATTCACTATAGCAGAGAGATGGAAACAACCTAAATGCCCAACAACAGATGAACGAATAACCAAATTATGGTACATTAATACAATGGAATATTATACTACATTAAAGCACAAGGAAGGATATGTGAATCATCTCACAGTGTGGATGTGCCCAGAGGACATTATGCTGAGTGAAATAAGTCAATCGCAGATGGACAAATATTGTATGCACCTATTACTGTAAAAAGGACAAAGAAGGGTTTTCCTAAGGAAGGGAACTCATTCTGTAGGTTACCAAGGTGAAGAGAGAAGGGGAGGGATTAATTTCAGGTGAGTTGGGGGCCACACATTGATGAGGGTAAGGGTAGGGATGGTATGGAAAGAGTCTGTGACCACCATGATAACATTAGGGAAAGGGAGGACACCGAATTGTGCACATAAGATATAGATGACAGAGGCTAATACCAGTATATCCACAATACTGCATTACCATTAACATAAAACACCAGGCTACAGAGAAACACATAAACATCTGACATCAGATGGGGGGGGGGGCAAGTGAACAGGATTATACTCTAGACCAAGGATAAATTCAGCTGAAGCTGATCTTGCACAGATACCAATGATACAAAATACCCACAATCCTTACAGAAACAACAGAAGACAGACATAGAGCAATACCTCACAGACAGCCAGACACTATGGGAGAGAGATCCAATGGATCTACTGACTCAGGACCATAGTACTGAGGGACAACAAACTCAAATGGCACAATAAAATGAATTAAAAATCCTGTTCCACAACTTACATTGTTGAGTGATGACTGAGGTCTTAAAAGTTTTCAAGCAGCCATCTAAGATGCAGCTGATGGTCTCCTATTGTTGGAAGTGAAGAAGAGTACAAAAAAAAAACCACCAAGGACATTTGGAAGTAATCAGCCCTAGGACATGATGGGCCTCCAGACTTTAAGAACTACATGGTACCTGGCTACCAATGCCAACCACTCTGGAAAGGATCAAAACTGGATATCCTGGATAGAGTGGGAGGAAATACATGGAACACAATCCAAAAACACAATAGTGACCAGAATTACTGGTCAGATGGAGTCTGGTGGGACCCCTAATACTTTGGGCCTGGAATAAAACTCACTCCCAAGGGCTGGCTCTTAGCTCAATAGTAAATAAGATGTACACTCAGATCACTCAACTCAGGGTGACGGTCACATACTCTATGGAGATGCATCCCTTGGAGCAATCAACCACGGGGCACCAGAGGGGTAAAATTCACACAGAGAAAATGCAGGGCACACAGGAGTGCATAATTATGAGGAGTGGGGTGGGGGAGGGGGAAGGTTACTGGACAGAGAGGGAAGGAGAATGGTTTAGGTTTGGGATGGTATTTGGGCAGTGAAACCAAATGTACACGAAATGTTGAACGTAAAACAAACTCTGTTCTGTAAACTTGCACCTAAAAAAAAAAAAAAAAAAAATTACAGAAAACCCCCAGCAAATGAAGAAGCTCAAAAACTGAGATGGACAAATTGTAGAATACAACCAGTATTTTGTCTGCTACACAAAGAAATACATCACTAAATCTTTCCAAGTGTTGAAATACCAGTTTAGGGAAAATTGATTTGTGATTATGAGCCTCCAACCATTATATTCTGGATAATATCAAAATTATCCAGATAAAAGAGTATTAAATCAGAGTCAGAGGGTGGATTGTGTGGAATTAGCCTGTCTAAGGAAGTCTGGGCAATCTACTTCTGTAGAGATACCACCTCAGAAACCCAAGGAGGGATAGCTATGAGTCGGGACCGACTTGACGGCAGTGAGTTTAGTTTAGTTTTGGTTAGGACATGTGGAGAAACAAGTCCCTGGGTGGCCCATGAGTCTCTGGATGGTGTAAACAGGTAAGTACTCCACTACTATCAAAAGGTGGGTGGTTCAAAGTCACCTGGAAGTGCCTAGGAAGAAAGAGCTGGTGACTTGCTTTCAAAACATCACAGCCTTGTAAACCTTTTGGAGCGCTGTTCTACATACACACATGGGACACCGTGAGTCGGAAGTTACTCAGTGGCAACTGGTTTGCTTTTTGTGGTTTGTGGAGCAATAAGAAATAAGGCTACCTTGCATGGCTAGTATCCTGGCAGCTAAATGAAGTACAGAAGGAAACTATAATGAGGTATGATGTATATTCTCCTGCTTTCTGTGCTTTGTGGCCACTTCATTTCCAACAGGTGTCTGAATAAATAAATAGGATAAATAAATAGGAAACTTAACTGAACCTTACAGTACATGCTTATCTGGGTTGAGGAGCAAATCCATAGTCCATTTAAAATGCTGCACAACTAAAACAAATTAAGATTTATTAAATTTTTTTTATCTTTTGAGGACTACTTTTTACCAACTCTAAAAAGGTCAGTTAGTGACTAGGTTGTTGAAATAGCATCTGGGTATTTCAAGTCACCCTTGGCCTCCAGGCTATTCCATTTAACCAAGTGTAGACCAATAGGACCAGGAGTTGCCACTGCCAGACCCTGGGAGGAATTCACTGGGCTTGATTCCATCCTTGAAATGTGTCTGTGAGTGCAGCTGTCCCCCTGAGGGTAGGACAGCACTCCCTCAGCTCCCATTCCTGTTTCTTCTGTATCCCAAAAGGCTTTGAAATGGGAAAGAACAGGATATTAATTAAATTAACTTCAAGGTCACATTGTACCTTCTTCTGAAAAATCCATCCCTATTCTATTTCATATTGTAAGTAGGTTCAACACATTGTCTAACATAGCCCTGCAGAGATTACACAAAGAACCCAAATATGGATGCTCTGGTGGTGTAGTGTCTAAGGCACTTGACTCAGAACCAGAAGGCTGGCAGTTCAAACCCACCAGCCACTCCTTGGAAGGAAGGTTGGGCAATCTACTTCCATAGTGATACTGCCTCAGCAACCCAAGGAGGGGTTTCTATGAGTAGGGGCCGACTCAATGGCACACAACAACAATAACAACAAATTCTTTCCCAAATTTTAATTTGCATGAAGGAATTAAAGTCCAAATGAATTGAAGTCCAAACTAAATTCTCTTTTTAAATTTCCCATTCTGCTCGGTGTTAGACAGAGGGGTTCGTGAGGGGCATAGATTTCAGATGGACTTCTTCTGAAGCTGCTGCTTCCCAAGCTGCCTTCCAGGGGCAGGAATGTAATTCTTTTATCATCTGCAAAGAAATCCAGTGCTGAGTCTCTTGTGTGTACCGCTTTTCAAAAAGAGTAAGAACCACAAGATTATCTCAATACCACCCTTACACCCACAAAAGTTAAAACAAACAAAACAAAAAACTAAGTGAATTCCAAGCCCTTAGAAGAGTTGCACGAGCAAAATTATCCTGGCAAAACCGAGGACATAGTACAGTTCAGACCCCAGCCAAACACCATTACAGACACTTGCAGAATTTCTAGAAGGAAAATATATGAAAAAGCTAAATATTATTGGTTTCAGCTTCACTAGAATACCAGTGACTCTGGCCAGCTGTTTGATGTGTTTTTCTAGAAATACGGATTCAGCAGGAAGACTTGGCCTTTGAGGAGACTCCTGGTGATAGCTGTGAATCGATGGCTCTCCAGACAGTGACATTAGATACACTGCTCGCCTTCCTGCAGAGCTTAGAAATGTGAACTCTCCATAGCTTACTACCTGAGGCATTGGTGGTTCAGTGGTAGAATTCTCAGTGGTGGTATGCATGTTGCTGTGATACTTAAACAGGTTTCAGAGGAGCTTCCAGACTAAGACAGTCTAAGAAGAAAAGCCTAATGGTCAACTTCCAAATATCAGCCAATGAAAACAGTCCAACCCACAATAGGTCATGGGATGGTGCAGGACTGAGCAGTGGTTTTTTGCTCATTGTTCACAGGGTACCAGTGGTAGTTAAGGTTGTGTGTCAACTTGGCTGGGCCTGGTTGAGTGGCTGGGCAGCTGGTGGTAGTTATTTCCCATGATGACACTGGCAATCAACTCCATGGTGAGATCTACCACAAGCAGCTGAGTAGCTACCTTAGGGATGTGGTCTGTTTCCCATATATAGGGAGAAGCTCTGGGAATGATCTCTAGGTTTTTGGCATGCTTGAAACCTGCATGCAGCCAAGTCATTATTCAACAGCCTACCATACCCTGCCAATCTTGGGACTTTTTTGGACTTGAATTAGTGGCCTGCCATGTTGTATGGTGATATCTGTGCCTTTTCACTTGTCAACCTTGGGTTTGTCTGCCTCAGCAGCCAGCAGCTGTCCAGCTTCAGTGCCAGGGGCAGGAAGCAGAGCTGAAGCCCAAGGTTGAGGAGATTTCACCCAGCCTCTAGAGCCTGGCACTTTGAACTCAGACTTCTAGCCTCCAAAAATTGTAAGAATAAACTCCTGTTTGTTAAATCCATCCCATTTGTGGTATTTTCTGTTAGAGCAGCACAGAGGCAACCAAAATAGTACCTATGAGTTATGGCCAACTCCACAGCAGCTAAGAGCAATGACAACATGTCTTACTAGAAGCTCTCTTGTGCCATCTTCATATTTAAAATATCTTCATTTCCATTTCCCCAGGTGTCATTGGCACCCAATACTGAACAAAGTATGGCTCCATCTCCAGTCCCCCCTCCCCCCATGAACGGAACAGGCCACATTTATTTTTAGCTTTTTCTTTCCCAATAATTCCCCTTAGATTTTCTATCTATATTACTCAAGAAGATGGATTATCCCTTGTAAAACAACCCCTTCCGCCACAGCCCACAAAGATTCTTATCTTTTTATAGATGAAAGCCTCCATCACCACCCTGTTGTGGCTGAATCCACTGTCTGCGTCTTTCAAATCCACAAAGAGAATCCAAGTTTATGATGTAAACACTTCAGAGAAAAGCTGATTCTATGTGATGGGTGTGGAGTCAGAAATTTGGGTTCGGTTGGTTGAGTATGGGGGTTGGACATCAGTAATTTAAAAAATCTCTCCCCATTAATGCTAACCATTAATATAACCAAGATTGAGAATCCCTCTTAATGAGACCAAGAAGGGTCTCTATTCCTAATACTCTACAACCAGTGTCAGCCCCATCTCTAAACCTAATTGGGGCACACAGGCTGCAACACAAGTGAGGCTGGATGCCCACGGACTGGGAGTCTGTGAAGGTCTTACGACCACACCAAGACTTCCTTCTTGATTTGTAAAACTCACAAGGTTTATTTTCAAAGATTCCTAGCCAAGATGCACCACAAACAATCAATTACTCCTTCTCCATTCCTCAGTGGAAATGCATATAAGCATAAAGAATAAGCAGGCAAATAGGAACCAACTATCTGTTATATTAATCTGGCCAAGTTTTCAATAACCCACAATGCAGGACATTTTAGCAAGAAAAGTTGTAATAGAGATTGGACTTGGATTTAAGGCCAAAGGATTTTCCCTATCTACTTCTCCACAGATTTGAAGACAACCTGGTACTAACTCAGCCTAGTATGGGCTAAGAAGTTTAGAAAGGGACAGAGCAGAAACCTAGGTCAGCCCTACTTACTGTGCTCAGACCTGTGCTTCCAGGGGGCTCCAAGAGAGTCCTAGACTTGCCCTTCAGCAGCCCAACTTAGAAATGAGGCCCCATGAATGCCAGGAAGTATCTCACTAAGCAGAACAGTCCTTCCTCTTCCTGTGGCCTTTCACTTTCATGAAAAAGTACAAAAGTCATTGGCTGAGAGGGAAGGGAAAGGACTGGAAGGCTGCTTTAAGGGGCTGGACCTGTTTGGGAACATCTCTGGAGTAGAACTTCTTCACTACCACTACCTGTGAATCTATCTGGTCAACCCTGTTTGGGACAGTAAATGATGTCCAGGCCACACATGTTTTCTGCTGTTCACCAACATCACATGAGTGCTCCTCAACCACTCAACATGTCTCAAGCTGAACTCTTCAACTGCCCGGTCCACGCCCTGGACTGCTTCTGTTTGTCTGGGCTCCTAGACTCAGTGGATGGCTCCTTGATGCACTCGCATGTCCCTGTAGGGAATTGGGAGTTATCCTGAATTCCTCCTGGGCTCCCAAAGTGCCTTTCACCAAATCTGTGGTGGCTACATTTGTGTGTCAACTTAGCTAGGCCTGCTTGAGTGGCTTGGCAGGTGGAGTAGAATTCCCCATGATGAGACTGGTAATCAACTCCATGGTGGAATCTACTGTGAGCAGCTGAGTAGCTGCCTTTAGGATATGATTTGCTTCCCATATATAAGTAGTAGCTTTGGGAACAGTCTCTAGCTTATGGCACACTTGGACCCTGCATGTAGCTGTGTCATTATTCAGCAGCCTCCCATGCTCTGCCAACCTTGGGACTTACAATGGACTTGAATTAATGGCCTGCTGTGTGGTTTGGAAACATCGGGACTGTGCCATTTTATTTGTTGACCTTGGGCTTGTTAGCCTCAGCAGCCAGTAGCTGCTTGAGTGGAGAGATGCTTCTAGTTTCAGTGGGCTGGAAGTAGGAGCCAGAGCTGGACCCCAAGGTTGAGGGGCTTTCACACAGCCCCTAGAGCCTAGCACTTTGAACTTGGACTTAAAATCTCAAAACTGTGAGACAATAAACTCCTGTTTGTTAAGACCATCCCATTTGTGGTATATTCTTTTCAGAGCAGCACTAGGTAACCAGCACAACATCCAGTCACTAAATTATTCAAATCAGTTCCCTAATCTCTCTCCTCAATTTGGCAACAGTCAGGGAGTGATATAATTGAGCACAGTTTATCACTCTCTCCTTCTTCAAACATCTGCTTCACTTTCCTTTGGTTCTTCTACTACCTCATAGACCATGCCTTCTGGGTCTTCTTTAATCATTTCTCCTAATAGCTCCCCCACCATCTATTCTTTTGTCTACTGTGGTGGCTTAAATGCTGCTATGTCACTGGAAGCTTTGCCACCAGTATTTCAAATACCCACAGTAGACCAGTTTCAACAGAGCTCTCAGACTAACACAGATGAGGAAGAAAAGCCAGGTGATCTATTTCCAAATATTGAACCAATGAAAATCCTATGGGTCACAATAACATATGCCTGATATAGTGCTGGAAAATGAGCCCCCTAGGCTGGCAAGTACTCCAAATACATAGTGGCTGCCACAATGGATTTGAGCAGATCAAAAATTGTGTGGAGGGTGCTGCACTGAAAGATGTTTTGGTTCTATTGTACCTGGGGAGGCCATGAATGACAGCCACCTCAACAGCAACTAACAATAATCACTCCATACTCCCCTTATCCCTGCTTTATTCTTATTGGTAGCCCTGATCACTACTTGACATTTTCTATGTCCTCCAAAGAGAATAGAAGCACCTTGAGGGTAGGGATTTCATTAGTTTAGTTGAATGCTCAGAACGGTTTCCAGTATAGAGAAACTACCTGAAAACACTTGTAGAATAAGCAAATGAAATTCACACAAAATGTTCATTGAAACTATGCTTTTCACACCTAAATTTAGGCTTCCAGGTATATGTCAAATGTTTCATGGCAAGAATCATGAGTCATTCTCTTTTATACCCCAGGTCCTAATACATATACTGGAAAGTCTAAACTCTCCCTTTCCCACAGTTCATGGCTGTACCTCTCAAGGCACTTAACCATGGCAACATCAGATTACCTTTGTGTATACCTAACTTATCCAACCATCAGGCAGGAATAGAGACCTTGTTCCTTTCATTCCTTTCATTGCCTAGACAGTGCTTAGTATGGATCTAAAACTGAAAATAATAATTAAAAAAAAAAAAAAAAGTTGTCATCAAGTTGATTCCAACTCATGGAGACCCCATGAGTGTCTGAATAGAACTTTGTTCCACAGGGTTTTCAGTGACTGATTTTTCCGAAGTGTATCACCAGGCCTGTCTTCCAAAGTGCCTCTGAGTGGATTTGAACTGGTTTAACACCAAGGAAGTTTATTTCTCACTCACATAGTCTATTTTGGTATTTGGCAGACTACCTTCCACAAAGCGATTCAGGTACACAGGTTCCTTCTATGTTGTAGCTCTGCCTTCAGGCATTTTTGTTTCTAATCAATGGATAAGGACAGGGTAGAAAAGGCACTACCTACTTTTTAACTACTTTGGTTCAGAAATGATAGCCGTCACTGCTCATATTCCCTTGGGTAAGAAGTAGTGACAGTAGATATTGGGGTGGATGCTGGGAAATGTAGTCCTTGGTGGGCAGCTGCTTTTCAACAAGAAGTCAATAATATGGAAGGAAAGGCCTCTTTAGAAGACAACTAGCCACCTCTGCCATACCTCCTAAGGCTGAGTCTCCAAACTCCCCGTCCTTGTCCTTCAGAAAACACAGGAAGCCCCAAAGCAATTAGCATTTCCACTGGGTTACTATACCTCAGGAATTTAGCAACTGAACATGAGTGTCATTCCCTGTATGGCAATGCTATAGTAATATATCCATGATAAACAAACAATAGAAGCCAAAAGAACAATACAAGTTACTCGGTCCTACATGACCTGTGCCTCAAACACTTTTCATCAGCTCACACTCGGTGTGTCCAGGCAGCAAGCAGGTGCCATGGTACCCTGGCAGATCTTTGAATTCAGCCAAGAGATGGTATATTTGACAGCAATTTCAGCTACATACGGCTCCTTTCCCCCAACCAGGCATAACTGGGTCCTTGCGGAGATTTCTGAAGGTCAGGCTCCACTTGTGAGAAGAACAGGGTCTGGTTTGCATCTGTCCCTGGTCAAAACAGGAAGTGCTTACCCCACTTTGCAAAATGTGTTTGCTTTTTACAAAGCAAATGCACACACAATGATTCAGCCCTGAGTAATATGTAGAGGCTGCCTGAAGTCTTTCTCATGACTTTGCTCTGGGTCCCATCATCTCCATCAGTTCGGACAGGATGGTGCCCCTCTTGTGTTTAAAGTTCTCAGGCAATGGGCAGCACAATGTGAAATTCCATTTGATAAAATGTGACTCCTGCTCTGATACTCCCTCGCTGTCCCCCACATCAACTCAGCACACTTGTAGGTGCCATACTCTACTGCTGGAAACAGAGCCTGAGAAAATTGAAATTCTGCTTGATTTGGAGACCTGCATTCTACCTCTGCCTTTGACTAGTTGGAGAACTTTAGACAAGTCACAGTCTCTTCAGATTTCCATTTTCTTTACAATAAAATGAAGTTAAAGTAAAGGGGCATTGGTGGTTCAGTGATAGAATTACCTTCCATGCAGGAGACCTGGGTTCAATACCCAGCTCGTGCATCTTTTACACAGCCACCACCTGCTGTCAGTGGAGATGTGTGACAACACACCAAACCTGCATGGTGCTCACAGGTTGTACCTGATTTCTAGATAGCCTGGAGGTCATTAGCAAAAAGGCACCAATCACCAACATGGATTGCTCCATTAACATCACATCCTTCCAGTCAGAGCCTGAATACACATTAACACATGGAAAGTAGTTTTATTACTTCCAAACAGAAGCAGAGAGCATACTACTAGAAAAGTTCTTTGACCGAAAAGTGCCCTGGGGCTTCTGGAAGCTGTCCAGGTGGAGATAGAGAATTCTTCCACACATACCCTCCACCTAGCATTGTGGGTGGAGACACAAAAGGGGCCTACCATCTGCCGGTCTCCCACCTGGCCGGGTGGGTTCACTTAGGTGGACTACAAGCTTTAGTTACATGTACCCCACCTGCACTACAGCTGAACAGATGAAAAAGTCTCTCATTGGCCATTTTTATACTCCAAAGCCCATATAGCAGGCTACTTGGGCAACCATCAGAGCTCAGTGAAGGCCTTATCATACCTCCTCCCTTTTTGAGGCTTGTTGTGAAGGCAATGATTTGAGCATTCCCAAATTCATTCACACACTTTTAAGTGTGGCCTGGCTGGTTTTAGAAAGCCCTTGATTGCTCAGGCTATTTTCAGATACCAGAGACAAAAGGCCAAATGTGGTTCTTTGTCCCACAAAAGGCTCATCTGTTTCTATGATGCTGAGCAGGTTTCAGTGGAGCTTCCAGACTAGAGCAAACTAGAAAGAAAGCCCTGGAGATCTACTTCTGAAAACCAGCCAATGAAAACTATGGATCACAGCTGTCTGATCCACCCCTGACCACAGGGATGGCACAGAACCAGGCAGCATTTCATCCATTGTACAAGGGTTCGTCCATTGTATAGCATTTCATCCAAGAGCCCAGGGCAGCTAACAGCAGTGACTGTAAAAAGTGATTTGTAAAAAACTATAAATTCGTAAAATTTATAGTTATTCCATACCCTACAGTTTCCAAAGCAAAGTCATGAACGTTATTTCCTGTCATCGTTCGCTTAATGGCAACCATGTGAAACCAGCAGAGAGGATAATAATCTCCCATTTTACACATGAGGAAACTGGTGCCCAGATAGGACATGGTTGACACAAGGAAGGGTTGCAAAACAGAATAAAGGACAGGTCAGATTGTGTTAAGTAAAACTTTCTGAGAATATATGCCAGCTGCTCTGGGAGAAAAAATACATAAGGACATGTCCTCATCTAGAATGGAGCTCAGGGTTGAACTGGAATTATACATGGGAAAGTAGATAATCCACAAAAAGATGACTCGAAAGAGCTGATTTATTCTCCAGGAGGTAAGTGCCCTGGAGAGATTCTCCCGTGAACACACTGGACATCTCAGTTTTAATGCTGGCCTCTTTGACAGCATACATTTTCATGCATTGTACAATGACCCCCCTTAAACTACTCTTTGTGTCTAAATTTCAACTTTGATGTGTTAGCTTATGATTTTACACTGCTATAAAACAAAGCTAACTTCCAGGTCCTGCCACTGGGAAAAAAACAGCCAGGCCTCCTCTCAGGCCAATGTCAAGGCTGTTGTCCTATTTTCTCCTCCTCCTGGATGTCAAGAGCACCTCAGGAACCCCCAGGGTCTGGAACTTTCTGATCAACTTGTTCAGGCTTGGGGTGGTGGGTGCACAAACGAGATACCACCCAAGATCTCGCTCATCTCAAGGTGTCATTTTCATGAAGATCCCTCCCCTCATCTCTGCAGCAGGTATGTAGTGAATTTGGAACAGCTGTTAAGGATTTTGAGGCTGCTCAGCTATCTCTCCTTGAAGTTCCTGAAGCAGGAGGTAACTGTGAGAATATGAGAAGTGTCCAGACCAATTTCCCAAGTCCCCAGAGAAAGCCCTCTTTCAGCCTGGAGTCCCGCATATCCATATTCTTGTCTGACCACCCACCAGCTTGCTCTTGCTCCCAAAGCAAAACTGTAATTAGAAGTTTCTAAATAGTTTTTGACTCTCTGGAAATAGAAGTACCCACCCACCTCCCTTAAAACGTGCACATCTACACTTAGACGATTGTACCCTCTATGTTATGTAAGAGAGTGACAGCATGGATGCAGTTTTGGGGAGCAGCTCACCACAGACTCTCTCCTCTGCGGCTCCATGGAGGAAAGAGGAGCTCTCTGTGGGCGAGATAGTGAGACACTGTTGGCCTTTGTCCACAGATCAGAGTGCAGGACCACCATGCCTCACAAGCAAGAAATTCTTTCCCAGTTACTCGGACACAGTTGACTGATTTTGCACAGTGTTAAGACTGTTTGGGAGCTCCCACCTCCATAAGGCCAGAGTAGGGAGGGGTTGTCCAGCTTTTGGGGTACAAATCAATTGCCTTTGATTCTGACTCACAGTGACCCCATTTGTGTCAGAGTAAAACTGTCCTCCACAGGGTTTTCAATGGATGATTTTTTTAGAAGTAGATTGCCAGGCCTTTCTTCAGAGGCCCTTTTGGGTGGACTGGAACCCTCAATCTTTCAGTTAGTACTTGTTGAGTTTGTTAACCATTTGCATTACATCAAAAAGCTCCCATTTGGCCTCAAGCCTAAGCTACCTCTGATCCTATCTGCCAAGGACCTGTTATGCTGTGTAACAAAGCTGGCCCATGAGTACCCATTTGGCTCAGTGTGTGTGCTCCATCAGTCCATCAGTCAGAATCTGGAGGAGAAAAAGGGTGATGGGCATCCCAAACCTAACCTCTAAGTATGTTGATGCTTCAAGAAAACCAAAGGATGTCACATACATGTAAGACAAGGTTTTGTTGCTGTTGTTATGTGCCGTCAAGTCAGACCCGACTCATAGCGACCCCTCCTTGGGTTTCCGAGGCAGTATCATTACGGAAGTAGATTGCCCCATCTTCCTTCCAAGGAGTGGCTGGTGGGTTTGAACTGCTAGCCTTCTGGTCAGCAGTCAAGTGCCTTAGCCACTATGCTACCAGAGCTTTTAGAGCACTTCAAAAAGAGGAAATTAGGAAAATAAAGTCTGAGTAGTATCATCTGGTGGCATAGTGCCTAAGGCACTTGACTACTAACCAGAAGGCTGGGGGTTCAAACCCACCAGCCACTCATCAGAAGGAAGGTTGGGCAATCTACTTCCATAGAGATATCACCTTGGAAACCCAAGGAGGGGTCACTATGAGTCGGGATCAACTCGACGGCAGTGAGTGAGTGAGTGTCATCTCAGGAGTCCCTGGGTGATGTAAATGGTTAACATGCTTGGCTGCTAACCAAAAAGTTGGAGGTTTTCACTCACCCAGAGGCAACTCAGAAGAAAGTCCTAGTCATCTGCTTCCAAAATATCAGCCACTGAAAACCCTATGGAACACCATTCTACTCTGACACACCTGGGGTTGCTGTGAGTAGCAATCAACTTGTTTTTTGAGGTTTTTTTTTTTTTTTTTTAGTGTTATCCCAAGCTAAACTCTAAACTCCCCATGTCCAAGTCAGTACATATACATCCAGTAAGAAGTTTGATTGATGAGGGCCCATCCTTGATACAAACATTTGCAACAGTTCATTAGCAGTCAGTGCAGATGTAAGTATGTACTAAGGACTTGTTCATTACTGTATGATGTAAAAATCAGTGTTAATGACGATGATGATGCAAATGGTGGCCCCTCATGTTCAGAAGTCTAAAGAATCAAGTCGACAAATAAAACATAATTCATGAATGTCTATTATAAACCCAAATCAACATCAGTTCACTAGCTTTAATATTTCCCACCATGTAACATTAATGCTGATTTGAATTTTATTACTGTTAAAGTTTTGTCTGTACTTAATTTTAAATCATTTTTATTTTATAATTGAATTTATAAGAGCTATAGCTTTATGTCTAGGCATATTTAAGTAAAATTATATAAAAGTAATCTAGGTCAACAGTGGAATATTTTGAAGATGAAAGTATGTTACTTGAGGAACTCTGGTTATACAGTGGTAAAAGCATTCAGCTCCTAACAAAAAAAAAAAAAAAAAGTCAGTGGTTTATACCCACCAACCAATCCGCAGGAGAGAGATGAAGTGGTCTGCTTCTGTAAAGATTTACAGCCTCGGAAACCCTGTGGGGCAGTTCTGCTCTGCCCTATAGGGTCACTATGAGTTGGACATCAACTTGATGGCAATGGGTTTGGGTATGTTACTTACATTTGAGAAAAACTGGTAGTTAATACATGATCTCTAATGCTAACAAATTCATTTACCCAGGTACCACAGACTGATTTCTCTGGATGGGCCAAGTGAAAACTATTTTACTGTATAAGAAATTACCTCTATTAGCATCTTATGTGTGCTTCATGAAAGCAAGAATACAATCTCTTGTCCAGAAACCAAGTCGCTTTCAATAAATCAGCAGTTAACTGCCTCACTCAATCAAGTACTGTTTATTTTTAGGATTGCCTTGAAATGTGAATCAAGAAGACAAAGAACAAAAGCAAAACTATCAAACCACTCTGGAAGGGAAAATATGAAGTTCCCAAATGAATGTGATCCTTGAAAATATAAACCATTTCTTCTGAACTTGGCTCTGTCAACCATCTCGGAAAAGGATGTTTTTACAATCAGAGCAGAAATATGACTGGCTCTCCTACATTTACATTTCTTTGTTGCAAAATGAATGTAACTTGTTCAGATTCCAGCAGCGGAGAAAGCAGCAGACATGGTGGTTACTTTCCAAAGTGAAACTTAAAACCACAATCTCCGGTGTACAAAAGGCAGAATGAGTCACAGGAAGAGGCCACTTGCTTGCAAAACTCATTAAAAGCAAAGCAGGCCTGAATGGATTTCCTGCACCAATCAAAAGATCACTGGCACCAGGACAGGCACCTCTGGGCTCTGACAACTTAGGGTGGGGGCGGTGGGGGCCTGGGGGTGCAGCCATTAGAAATCTGGGTAGGGCCCAGGCCTGCTGGCTCACAGGCACTCTGACCAAGAGAAATCCCCTCCCAGGCACTTCCAGCTATCTGAGATCCCTAGGGAAGTGTCTCTGGGCTGCAGCTATGTATCAAAGCATCACAACGACACCTGGTGACTCAAGCAAGCACCTACCTGTACTGGATTTCCCAGCTCCGGTGCAGGAGACTGGAGACAAGATGATCTCGCTTAGGGATTTCCCTCTTGCTGAAGACCCTTTCTGTGCAAGCTCAAGGCAGTTAGTGTTCATTCTGACTAGGCCAAGTGCACTGCTTTTGTACCAGTGGGTGCTTTTTAAAGTTACATATGAGCTACAGCAATACAAAAGAAAGGGCAAAGCCAGGGTGAAACTACCACTCATCCAGAGTGCTACCTGGGTACAGGACCCTGGAACTAGTTTTCTCATCTGAAACAGTGCTTCTTACACTTAAGTGTACATCAGAATCCCCTAGACAGAAAAAAGTAAACTCACTGCTGTCAAGTTGAATCCGACTCATAGCGACCCCTCCTTGGGTTTCCAAGGCAGTATAACTGTGGAAGTAGATTGCCCAGTCTTCCTTCCAAGGAGTGGCTGGTGGGTTTGAACCACCAACCTTCTGGTTAGCAGTCAAACGCCTTAGGCACTATGCCACCAGAGCTCCCAGAATCCTCGAGAGGGCTTATTAGAACAGATGGCTGGGTCCCACCCCCAGAGTTTGATTCAGTAGGTCTAGGGTCAAAAATCAGTTGCTGTTTAGTCAATTGTGACTCATGGCCACTCCAGGTGCATCAGAGTAGAGCTGTGTTACCTGTGGTTTGCAATGACTGATTTCTCAGATCACCAGGCCTTTCTTCTGAGGTACCTCTGAGTAGACTTTAACCTTCATCCTTTTGGTTAGCAGTCAAGCAAAGTACTACCCAGAGACCCTAGGCCTAGGATTATGTTGTTGTTGGGTACCAGTGAGTACATTCTGACTTACAGCAAATCCCTGTGACAGAGTAGAAATGGCCCTATAGTGGTCTAAATTATAATCTTTACAGAAGCTGACCTCCAGGTCTTTCTCTTACAGACCCACTGAGTGAGTTCAAACTACCAACCTTTCAGTTAGCAGCCAAGAGCTTAAACATTGTGCCACAAGGGCGCCTTCTGGCCTAGAACCCAAGAACTAGTATTTCTAATAAGCTCCTTGATGCTGCTGAAGCTGCAGATACAAAAACCCAAATAGTTCTCAGATGTGACCAAACAGAGCTGCCAACTGCTCCATCTTCCAAGCCAGTGAGTGACGTTTGACCTTGGGCTGGTCCAATTTCAGGGCTGCTTTTCCCCCTTCTCCCACAAGCCTGGCTGGTCTCCAAGTAAAGCACTTACAGGGAGGGCCTTTGTCAAACCAGAGAGCATGTTCCACCTGAAAACATTTACATTCAAAGGTTTTTAAAAGCTGTTCTGTCACACACTGATCTGCGCCCCCAGGTGGCCATTTTGTGCTGACTTCCAGGGTCAGCTTCTGCCTGGTGATATTCCTTCAGGGACCATGTCTTCTGCCTGCCTTCAAACTTTGCACCAGTGGTGGTCAGAAATGAGGAGGAAAAATCTAGCGGAATTTTAACCTCTTTCTGCAAGCTTAAGCCAGAGACAGGATGCCTTCCTACCACCCCACCTCTAGGGAAGCCGGGGCGCAATGTTGTTCCCACTTGACCTCCTAGTCTGAGGACAAAATAAAGATGTGCAAAGGGGAGGCAGATGGGTAAGATGTGACAGCGATGTGATCAAGCTCCTCCAGTACAACTGGTTAGAGACTTCAGCTAGAATGAGGACTCTCGGGGATGTTTGTTTTTTTAAATATTTTAAAATGGAGTCTACTTAACTTTCTTCCATAACTATGCCCTCATGCCAGGATAGTACCAGGGGAGCATTTATGACCTTTTATAGGAGAGGGCACTTGGAGTCCCAAAACTGATGGTGAGTGACCCCATCCTCAATTCTCCTTGGCTTCTCAATGAAAGTGAGTGTGTATGTCACTTTTTGAAAATTAAGCTAAAAAGTACTTTAAATACTCAGGTGATTACAGCTGAGGCATTGGTGAAATTCAAACTACCAAACTAGTTTCCCTGGCACATGGGTGAGAGCTGCCTGCAGAGCTGAATGGAAACAGCATAGCTTAGTGGTATTGCTAGGAGAAGATGATGAACGGCCGTGAGAGCTTGGATGAATAATCAGGCCACAGACAATCGCTTCTAACTTTTATTGTACAGATAAAAGAGCCTACAAACTCAAATCGGAGTTACAATAAATCTATGATGTTCAATTCAATGAGTTTGTTTTGTTTTAAAGATGAAAAAAAAAAAAAAAAAATCCATAGCGACCCCTTCTTGTGTTTCTGAGGCAATATCTCTACAGAAGTAGATTGTCCAGCCTTCCTTCCAAGAAGGGGCTGGTGGGTTTGAACCACCAAGCCTTCTGGTTAGCAGTCAAATGGCTTAGGCACTATGCCACCAGAGCTCCCTGTTTTAGTGATACACAAGCATTAATTCTACATATGCCCAGAGATGAACTGTTTTAGATTTGGGTTTCATGAGGAATTCAGCTTGGTATCTAGTGTAACTATGTTTTTGGCACTGAAAGACCAATAGTTTTCTATTTATTGCAAAAACACTTAGGCTGACACAGGTGAATCAATAGGAAGTCTCAGGCCTTGTTGACAATGCATGAAATCAATAGGAATTATGAGTTTTCAGTTTACAGTTGTGAACTAGTCAAGGATTTCAATTCATTAATTCAGAATGAAAAACTAATCTGGAGTATACAACAGAGGAGAAGTCCAGAGCCTGAAAAATTAGGCCAGTGGATCCGAGGTAAGGGAACCCCCTTCCCAACAACTACATGGTAATGAGCAATGATAGGCCAGGCCTGAGAGGCACCTGATGTAACACTGAACTGAAACCTCCTGGCTCCTGAGTCAGTCCCATCAGGGCAGTGTGTGACCGGCGGCAGCCCTCTCCTCTCTTCCTGCGTCCCTCTTTCCCTCTCCCATGTGCACAGGGAGATTTTACTGTAGTAAATCTAAAAGGATTAAAAAAGGCTCACTCTTTAATTCCAAATACTGAACAGTTCATAGCCTTAAGGATTTTTCTGAATAGAGAATAAAATACTATGCTTGATACTACGCACTAGAAAGTTAGCAGCTTAATAACTTACCAAGAACTATTTAAAATTCACACACCTGATTTTCAAAGAATTCTTTCATCAGTCTCATTTATTACAATATTTTTTAGCTTTGCTTCCAGCACAACACAATGAAGTATTACAATGATTTGTATCATTGCACCAGCATATACAAATACAGAACATATGTGGCAAAATAAATATATCTGAAGTGGTGATCCAAACATAAAATTGATAAAGGAATTCTCTTTGAAGGTGTAATCATTTTTCTCCAATGTACCAGGTATGGTATCTATTTGTTCTTCATCACATATGATAAACATTTGATGACTTGTCACCACGAGTGATTCGTTTCCACAGGCCAATTTTAAAATGTGTGGTCCAAATACAGCATTCTAGAGTATCACCTCAGGGTTACTGGGTGATAGTCTTGTATGCAGAGATAATACACAGAGATAAACACACTCCCATGTGTGTGAGCGCAGCCCATGTACATAATTTATGTTCAGAAGCTCCAGCGCAGGTGTTAATGTTACAGCCTCTCTAGGCCACACACTTGGATCTCCACATAGATCTGAGAGTGTGACTTTCTAGAAGGCATGCTCTGTTTCAGAGTGCAGGCGGTGGAATTTTAAGGTACATCAAAAGTAGGTGTTCAAAGTTACATGCTCTCAAACCTCCACTTGGAGTGTGGATTATAGCTGGTTGCCCTGATAAAGGGCAGGGGGTGCTCTATTCAATCTCATGACCAAAGTTCCTCCCAGGTGCAAGGGAGACACTATGTGAGGCTTTGTAGACCCACAAATTTACAGTTAGTCCACAACAGTTACAATTCACTCAAAAGTACCCTGGTGACAGGAAGAATTAAAGTAGGCTCTACGATCACTAATGAACAAGCCCAGAGTAGTTTCGGCAGAACTATTTGCAAAAATATGTTTAATGCCTCCAAAAGGGAATCTGCACATGCATGTATGTGTTTCTATGCAAATTCAGGATCACCTGCACACAGGTCTGTCTGTCTGTCTCTGTATGTTGACATGAACCCTTAAGTAAAAGCATCCATTGCTGACAGAGACCGCCCATCACAATGAAGGCAACACCTACAGATTTTCTTTCACAGAAAGAGTAAAATCTCATCAGACTTTTCCATTTTGTTCCTCCTAGGACTCTAACAATGTAATTTAAATACGAAAACATTTCAATCACTGGAGTACAACACTCTTTAGAAAATAATACTTCAAAAAGTAAAGCAAAATCTTTTACCAAAATAATTTTCACTTTTCAAATTGTTCTCTCACAACCCAATTTAATAAATAAGTAAAAGAATCACCTTCTATGAGCTTAAAGAATGTCACTCAAATGATTACTTATCCATTTACCTTTAACCTGAGGAAAAATGACTAAGAAAAAAAAGGATTACTCTGAAATTTCAAAAGAGGGTCAGTCTTACGAGATATACAGAATAAGGCTCTTTGGATGGTCTGACATATATATTTTTAAATTTATTAATGACACTTGTAATAGAATATGGCTAAATCATTTATAACAGCAACCCAATCGGAGTAAAGTAATAAATAATATCTACAAAAAATATAATTTAAACTTCTTGAAATTATTTTCTTAAAACCAACCAATTTTTTTGAGAGTTCCCAATAAAAATCAACATCATTATCATTTGGCATAAATTCTGTTCAAGTCCCTATTCCAGCATCATCTTGCGAGGTAAAAGGATGCTGGCAGAGTACTGAACTGACTCAAAATACTGCCTTAGTAATATTGACTATAATTTGAAGGTAAGGCATTGCAAAGTTACAGAGAGCTAGAGGAAGCACATTCGAAATACAATGACTGCCACAGATGCATTAAGGCATAAATATTGCTGCCTTTAGCCATAAGAATGGGGAAGGCGGCATCCACCAATTACTTCAGTTATCTTTAACCAAAGTAATTAAAGAAGAACTTATCACCTAAAACCTAGACCAATAGGCAAATACTGCAAGGGAACATTCCCAAGGTCAACACCTAGAACTAGTATGGTTCCGATTCCTTCAAAGAGGCCTCAGATTCAGATCTTTTGGCCCTTCACGGTGTTCTCAGCCCTGTGCAAAAGAGGGTGGCACAACACTGTGATAAATAAAATGTGTCCCCTCCCTCACTCTTTACCAAAAATAGTACAGATCTGGCTTTCCTCAACTGATACTGTCATCAGCAGTGACAGCCCTCTGACAATCACCCTCTGCTTGGGTTTTTTCCTAGGCCCATATTGCACATGAACCTATAATCACTACAGCAGTCCGGGAATGCCACGTTGTAACTGGCTTTCAGTCCTAACTGAGGGCTTTCCACACTATGAATGTAGCCCGATTCCTCGCCTGTAATACATCTTTCATAGTTCACTTAGAAATGCTACCTCTCCCCCAAGGCAGTGAAGGTGGGGAGATGTTTCTAAATTCCTTCTGTTCTTAAGCAAATGACTGCACATCAGTCTCCCGAGTTCCAGCCCCATGGTTCACAAAACCTGTCCTTTAATGTGTGATGCCCAGTCTTCTGCCATGATGTCAAGAGGTTGTTTGGTACATTTTATGTTGAGGCAGAATGAACATCCTGGTTTTCAAAAGGTGGCAGTGGCTCTCTCCAAAAGGTGAAATTACTGAAAGTATCTGAGCAGGGAAAGTCTGAAGAATGGCTTCTTTTCAGTAATGGGAAAACATGGTCGACCACTTCACACAGTCTCACGTACCTGGAAGGAAAACGGAAATCATCATTGCCACTGAGGGACACCAGCCAACCCCAGCCACAGTGCACAGCTACCAAGCACCTAGCACCATGCTTACAAGTTAGGACAAAGAGATGACCCTGTAGCTCTCAAAGAGCTGACCACTTACAATGGAAGAGTTCTGGAATAATTTTTTACAGATCAATAGGAAATCAGAGAAGCAATCAAAGAGAATGCAAAGGAATCAGAAAAAAGTGGGACTTGGCTAAGGATGAAGGGGAATAGAGCAAATTAGGACAGAGGAAATTAGCATGGTGAGGGGACAGCCACTTGACTTGCCATGGAGGTCACATAGGGAGTATCAACAGAAAAGATTCACGGATAAACTACATCTTTGGACCACCAAAGAGATTGCCTCACTGTACAAGGAGAAAACACTGGGCCCTGAGGTTAAGGAGACACAGATTTGATCTTTAGATCTGCCACTACCAGCTGTGTGATCTTGGGAACATGACTAATCTCTCGAAGGCTCAATTTCTGCAATTTTGACAGAAGAATAATGAAGACTGTGTCACAGGGTTGTCATGAAAATTAAATAAAATAATGTATGCAACAATGCCTGGCCCATATGGGGCGCTCACTGAAGTTATGCAACAATAACTTTTTAACATGTCTCAGGAAAGAAGTCCTGGTTGGCATGAGGGTCAAAAAACCTGGAATCTACTCCTGACTTATTTGCTGTGTAACCTTGAACAAATGCTTTGCCTTCTTTGAACTTCAGGAGCTACATTTTTATAGCATGTAGAGTTGGACTAGGTCAGTGTTTCTCAATATGCTCTAGAATATTCTCTCACTCTGTTTTCTATGTCTTAAAGAAGATACTGCATTAGTTATTTTGACTTCTATTACCAAAAATTGAAGTTGCTACATAAAGCATGCATTTTCAGACTACCTGGTGCCTCCAACCAGAGATGTGGACGCACGCAGCCCTCTCCTACATACCCACGGACTCCTCCTTGACAATCACTGGCTCCCTTTCTAGTTCCAATTTCCTAAGAACCTAGAAGGAGCTTTTGAAGTCCCAACTCCAGGAATTAGCATGTTCTGAGGCATAAAATAACATTAAATAAGAATGAATGTGTGTATTTAATAAAGGACCTCCAAAGGACTTATGAGAAATATTGTGCTTGCACAAAATGGGAAAATCTCTCTTAATAAGCAAGTATTATGTCTTTTCTGGGGATTAAAACAAACAAATAAAATTAAAAAATACCTCCTGGCTTTAAGGCCTACTTGTTTGAGTTTTATGGCCAGGGGAGGACGGTCCCCCCTTCAGGGAGTAGTTCGTTGCCAGGCTGTGGGCACCAGATCCATAATCACTCTCACGTGCTGAGTGGCAGAGCCCAAATCCCATCTGTATGCCTCTTTCTGGCCTGTCCTTCACACACAGTGCTCCTTCAGAATAAGCAGGGTTCACATACTGACATTCACAAATGGAAAAAAGCACTAAACCTCTCCATCCTGCGTGGACCCCTACTCAGTAAAGACATCTCACATGATTTCTCAGATAGGGTCCTAGGCTCTGAGGAGCAAGCACCTACTTGGCTTAGAAGTGATTCAGTACCAAGTTCAGTGCCAGAGAAATGTGTGTGCCTCCCTGGGGAGAATTACTTTCTTACAGGGACAATCACATCTCCCAGTGTGAGCACTATATAAAAACATTCTTTGGTAATATATACAACAGTCTTCATTCATACAGAGATCCATGCTCCATTCTATGGGCAAAGCATGCATCTTAATTCCAGAATATCAGCAAATGGAAACCCCTCACAGTCTTCTAGGCAAACCCTCAAATGCTGGAATTCCTCTTTCCATGTCCCTCATGACATGGCTGCCACTTGCCTGCTGTCTGGGCAGACTCCTTTGCCATTTCCAGGCAGCACCAATCAGTTGAGAGGTCTTTTTGACCCTATAGAGAAACCTACCAGGTCTTTTCCACACTAGGGAGACCCTTCCATGTGGGGAAAGGGAACTCTGACACTGCCAGGGGTGGCCATTTTTAATGAAGGAAGGGGAAGAAATTGCAAGGACAGCCTTGCTATTGTTCTACAGATCAGAAAGCAAGCTGACTCTGACTTTGTTGAAAATGGAGGAGACTCTTGGCTCTATCTTCCCTTCTCCCCACACCCTTTGAGAATTGCTCCCTCTGCCTGGAACTGAATTAGCCACCAGTGGCTGTAAGAATCATCTTAAAAGTGAAAGTCTGCTCTGGAGGGAATCTACATTTCTGCTCTGTCCAAAGCCACATGAGGTACCTGGAGAAGACAAACCCTAAGAAACCACCAGAACCAAACTCCCCAAGTCTGACTCTGCCAGGTAAGGAAGGCTCTGACAGGGGCACTGTGGTCACTCATCCAGAGGCTATATTCCAAGTCTGTATAGATCAGACCAAAGGTGGTCCAGCCTCCGGAATGAACGAGGCAGGATGACACCATCTGCCTGGGCAAAACACAACCAACACATCTCTCACAGAACAAGGAGATGTTCTCCACTCCAAGAAGTAAGGAACTCAAAGGGAGGCATTTTAGAATCAAGAGTGATCCTACAACCAACTAGAATGCTTCATTCAAAGGAGTAATCCAATGTAGCCCAATGAGTCGGGGAAACTGGGTTTTGACCAAAAATATAAGAGGAATTCTTAAAACTACACAACGTTACTGGTAAGAACATTATTATAGGTCAGGATGTGAAGACAGAAACAGCTCCTCATCTTTAAATATAGCTTCAAGTGGCATTTCAATTTCGTTAAATTTCTAATTCACATGCTAGGCTTGCAAAACTAACTGGCAAATCTGACCACAAGTTTTTTAAATTCATTCAATTCCCTGCTGTAGCAACATCTAACCACTGGCTTAAATTTTAGACCCAGAGGGAAAATGATTCAATTTAAATTGTCCAAAAATTAATTTTTGGGAAAAAAGAAAAAAAAAGTTAAAATATATTTTTCATTGTAGGAATTAAATATTAAAATACAAGCAACAAATAATAAAATGTATCCTGTAAACTGTAAAACACTATTCTAAGATTAAAGGGACGGCAAGAGCAGTACCAGAGGTTCACGATACTCACGATGAGATGTTGGTCTTTGCATGTTCCTGAACTAGTTCTCCTTTGGGATTGACGGTGAATATTCTATTCAAAGACACTCCGACTTGCTTGTATGAATATACATCCTGTATTTGGCAAAGCCCATTGAAAGTGTTAATTAAAAAACTGTAAAAACAAATACATGAAAGTTCTGATTTTCTACAGTATTATAAAATTTTCATTAACCAAGTTATATCTCCAAATATCATAGAGAAAGAGTATCTTTTGATGTAAAACTATTAACTCCATTTTCTTCTCTGGGCCTCTCAGTTCCCTCATCTGTTCAAGAACTGAGTTAAAGGGTAGACAACCCACCACATCCCCTGAAATTCTAACATTCCTTAAGATTATTATTCTCTGACCCATTTTCTATATTATGATTTCAAACCAAGAGAATTTTCTTGTTGGGCAAGTAGTACCCAACTCTATTACAGGTCAGTTTGTGAAGAGAAGAACAGATTCTCCAGAATGCTTAACTTTCCAGTACATCTGGACAGTGCATACACTGTCTCAAAGCATTTGTGACAACATGTGAAACAATACTATTGCAGTGCAGTAAATTACTTAGTGTGGCTTTTCTACCCATAAGTCTTTGTAAACTCCAAGGTGGGATTTGCTATGAGCAACTGAGGAGCTCCTGATTGCTGAAGGTGTCCACCTGGAGTATTTCTGTTGGGAGTGGCACAAAACAATGTTCTGGGAGGTTCCCACTCTCTCTTAGGTGCTTAGAGTTTTGATGCTATGATTGGCTAGTTTGACCACCCTGCCGGGCTCAAAAGGAGGCCTCCTAGAGGCAGAACTCGCTCTCTGACTGCTGGTGGAGGAAGACGTGCTGCTGAAAGAGACACGGGCTCCTGAAACACACGCTGCTGGGAAAGAGACACAAGAGACACACATTGCTGAGTGAGATACCGAGGGACCAGCACTGCTGGGAAAGAGACTGTGAGAGACTCTTGGCTGAGGGACGGTGGGCTGGGAGAGAGACTGAGCATTTTTTCCTGAATTTGAGTTGTAGTCTGTGGTGCTTCCCTAATAAATCCCATAATCTAGTGAGCTCTGTGTGGCCACTGCAGCGAATTATTGAACCCAGGAGAGAGGTGGTGGGTGCTTTGGGAGGAACGGTTGGTGAAAGGGCTGGAGGGAGGCAGCATGTCTGGCCTTGTAGGAATAGGCCTTGGGTTACTGCTGGTAATCCTGTCTTCCTCTCGTGGGATTAGAGGAGGTCAGAACACGTGGCCTCCTTGCCGTTTTAGCAACTATATTATACTAAAATGCTGAATCACTGTGCTTAGCCTTGGCTTGGAAGTTCTCTTCTGATAGAAAGGGTCTAACCCTATTATATGTTATGCTTAGCAAGCAAATAGCCACATGATTCAGAGAATACCCAAATGGGCTAGAGTTTGCTGTTTAAATTGAGTAAGTACGTGAGACCAGGTACAATTTGGAGCTTCTAGCCCACATTTCATGCTTCAAATTGAAAGCAACTTGCCAACCTTTAAAGAAAACTAGAGTTCATGAGCTACTTTAAAATCTCTTTTCCTTTCGATGTAGGCAAGTGGCTATTTACCAGGCCATTTCTTGTAGCATAAAGGCTAAGAATCTGGCTTTCTTCATAACTTCAGGCCAAGGATTTCAGATACTAGCTGTCAGAAAAGGTAGTAATTTCAAGAGTTCTGATAGATCCCATCTATTACTTACAGCTGGTCGGTTTCCAAAAGCAGCATAAAAGGGTTCTGTATTTGGAAAAAACAGATTTTTGATGTCTGTCAAACATTGGACTTTAAACTTTTCTGGCTTCTTTTCAATCACTTCTCTGTTAAAGAAAGAAAGAAAGGATCAGAATGAGAAGATAAGCTTCATTAATAGAAACACCATTTTTAACTTTCAAAAGCTGCCATGACTCTAAGAACATTTTCCCATCTTCAAAAATTAAACATGTGTAAGTCAGTCAGCTGATCCCACCCAAAAAAGCAACAGATATTGAATCAGTACCTTAAAGGCATTCTACAAGGGGAAAAAAAAAAAAAAAAAAGCACTACAGAAGAGATTTCACTGAAAAACCAATTCCAGAGCATAGAAAGAGAAAAGCATTCCCAAATTCCTTCTATGGGGGAGCATAACCTCAAAAACTAAACCTAAAAAAGAAAAGTACAAGCAAAATGTGGGCCAATCTCATTTGTGAATGTAAATACAAAATCCTAAATCAATACACATATTTAAACTGACCCCAGCCACTAAAAAGCAGCTGCCATTGAGTTAATTCTGAATTATGGTTCCCCCGTGTGTCCAAGTAGAATGGTACTACCTAGGGTTTCTAATGGCTGATTTTTCAAAAGCAGACTACAAGGCCTTTCTTCTGAGGCACTTCTGAGTGAACTTGAACCTCTAACCTTTTGTTAGAAGCTGAGTGCTTAACATTCATGGCATGCAAACTCTGCAAAGGACCCCGGCAGGGAATCAAAGGGAAGTTTATTACAGGAATGCTAGGCAATTTAATACTTAAAATTGATTAACGTAATATAAATTTTAAAGGAGAAAAAACATGAGCATTTCAATAAATACACAAAGACTATTCAATGTAATTCAGCATCTAATCAGGATGAAAACCATTTGTACTACCTATTTAATAGTGAAATAATGGTGGACATTCTCACTATTTCAATTCAACACTGTACTGCAGGACCTATCCAATGTAGTGAGGTAAGAAAAATAAATCAAAGTTATATGGATTGGAAAGGAAGGAAAAAAAAAAAAACTATCATTATTCACACAAACATATTTAAAAAAAAAAAAAAAAAAACCTATGTACACAGAAAACCCAAAGATCCTACAGATGAAATATCAGTACTAGTAAGAGTTCAATACAGTTCTTGGCAACAAAATCACTCTACAAAAAACAACTGCACTTTCACGCATCAGAAACAAATAGGTAGAAACATAATTCTGTAAATGAATAAAAAACCAAACTCACTGAAACTGAGTAGTATCCAACCCATAGTGACTCCTCCTTCAGTTTCCGAGGTGGTATCACTATGTAAGTAGATTGCACAACCTTCCTTCTGAGGAGTGACTGGTGGGTTTGAACTGTCAGCCTTCTGGTTAGCAGTCAAATGCCTTAGGCACTATGCCACCAGAGCTCCTAAGTCTGTAAATAATATTTTAAAACATCAAGTATCTAGGAATAAAGCTTCAAAATGTAAAAAAGTGAAGATGTCACTTTGAGGACAAAGGTGTGCCTGACTCAAGCTATGGTATTTTCAGTCCCTTATATGCAACTGTCAGCTGAATGATGAGTAAAGGAGATCAAAGAAGAACTGATGCATTTGAATTATGGTGTTGGCGAAGAATACTGAATATACCATCGACTGTCAGAACAACAACAAAAAAGTCTGTCATGGAAGAAATACAACCAGAATGCTCCTTAGAAGCAAGGATGATGAGACTTCATCTCACATACTTTGGATGTGTTATCAGGAGGGGCCAGTTCCTGGAGAAGGACGTCATGAATGGTAAAGTAGAGGGTCAGCAAAAAAGAGGAAGACCTTCAATGAGACGGATGGATGAAGTGGCTACAACAATGGGTTCAAATATAGGAATGACTGTGAGGATGGCACAGGACTGAGCAGTGTTTCATTCTGCTGTACATGGGGTCATTGTGGGCTGGAACTGACTCAACAGCACCTAACAACAATAACAAGGAATAAATCTAACAAAAGATGTGCCAAGCATTTATGAATTGAATTACATAACTTTACTGAAATACAAGACCTAAGTAAATGAAAAAATATATCATATTATTGAATGGAAGATTCAATAATATATTGAGAAAGAATTACCCTAAATTGATGTACAGATTCACTGTAATTTTACTGCACAAAAGACAAGAACAGCCAGCACCCTTCTGATGATGGGAAGGTAAGGAGCTTGCCTCACTAGATATAACTAAGAACTATTATAAAGCTATGGTAGTATACAGACCATGTGTTGTTGTTGTTGTTGGTAGGTGCCGTCAAGTCATCTCTGACTCACAGTGACTCTATGCACAGCAAAGTGACACACTGCCTGGTCCTGTGCCAGCCTCATGGTCCCTGCTATACCTGAGCCCACCGCCGTAGCCACTGTGTCAATCCATCTCATTGAGAGCACTCCCCTTTTTTGTTGACCCTCCAATTTACCAATGGTCAATTTATCTAGCCCTTTGCCAATGGAACAAGACAATCAAGAAACAGAACCACAGAGATGTGGACACTTGATTTATGACCACCAGGGCGCCTCAAAGCAAGAGGGATGAGATGGTCTTTTTAGTCAATGGTTTGTGGACAACTGAATATCCATATAGGAAAAAAAGTTACATCAGACCCTAGCTCACTCTATACAAGGAGCCGTGTTGATTCAATTGTTAATCATTTGGCTGCAAACCAAAAGATTAAAGGTTCAAACCCACCAGCTGCTCCATGGGAGAAAAGATCTGGTGGTCTGCTCCTATAAAAATTACAGCCTAGATCACACTATGGGGCAGTTCCACTCTCCCCTATATGGTCACTATGAATAGGAATTGACTCGTTAGCTTACAAAAACACAGCATCATTCAATATATAAAAACCCGTTCCCAGTGGATTTTAAAACAAAATATAAAAGGCAAAACTACCAAGTATAATACAGAAGAATATCATTATGCCTAAGGTTAGGGAAGAATTTTTTAAATGTACAAAAAGCATAGATCACAGAAGAAATGATACACTCAATTACATGAGACTAAGAATATATATTCATCAAAAGCCATAACTGGAAAAAGATGTTCCTACACTTATAACACAGGTTAAGTATAGAGACTATTATATAACATACTTTTACAAATCAAAAGGAAAAATAGGTAAAAGATCTGAACAGAAGAGGAAGCCCAAATGGCTAATAAACACATGAAGAGAGGCATCCTATCCCACCAGACTAACAAAAATGTAAAAGTCTGGTAAGGTTGTAACAAGAAAGCAAAGAAATAGAGCATTTAGACATTGGCGCTAGGTACACAAATTGATTAACTATCTTGGAAAACAGCTTGGAATCACCTGATAAAGCTCAAGATGTCCATACTCTATGCAATTCCACTCTCAAGGATATACCTTAGAGCAACTATTGCATATGTGCCCCAGCAGATCACAGCAATGTTCACTGCTCACAACAGCAAACACTGGAAATGACTCAATATTCACCAACACTCAAATGGATAAATAAACTGTAGCAGAGCTGACTCATAGTGATCCCTCGTTGGGTTTCTGAGGTGGTATCACTATAGAAGTAGATTGCCCAACCTTCCTTGTGAGGAGTGGCTGGTGGGTTTGAACCGCCAGCCTTCTGGTCAGCAGTCAAATGCCTTAGGCAACTATGCCACCAGAGCTCCTAAGAAGACTACTACACAAACATTAAAATGAATGAACTACATAGCTACATTCAACAATCTTGGGAACATAATGTTGATCAAAAAAGCAAGCTCCAGAAGAACACGTTTCCACTCATATAAAGTTCACAAATGTGCAAGATTAAATACATTGGTTAGGACCAGAAACATAACACACACAAATATATGTGATAAAACTATTAAGAAATACAAGGGATGATTAAGATAAAATTCAGGAATATGGATTACTTCTGAGAGGGGAAGGATGAGAGCAATTAAGAGACTTCAACTGGTAATGGGATTGTCCTTTTTCTGAACTGAGGGGTGGGTACACTGGTGTTTACTGTTATCTCACACATATTTTACAAATATTCTTTAGTACCTATTCAGTATGTGATTTAAATGAGGAGGAAGAGGAAGATAGAGCACAAAGCTGAACATCAAAAGACCCAAGGGCAGGTGCCCTTGGCACTAACTTCTGTGGACTCCAAGGCCCTCCTAACACCAAAATGAGGGACTTGAGTTCTACATCTCAGAACGCTTAGTGACAGATAAATGAGGGACTGCATTATTCTAAGTCTCAAATGTCAATGCATTGGGGGAAAATATCCAAATTCAACTTCCTGCTTTAGCCACACACAGTGTGTAAATGTGCAGGATGTGCGGTGGAGGGTGGAGAGGAAAATGTCTATATGCATATACAGGCAGACCCCAGTCAGGAGCATGGACTTACAGACAACTACTACTTGCCCTTTATTGTTATGTAGATTTGCCCTCACTTTGAAACAACTGAATCAACCCCTAAACCAAAACTCACTGCCATCAAGTGGATTCTGGCTCATAGCAACCCTACAGGACAGGGTAGAATTACCCCATAGAGTTTTCAAGGCTGCCAGTCTTTACAGAAGCAGACTGCCTTGTTTGTGGAACAGCTGGTAGGTTTGAAACGCCTTTGGTTAGCAACCTAACACTTTAACCAAATCTCCACTAGAGCTCAACCAACCCCTACTTGCAACAAATTCTACATAACCACCTTCGCTTGCTGCATATGCAGCTTTTAAATCATCCAGCCTTTTCTTGCACACACACAAAACTGACCCACTGTCATTGAGTTGATTCTGACTCATAGCAACCCCCACTGGGTTTCCAAGGCTGTAAACCTTTATGGAAGCAGATTGCCTCATCTTCCTCCCACAGAGCAGCTGGTGGTGGGTTTGAACCACTGACCTTCTGCTTAGCAGCCAAATGCTTTACCCATTATGCCACCAGAACTCCTTTCTTACACTCAAGTAAGGTTATATAAGAATTATATGCACCTGTTGCAACTGACCTACAAATTCTACTTAAAGACACAATTAGGAACAGATCTCATTCATCATGCAGGGACTGCATGTACACCAAAGTAAGTAGTCCACAGTGAGAACACTTCTGTGGCCCTTGCCACCAACTGCTTTGAAGGTGCATGACTCCTGGTTTGGTAGTTAGGATCCCTAGGTAGTAAGTGGTGAGACTGCTGAGAATTGGTATGGTACGCAATATAGATTCTACCACAGCACGGCTAATCTATTTGCTCATTTTAATTTGTAAATACTCACTTGGTATTCACCTCATCCTATTAGCAATTTTACTCTAGCAACAAATAAACATCATTCGTCCAAGTGTCAGAACAGCTCAGACCACCACAAAGGGAAAACTGAGTTACTTGTGGAATAATGTCTCCTTTGCCAGAGATAGATGCCAGCCTCTGATTTTGCCTAACTAACTCCAGAAGCTAAGCTCTGCTCATCAACCCAGAGTCATGGGAATTACAGCAAAGGCTAATTTGTCCAGCCCTGCCCATTAGCACAACTCATCACTGAAACTACCCGCAAGACTGGAGCCATACTTATTAAGAACATACACTGTACTCATCAAGCATTCATGAAAATCATCTGAATAGCTGTCTTCACAACAAACAGGATAGGTAACTAAAAAGAATCACATGACTCAAATCCAATTTCTACCTTAACAGGAGCAGCTACCATACCAAAAGAGTGTGTAAGAAATTCAAGTTTTTTTTTTCAGACCTATTTCCCTGAATTACAGTATTTTAGAATTGAAATGGACCCTTAAGATCTTCTAGTCCAACCCCCTCACCTGGCAGTTGAAGAAACAGACTGAGAAAAGGGAGGCGCCACTCTAGTCACACTGGTTAAGCCGCCACCACACACGATTAAAGCTTGGGGCTCCTAAGTCTCACTTCAGAACCCTCGCTGCCAATCCTTGCTGAGAGCTATTTCTGCATATTCACCCACTACATTTCTTTTCAATTTAAACCCTTGCAGTATAATCAGAACTGTATCCAATTAAAGTGTATTGTCTATAGGTGTTATGAATGAGATTGTGTCCCCCAAAAAAGATTATGTTGAAATCTTAAACCCCAGTACCTGTAAATTTACTTAATTGGAAACCCCAAGTGAGTTAAGTTTTGGGGGGTTTTTGGGTTTTTTTCATCTAAGGAACATAGGGAAAACCCCTGCATTGCTCTATCAATGGGAAGGTGCACACACCATACAGATGAAATTGAATTTACTTGGGACCTTTACCGGCTCTCTCTAAGCTACACGAGCTAGTTTTCTAGTTCTTCATAAAAAGCGTTCCTCCACTTTAAGCCACTGCACCAGGCAAAATTTTCCCCTGAATTTGTCTAGGCCACCTTGGATCCTGTTTCTTTTCTCAGTATTCAGAAGTTCTCCTGCTGCTACAGCATATTCTTTGACTAATACCATTTTTTTTTAAATTGTGGTAAAATGTACATAACATAAAATTTGTCATTTTCAGAAAATAACAAATGCTAATGAGGATGTGGAGAGATTGGGACTCCCATACACTGCTGGTGGGACTTTAAAATGGTACAACCACTGTGGAAAGCAGTATGGCAATTCCTTAAAAAGTTGGAATTAGAAATACCATTTGACCCAGCCACTCCACTACTAGGTATATATCCAAAAGAAGTGAGAGCCAGGACAAGAACAGATATATGCACACCCATGTTCATGGCAGCACTATTTACAATAGCCAAAAGATGGAAACAACCTAGGTGTCCATCAACTGAAGAATGGATAACCAAACTATGGTGTATATATACACAATGGAATACTACACAACTCTAAAAAATAACGTAGAATCTACAAAACACTGTGGGTGAACTTGGAAGACATTATGCTGAGTGAAATAAGTTAATCACAGAAGGACAAATATTGTATTAGTCTGTTATTGTAAAAAGTCAAGAAAAGGTTTATATATGGAAGGAAATTTTCTTTGTTGGTTACGGGGGCGGGAGGGTAAGGAAGGGAACACTGTTAGATAGGTATTGATACAGACAAGTATTGATTTGGGTAAAGAGAAGGACAATGTACCAAATGTCAGTGATCAACATGGTGGCATCAAGGAAGAGGAAGACATAAAGAGGTACAGGGGAGGTATAGACAACAAAGATGAACCCTTCTGAACATACAGTGCTGTGTTATCAGTGAAGGCAAACATGGATATATGGCTGGACAGATGGATGGAAAGGCTGAACTGTTAGGTATGTCTGTGCAGGGGGGTAGTTTGCCCAAGACCATGTATAGGGTTGGCAGACAATGTTTCTACAAGTGTATTGGTATGTTCTGTAAGAATTCCCAGGTATAGAGTAGAGCTGATAAGGGACAAGGTTGTAGTCATTTCTTGGCCACAGCCAGCTACCCAGAGTGAGAGAGTAGTTGGACCTGTGGGCTTGGGGACCATAGTCACAGGGGACATCCAGCTCAACTGGCATAACATACTACACATACGAAACATTGTTCCACATCCTACTTTGGCAAGTAGCAACTGGAATCTTAAAAGCTTACAAGCACCATCTAGATGCAACAATGGGTCTCTCCTCATCCAGAGCAAAGAAGAATGAAGAAAACCAAAGATTCATGGAAATAATTAGTCCAAGTGACTGGTACACCATGCAATCCTCAGCCTATACGACTATAAGACCAGAAGAAGTAGATGGTGCCCGGCTACCACTGTCAACCACTCGGAGGGGGATCTCTGTAGGAGATCCTGGATAGAGTGGGAGAACAATGTGGAACAAAACTCAAAATCATTAAAAAAAAAAAAGGGAGAGACTAGGTTTGCTGGTCTGATAGAGCCTGATGGAACCATTGAGACTATGGCCCCTAGCTGCCCTTCAGGTCTGGAATTGAACCCACTCCTGTGACTTCCAGCCAAAGAAAAGATAGACATATGAGGTGAACATTTACACTAGTAGATACACTCCTTGGAGAGAACAATCATGGGAGAATAGAAGGGCTGTGTATGCACAGGGAGACAGCTCAGGGGGCAGGAATGCATGGGAGGGAAGGACACAGGGAAGAGGTAACTATGGGGAGGAAGTGAGAAGGGAGCTGTTGCATTGTAGTAAGTTGTAGTCAATGTCATGAGACAAAGTGAACTGCTGTGTGGAAAGTGAATTTGCTCTAAAAACTTTTACCCAAATCACAATTAAAAACAAACAAAAATTTGCCATTTTAACCATTATCAAGTGTACGGACCAGTGGCACTGATCACTCACAGTGCTGTGCAGCCATCACCACTGTTTGTTTCCAAAATATTTTCATGATCCCAGATGAAATTTTGTACCCATTAAGCCATGGCTCCCTAGCTCCCCTTCCCCCAGTTCACAGTAACCAGTAATCTACTTTTTATCCCTATTCATTTATATATTCTAGATATTTCATATAAATGTAGCCATACAATAAACAAAAAGAAGAAGAAAGGGAGACAGAGGTTGTCAGAAGAGGAAACGTGGCATGTGAAGATGTATCAACAGGCCAGTGGACACTTGGAGCTACCAGAAGCTAGGAGAGACACAAAAGGATTCTTCCTTAGAGCCTCCAGAGACAATAAATGAAAACTATGAGAAAATTCATAGAAAACTATGAGACAATAAATTTCTGATGTTTAAAGCCAGTCTCTTAGTGGCACTTCATTACAGCAGCCCATGATAAACAAATACAGGAAACTAACACAAATAAGGAAGGTCATTCAACTCATCCATCAATTCTAGAAAGAAAACCTGCAGAACAGTTAACACATCCAATGGTTTTGGTTAGATTGTAGCTAGAAAGCACCAGGCTGTTGTCCATTTGACATGTGAAGCATTTTCCAAAGAGGAAAAATTTTAAGTGGTTTTTGTTTGTTTGTTTTCTAAAATAATTCCTCGTAGGCAAAAAGTGGTATTTATAATAAGGAAAAAATGACAAGGACCACACCTTAAATTTATTTTTAGTGGCAGAATGTGAGAGTAATGACACTTTCCCTAGCAAAGACATCCTACTTCATACATGCTAATAAGTTGCCTGTTGCAAACTGTCACAACTCAGGGACACCATTCCCTTAACACATCTGGATTTCTACTGAGATCCACAGTTACCACCACTCTTGGGACTTGAAATACACTATAGAATCCATAATTTCTGCCAGAATTTTCTCCCAAGAACATGCACATTTCAAAATGAGCTCATTTACTACAGGGAAAAAGTTACTAGACAAAACAAAGATGGAAACAAAAGATTCATGGAAACAATTAGTCCTAGCGGCTGGTATACCATGCGATCCACAGCCTATACAACTATGAGACCAGAAGAACTAGATGGTGCCCGGCTACCACTGTCAACCACTCAGAGGGGGATCTATGTAGGAGATCCTGAATAGAGAGGGAGAACAATGTGGAACAAAACTCAAAATCATTTGGGGAAAAAAAAAGAGGGGGGGGGGGGACCAGGTTGCTGGTCTGATAGAGCCTGATGGAACCACTAAGACCATGGCCCCTACCTGCCCTTCAGGTCTAGAACTGAACCTACACCTGTGGCATCCAGCCAAACAAAAGACAGGCATATGAGTTGAACGTTTACCTGACGTAGATACACTCCTTGGAGAGAACAATCATGGGAGAAAGAAGGGCTGTTTACGCACAGGGAGACAGCTCAGGGGGCAGGAGTGCACAGAGGAATAAGACACAGGACAGGGGTAACTATTCAGAGGAAGTGGGAAGGGAGCTGTTGCATTGGGGTAAATTGTAGTCACTGTCATGAGACAAAGTGTATGTGAACAGCTATATGGAAAGTGAATTTGCTCTGTAAACTTTCACCCAAATCACAATTGGGAAAAAAAAAAAAAGATGGAAAAGGCATCTATAGAGGTGAAGAAAAATATTCAAGACTCAACATGAAGTTTTCGACTCCTCCGGGTTTTCCCACGGTTTTGCAAGGTTAGTAACAGGAAGGAGCTAATCTGGAGACCAAATTCAGGCAGAATCATGTAAAAGCTATACAGTAGGTCTGAAAAATACAACTACATGATATTTGCAATTACCCTTTGGCAGGACTACTGTTCTGTAGGTGATGGCACTGGTTTATGCTTTGGGAGAAGTCTGGGAACTGCTCTGGGCCTAAGCAGAAGTCCCATGTTTTCCTCCTCCCACTCCAACGTAGTGCCTAAGGCATTTGACTGCTAACCAGAAGCTGGCAGTTCAAACCCACCAGCCACTCTTCGGAAGGAAGATTGAGCAATCTACTTCTGTAGCGATTATCACCTCGGAAACCCAAGGAGGGGTTGCTATGAGTCAAATTAACTCAACAGCAGTGAGTTTGGGTTTTTTTTTTTGGTACTCCAATGAGGTGAGGGCTAGATTGGTTTAGCTTCCTTGAATAAGGCTGGAAAGGTGAAGGGAGAGAAGCATAATCAGAAATTGGCTAGTGGCATGTTATAAAAACCAAAACCAAACCCATTGGTATTGAGTCAATTCCAACTCATAGTGACTCTAATTGGGTTTCCGATGAGGTAAATCTTTACAGAAGTAGATTGCCCAATCTTCCTTCTGCAAGAGTGACTAGTGGATTTGAACCACCAACTTTCTGGCTAGCAATGAGATGCCTTAGGCACTGTGCTACCAGAGTTCATTAGTGGTGTGTTATAGGACCATTCAAATTAACGGTGTAATTACAGCTCTGAGAAAAGAGAACAAGCATTATGGGAGCCCAAAGTCAGGTGGGTGGTGACAGCTGGTAGAGGGGCCACTAAACCCAACCCAGGTTTCAGATTATGTGGATACAAATTGATTCTCAAAGGTCCATTTAAGACTTAGCTGGCCAAAGCAGAGATGGGGAAGGGGGAAGACAAGTGATCCCCAAAAGGGGAACAGGATGTGACAAGCTCAAAGTAAAGACTATCATTCTGGAAAGTGGAAATAGTTTAAGATAACTGAGTTTTAGAAACTGGAGAAGAGGGCAGGGTCAGATCATGAAGAGTCACACTGTGCCAAGCTAATGAACCGGAGTTGATCCTGAGAGCCATGAGGAGCCAAGGAAGGGTGGTGAGCAGGCAGTGACAGGGCTACAACTGTATTTTACAGTAATTTTTCTGGTGCTAATTTAGATATTGGTTGGGGAAGACCAGTTAAAAGGCTATTCTTGCAAAACTTCCAGTCAGGAACAAAGAGAGTGTGAACTAGTCGAAAGATCTGGGAGTGGGAGGCAGATTGAACCTATACGTGCAGTACCTGTGCAAGGCAGAGAAGAGACTGCTTGGGCTCAGCAGTAGCGGTCCCTGAGGTAACACCGTGCCCCTCTCATTAACCCAGTGCAAATATCCTCTTGTCATGTCTGCCATCCCGATGGCACGTGCAGAGCAGTAGAGAAACTTATATCCATTTCTGAAAAACAAAGAAAATATGCATGTTTAAAGGCATCATAAAGTGAGACTTTTTGTATTCACAAACCCCAATATGTATGTTTCATGAAAACTGGCATTGTTGCAAGCTCCCTCACAAATAAAGCCAACATTATAGAAAATCTTATCTTCAATAGAAAAATAAGGCTATACCCATTGCACTATAATTTAGTAAGTGCTTTCACTTTCATCACTTCATTTCATCCTCATGAGAACACTGTTGGGTAGCTATTTCTCTACTTTATTGCTGAGGTTCAGATCTTCAGACAGGCCAACCTACCTGCAGGTATACTGTTCACTCTCCCCTGTCCCTGCTCCTAGCTAACAGCAACCCATCCACTTGTGCACAGGACACCACCCCCACATGCCAATTTACAGTCTGCTGCAGGAGTGAGAGTCCCACCACCCCTAGAATAAAATCCCTCCTTGACCCTCACCACATATACCAATGTCAAATCCTCTCTCTCTTCTGGATAATTCCCATCAGTATGTAAATATGCTGCAATCACTTTCATCTCAACCTAAAAACAAACCTAATCAAAAACAATGTCTCTCTCTCACACACACACACACACACACACAAACAAAAACCTCCTTAGACTCTTTCCAGCTAAAATCCCATTTCGCTGCTCCCTTTTACAACAAATTTCTTTCAAAGATTTGTTTATATTCATTGGCTCCACTTCTTCACTTGACTTTCTCTCCTTTACTCACTCCATTCAGGCTTTTGTTCCCATTTCATCACTGCCCTTGTAAAGGTCACCAATGACGTCCACCTTGCTAAATTTAGTAGGCAATGTTCGGCCTTGATATTAATAAGCTTCATAGTAGCATTTGACACAACTAATCATTCTTCCTCTAGAACACTTCCTGCACTTGGCTTCCAGGACTCCACAATTTCTGGTTTACCCTCCTCACTGGCACTCCTCAAAATGATGGCTTTGCTGCTCCATCTCCTCCACCCAGACTCCAAAGGCTGGAGTGTTCTGGGGTCCAGACTCACTCACTCCCCCCACTCCCTAGTTGGTCTCAACTATTTCCATGGCCTTATTTGCCACATCCAAACTGAGTAAGTCTAAAATATTTTCCTGTTAATCACAAAATTACTGCTTTTAGTACGACTACCTTTCATTTTTTTTAACCACAGAAAACTTAGTGTCCTAAATGAGATGTGAGGAGCTCTGGTGGTACAGTGGTTAAAGCATCTGGTTGCTAACCAAAAGGTCAACAGTTCAAATCCACCAGCCGCTCTGCAAGAGTTTTTGTCCATTCACACCCTTAAAAGCCCTATAGGGTGATTCCACTGTGGCCAATAGAGTCGTTATGAGTTGGAATTGATTAGATGGCAGTGGGTTTGGATTTTTGATAAATGAGATGTGCTATGAGTATAAAATATATACCAAGTTTCAAAAGTTTAGTATAAAAAACCTAAACTGTTGACCTTTCTGTTTGCAGCTGAGCACTTAACCACTGCACCACCAGAGCTCTTACCTCTTAAACATAGTATATGAAAAGAAGACAACTCCCTGAAGTCTTCCCCACTTCAGCAAATGGCAGTCTCATTAACCCAGCTGAAATCTCAGGAGCCACTCTTGGTTTCTACTTTCCCTCACAGCCACCATCCCCATCTCAATCCATTAGCAAGTTGTCTTTGCTCCACCAATGCCTATTCCAAAACCATCCCCTCAGTATCACTACTACTACCCTCATCCACACCACCACTGCCTCTCCTTTTGCCTCAATCCCCCAAATCAAGCCTTCACATAGTACCCAAGGAAAACTTAAAGTTTAATCAAATTGTGTTTGAAACCATGCTCTTAATGGTTTATCATCTCTCTCAAAACATAACCCAAATTCTTTGCCATGTCCTAAAGGCCTTTAAGACCTGGCCCTGCCTTTCTCCCTATCCCCAGCCACTACTACCATCCCTTACCATCACTCCTGACTAACCACACAGACGTTCTTCCTGTTCCTTCAGGTCATCCAACTCATTCCTGCACTGGGCATTTCTCTGTGCTGTTCCTTCCATCTGGAGCCCTTTTCCTCTAGATCTTCAGAGCTCACTCGCTCCCTCACCTCATACAGGTCTCTGTTCAAATATTACTTCCTCAGAAGACCCCTCCATTGCTTACTCTTTCTAAAATAAAACACACACATATACGCACAACACTTACTCTGTGCACAAGCCCCTCGCTCTGTCTTTATTTTTCTTCATAGCACTTATATATTATATTCATTTGTATGACTGTCTCATTAATCTGCAAACTCCATGAGGGTAAGAACTTGGCCCCATTCCTTGCTTTATTCTCAGTGTGAAAAACAATGCCTGGTATATAGATAGCATTTAGTCAATATTTGCTGAATAGGCAAATACAAACTATCCACTTCCTATCCAATTTATTTGTATTCCTATCCAACATAAATTATTTTAGGGTGGTAAAAGGACTTATCTCTAAATTGCTTAATAATGTCTAATTAAAAACCAAGGAACAGAAAAGTTTTAAGACAAAAAATATGTAGAAATATCAGCTTGTTTGGAACACAGGCATCCATTTGAAAATCAAGTGACCTTTGCAACCAAGTATTTTTGTATTGTAGCTAATTAGTGCAATTTTAAAAAAAAAATCATTATTTCTGTATATAGCTCTTCATATCAAAGTCCTACAAGGTGCCACCTGGAGGACTCTAGGATGCTAATTTTATTCAAAACTTGATTTTCAAATACCTTTCACAGTATGATCATGCCACTGAGTTGTTCTCACCATAGAAGTGTTTGGCTTCTAAGTCCATGGCTAAGTTTATCTGGAAATCAGCTTTCAGAAGTCTCATTGGGGTAAAATGCCTGTTGGTGGCAGCAGGGATTACCTCTCTAGAACCTTTACCCTTGTTTTGGAAATGCTGGTAAGTGCCACATGCTCAAGTTGCACCAAATCACCAACACCTACCCTCAATGGTGCCCCTTATGGGTAAGACTCCTTACTCAGATGGGCATGACCTACAAGCAGACTCAGCCCACATCTCTGCACAATCCATACATGCATTCCATCTTCCCTCCTCTATACAAACTGACTAAGCACTTCCCTGTGCCAGACCCCATGCTAAGCTGGTTGTGCATATATAGCAGGACATAGGCCAGCTCTGCAGGAACAAAGGGTGTTGTGGGAAAAACAGACAATTACAGACAGAGTAGACATAGACAGAGTACATATGACAAAGCAGAGGTGTATACAAGGTTCCATGGAAACCCAGGAGTAGAAAAAACTCTGTTTAAGAAGATACAAGGAAATATAAGTACAAGTGCACACACATGAATGTATCATACCTATTTCTCCAATATGCCCATCAATTGAAACTGGGCTCTAGGGAGATACCAGAGTTAAAAAAAAAAAGAACAGAGTCTTGATACAAGCAGTTCTATACTCCTTTTTGAAACACTTGACTCAGATATCTGAATAGCTGGAGGTTTTGAGAGTATTTTCTAGACTGAAGTTTTTCAACATTGGCACTACTGACATCTTGGACCATATAACTGTTTGTTGGGAGGATTTGCACTGTGTATTGATAGATATTTGGCAGCCTACACTATTACCCAATAGAAGCCAGTCACAACAATCAAAAATGTCTGCTGGCATTGCCAAATATTCCATGGTTGAAACCCACCATTCTGGAGAAAAGGACCTGTGTCTCCCTGAGGTCCCATTTGTACTTCTATGAGTCCTGTTACCTTAAGAAAGGAAGGGGAGGCGGGGCAAGATGGCGGACTAGGCAGAAGGATTGCACAGACCCTCTTCAACAAAGAAAAGGGAAACCAA
>NW_006921612.1:2577766-2596206 GCF_000298275.1 Orycteropus afer afer
AAAAGAAAAGAAAGGAAGGCTCTGTGCCAAATACAGATTTATTCTTAGCCTGACATCCAAGGCCCTCTGTGATCTGGTCCCACCCTTTTTTCCTGTTTTATTTATACCTCACTCCACACACTACACTGGAGCTTTCCTGTCTATGAGTACAGTGCATTTGTTCATCTCTGCCTTTTCTCACTCTGATTTCCACCTATAATGAATTTCTTATCTTTTGATGCCATACTAGATCATTAAGGCTCAATTCAAGTGCCACCTGTTCATTGAAACCTTTAATACCCTCTCCCATCACAATTAATTTCTCCTTCACTTATGCCCTCATAAAATTAGTATCTCTGTCATTATACTTACCCTTCATTGCCTCTTTACAATGAGCTATGTAGGTCTCATCCTATATGATCATAAAGGAGCTCTGGTGAAGTAGCAGGTAAAGCTTTTGGCTGCTAACCAGAAGACCAGTGTTTCAAACCCACAGCTGCTCTGCAAGCAGAAGATGAGGCAATCTACTTCCATAAAGATTTACAGTCTTGGAAACCCAATGGAGGTCGCTACGAGTCAGAATGGACTTGATGGCAGTGGGTAGGTATATGATCATAAGTGCCTTGAAGGCAGAGGACCCATCTTTTCCAACCCAGTATTCCCTACAGCAGCTAGAACAGTTCCTGATGGACAGCAGGTTTGTAATCACAGATTCCAGCTAATTCTCATAAATTCTACTGAGGTTTGGCTTGGAAAGCAATACTTAGCTATAGTAGACACACATTTGTAAAATTCAATCACATCCCAGTATCTTTTCTGAACTGGATAGGGCTTAAGACATCAACTAGTCTAATTTCCTCATTTTACAGATGTGGAAACCGAGGCTCAAATGGGCAACATACTTGGTCTAAGGGCCTATGGTGTTAATGCCTGTCACCTGCAGAATCTAGGTCCCCTGACTCCCAGTCAGACATTCTGCTAAGATGATTTACCACATCATCTTATCTCTTACTGGCAGAGGATTAAGTACTATAATAAGCTAAGAAATTTTACTTATTTTTTTATTTTTGCAGTGTTCCCTCCCTTCTCCTCCCACCTCTGATAACCAACAAAGAAAGCTTCCTTCCATATACAAACCTTTCCATGACTTTTTACAATAATGAACTAATACGATAACTAAAAAGATTTTAAGTGAAATAAATAAATAAATGTTGTGGTCAGAAGAAGTAAGAAAGATCCTAACAAGTCTGCTAATGATTATTTCCCATTTTATAATACATGGGCTTCAGATGATATACACCTTAGACCACAGAAATAACCTAATTTATTTGGGGAAACAAAATAAGTATTTGCTCTAGCTAAGTCATGGAGACACTGTTTCAATACTATATTTGTGTGTGTGTGTGTGTGTGTGTATGACATGTTTAATACATATCCAACAAGGTACAAAATCAAACTAATTGTTATCTAAACTTAATCCTCAAAAGACCTATTAGCTCAACAATCTAGATATTTTAAGAAATAGGAAGATTCGTATATTTTCATTTATATTTGCTGTAAACTAAAAACAAACTCACTGCTGGCAAGTCAGACCTGACTCATAGCAACCTCTTCTTGGGTTTTCAAGGTGGTATTACTACACAAGTAGATTGCCCAGTCTTCTTTCTGAGGAGTGGCTGGTGTGTTTGAACGGCCAGCCTTCTGGTTAGCAGTCAAATGCCTTAGGCACTATGCTATAAGCGCTCCAAGTTCCTTTTAATCTATAACCAAGTACATAAATGTTCTTTTTAAAAACATCAGCAACCAAGTAAGCTCCATACCCTTTTCATGAACAAGGTAGCAGTCAGCCTTACAGATCATTTCTCACAGGCAAACCATATTCAAACAAGGAAACTCAGCGATCAAATTGTCCTTATTTTCTGTTGTTTCCAGGCAACTGGCTATCTGCAAGATAGTTTTTCCATTAGACAAATATTGCAGTGCATACAATTTAAGAGGTACCCATATTCAAGGAAAGCAGGGTCAGGAAAGCGTGATCAATCCAAACTTCTGAAATTAAGTGGCATCTTCTTCCTAGCAGTCTAGCAAGCTAAGTATATTTCTAGGTAATAAATACAACTTCAAAAGAAAAACCTGGATTCCTCAGACCAGTGAGTCACACCAAATCCCAAACCCACTGCTGTAGAGTCAATTCTGACTCACAACTACCCTACAGGACAGGGTAAAACTGCCCACAGAGTTTCCAAGGTTTAAATCTTTATGAAAGCAGACTGCTTCATCTTTTTCCCACAGAGAAACTGGTAGGTTCAAACTGCCGACCTTTCGATTAGCAGCCGAGTGCTTAACCTCTGACCCACCAGGGATCCTAGTGAGTCACAAACCCTTATCAATTTATAGTCTTGGCACTTTTCACAGCTGTGGCTGCCTAAGACCTACAAAGCAATCTGCTACTGCAATTTACTTTAATCAACAGCTACAGAAGCTTTATACCATGTGCAGACTATACTCGAACTCCATAATGGGACCAAGATCAACAAACCAGGCCCAAGTCCTTGGACAATCAGGCAAGAATAAGAGGCTTGATAAGCCTAGAGCAGGTTGCGATTAAAACTGACTGGGGTCGCTGATTCTAGCCTGGAAAGGCTTTGTGAGGATTGTGGGTTAGAGCCAAGTATTAAAGGATAAATACATGTTGAGAAGCAAAGATCAAAAGTAAAGGCATAGCAAGCAGAGGCCATCAAATAAGCAAGGGCAGGAAGGCACGGAAATGAAGTGGAGATTGAGAAATACAGTTGGCTGGATTAGAGCAAGATTTGAGAAGAAGCAGAAAATAGGGATTCCATCAGAAGGCTGGGGCCCAAAACTCCTGGGCTTTGAAAGCTATAGCTATCCTATAGGTGCTAAGTATGGAACCTCTGAAAGTCAAGGCTATCCTGAATTTTAAACAGCTGCTCCAGAAGCCCTACACATCACTGCAAACCTCCCAGTCAAGTCTCCACACCACAGTATGCTTTGTCCTTTTACCTAAAATGATAATATTAGAAGTATTCTCGGATCTAAACAGATCTCATTCACTCTAAACCAATCAATCAAATAAAAGAAAGACCAAGTGTCTTTTGGTAAGCTATACAACCTAATTTTTCAGGAAGATATCTTTTCTGGGAAATCTAAGACACAAATCAAAACCAAGAAAAAAAAGTGCCTGTGCTTTTTTTTTTTCCCCTCAATGTTACAGTAAGGGCAGGAATAGATTTATGTCCCAAAAACCAAAGTGAATCAGACTGTAAACTACTCAGTATCCTGACCCATGAGGATCTCTTTCAACTAAAATTAGATGTAATTTTCAGGGTCATGCAAGTCTAAGCATCATGAAAAGATTACTCCCTCTAAATAAAAGGTCAGCCCATGGTACAGTTGTGGGCAGAGGAGATGGTGCATACACTGTCCATGGGAGTACAGATTGGGATAACCTTTTCAGAGGGCAATTTAGCAATATTGATCAAATCTTTAAAGGCACTCATCCTTTGACCCAGCAATTCTACTTCTGGAAATCTATTTTACAGCAATACTGCCCTAAATGTGTATGTCTATATTTATTTATTTACACATGCATTATATATAATAAACATTATGCTTACTGCATCACTGTTTGAAAGAGTGAAAAAACTGAAGACCATCAATAAAGCATTAGTTAAATAATGCATGTTATCTACACAACAGAATTTTGGGCAATAATTTAAAGAATGAGGTAAAGCTTATATGCAAAGAAACAAAAATATAGAATGCATTATTAAGTAATGTGATCACGTGTGTATGGACGGTAGAAAGTGTGTAAATGCATTTTTTAAGTCCAACAGAAGAACTCAAACTGTTAACAGTATTGCCACTTTTAGGGAAAGAATTAGCTTGGTAGTAGGGCAGGAAGGGGGAAAAAAAACTCTGCACTTTTAAATTTCTATAATCTTTGCTTCTTTTTCAAAGAAACATGACTTTTATAATTTTTTTAAAGATGAATCCTACAGAAATAGGGTCGGTCTAGCCAGCTGAGCATCTGTTGTTGTTGTTGTTATTTGCTGTCAAGTCAGACCCAACTCATAGCGACCCCTCCTTGGGTTTCCAAGGCAGTATCACTACGGAAGTAGATTGCCCCATCTTCCTTCCGAGGAGTGGCTGGTGGGTTTGAACTGCCAGCCTTCTGGTTAGCAGTCAAGTGGCTTAGGCACTATGCTACCAGAGCATCTAGAAATCGGATAATTTCAATCTCAGCAGGATATAAGATCTTCTCTTTCCCCAAACCACGCTCCCCCTACTGGATTACAAGGCCCATGAGGTCAGAAACTATGTCTAGTTCATTATATTCCAAGCAACTATCATAGGACTGGACACGTAATACCAAGCCAAAACCAAACCCACTGCCATCGAGTCAATTCTAATTTATAGTGACCCATTAGGTCAGAGCAGAACTGTCCCATAGTTTCCATGGCTGTAAATATTTACAGAAGAAGACTGCTTCATCTTTCTTCTACAGAGCAGCTGGTGGGTTTGAACGACTGATATTTTGGTTAGCAGTAGAATGCTTTAACCACTATGCCATCAGAGCTCCTAGGTACCTAATAAGCACTTAGTAATGTCAGATAAATGAATGAAGGAAGTCCAGGAAAGTATATTTATCTGTGTTTGTAGAGTACCAGAAATATTACTGCCCACACCCTGTCACTACCAACAGGGACCAGAGGTGAACACATTAGGTTGAGGATCATGAGGCCTGGGTTCCAAGTCCTGACATTCACTAACTGTATAATGCCTAGGGGCCTCATCTTCCTCACCCATGAAAAGATAGAACTGACTTGGGTTTATTAATGAGTTCTACCAGTGTAGCTGTGGGAATTTGAGCAAATCATTTTAATTCTCCAAGTTAATTTTAGTTATCTAAAAATAGAAATGATAATACTTGTTGTTCAGAATTCTAAGATTTTAGTGAAGTCACACATGTGCCTGATACAAGACAGCAGTTTAAGAAATATACTTCTTTGATCTTTTGGATTTGGGGCCCACAGTGTGTGTTTTTCTGTCTTGGCCACTCAGCCCAACTGCTCCACAGATCAGGTATATAGATGTGTACTCCTACATGACTGAAGACTTGCTTTGAATCTGCAACTTTTTTTTTTTTTTTTTTTTAATTAGGATTTGGGTGAAGATTTACAGAGTAAATTCACTTTTCATACCGCAGTTCACATATACTTTGTCTCATGTCATTGACCAAAATTTACAATGCAGCAGCTCCCCTCCCACTTCCTCCCCATAGTTACCTCCTCCCAGTGTCCATCCCTTCATACTCTTCAAGAGGCCCATTGTCTGCCAACCCTGTATATGATCTTGGATACACTCTCCATTTAGACATACATAATTGTTTAGCTTGTTCACCCATCTATCCGTCCCTATACCCATGTTTGCTTTCATTAACAACTCAGTATTGTATTTACAAAGGGGTTCATATTTGTTGTTTGTACTGCCCATGTAACTCTCTCTGTCTTTCTCATCCTCAATGCTGCCATATTGGTCACTCACATTTGGTACATTGCCCTTCTCTTCACCCAAATCAATATTTATCTCTATCTATCTAACAGCATTCCCTCCCCTTCCCTCCCACCCCTGGTAACCAACAAAGAAAATGTCCTCCAATATATAAACATTTCCTTAACTTTTACAATAACGGACTAATACAATATTTGTCCTTTTGTGACTGACTTATTTCGCTCAGCATAATGTTGAATCTGCAACTTTTTAAACAAAAATAAATCACTTAGAATATATAATACCACCATTTCTTCATCTGATTACCTTTAACATTCTTCAGTATGAATTGAACTTTAATCCCTCTCCAAACACTTACCACCTTCTTCTTCCTCCCATGAATTTTCAATTCACCCATCCACCCTTTCCTGTTTTTTGGTATTGAATTCAAATTTGAAGTTGCTGTGATTCACTGCACACTTATTATTTTCGACCCCCACCCTCACTTGCCCCTCTGTGGTTTATGTGCACCTCTCTTTGTAAATTAGCCAGTCCCCTGGCAGTAATGACTCTGTGTGCAGACTGTAATGAGTCCAGCAACAGTGTGGCAAGAGAGGAGAAACAATGGCTCTGTACTTACTGGCTCACTTTATGGTACAGCTTAGCAATCCCCTGATGGGTCCAATCCTTCCCAAGGGTGGGCAAAATGTGGCCAAGTGTATCTGATCTAAATAAAGGTAGAAATGAGGGGAAAAAAAAAATCAAAGTAAAAAGGAAACCAGCAAAAGGAACACGAACCTATTCATGGCACCACAAATGCCTCCTAAAAAATGAAAATGAGACCCAGGGTCTTATTTTTGGATAGAAAGTCCAAGGCTAAATTAATCAAATGTGAGGCTCAGGAAAGGATATCTTTAATATATGAAAGGGCACCTTCCACCCACTCATGTATTAAGGTTCTTGATGTGCCAAGTAAAAATGAAAAGGCCATTCAGAAAAAGATACTCTTTAATAAGCATCCCTGTAAGCAGCAAAGTCAGGAGACGATGCCCTAGATGACAACAATAACCACACCAAATACAGCTACTTAATTCAAGGAACTAAGACTACACGAGCAGCACTAAGTGTACCAGAAATCAATCTGTATGATTTCCATGATGCTATAGACAGAGAAGTGAAATGCTAACACCAGACCCAGGTAGTCCACCTTGAAGTTAAGAAATCCATCATTGCCCAAGGAAAATCCCAACTCAGATATACCTACCGAGTGATTGTTCCATCAATATCAGAAATGATGACTTTGTCATCCCAGTTCCACAAATAGATGGTGCCTTCGCAGCGACAGGTGCCTTGATACTGTGTGGTAACACTGAAAACCACATCATTTGGGCCATTCTTCAACTTTAAGCTTTTCTGAAAAACATGAACTATTTATCCACTTGAGAGGAAGGCCAAGATTGAGAGACATTTGGTTTCTGTTGCATGAGAAGGAGGATTAGGCTTTTTAAAAGAGTTGTTACTCTAGGCCATTGTGTAATTCTTCTTTCCCCTCCCTTGCTCTAAAACAGGAGGGTCTTTCAGGGGTTGGACAGAAGACCCTCAGCTCTTCTCTGAAGCTCACCTATAATGCAGCTAGCTTACTTCCTACACAGGCATCTACTTCCATGGCAAACGTGCTTCAATATTCCTGAATGAGAACTATGGGACTGGGATAAATGATGGGTTCTAAGGATTGGCATAATAACTCACAATTTCAGAATAACCCACTGCTGTCGAGTCGGATCCGACTCATAGCAACCTTTCCTTGGGTTTCCAAGGCAGTATCACTACTACAGAAGTCCATTGTCCAACCTCCCTTCCAAGGGGTGGCTGGTAGGTTTGAACCTTAGGCACTACGCTACTTATGACTCCATGACTAGATATGAAGAGTCATGATTTGAGAAGTTAATTTTGCTAGGCGTGAAAATGTTTTTCTAAATAATTATATTTTTAATGATTACTACACTAACCCAAATGAAGAAGAAAAAAGTCTTAGTTATCAGTCACACCTTATATCTGGAAGAGTAAGTCTAAACTGAAGGAAATCACAACCAAATTCAAAAAGAAAAATTCTCTTTTGGCAGTCCTGAACCTCTTTGCTGGCTCCTCCAATGAATGCCACCTGCCTCTACAGACCCACAGGGCTGCCTGACTCAACAGCTCTGCCCCAGAGTTGCTGGTGAGAGCCATGGGTCATGGCAGCTGCAGAGAGACTGCACGTACATGGCATCATGTGCTTATCTGGGCCTGTTCCTTATCTTCTTCCATTAAATGCCATCACAACTAAGCCTGGCCCTCCACTAACTCTTAGCATAAAAGCAAAAGGCTATATGTTAGAAAAAAAAAAAAAAAAAGGAGGGATATTGGCTCACTGATTGATCAGAGGAAACAGGATCCAGGGAAGGAATGGGCCTAACTAAGACTGGTCTTACACATAAGCAAAAAAGGACATTGTGACCAGATAATGCCTGCTGCTACCTCAAATTCTCTAAATCCCATCACAACTGCATGATGTTCACCAATTTAAGAGATGTATTTGAGCCAACAAACATTTCAAAGTAAAAACACCCAAGAGATTTTTAAGCTCTATCATTCATTTATACTTCGCTATAAATTCATTTAATCAGACTGCTCTCCTCCCAACACTTAGAAAAAAGAGCCTCCAGTACTGGGTTAGGGAAGACAAAACAAAATAAAACAAAAAAACCTAAGTCACTGCTGTTGAGTCGATCTGACTCATAGTGACCCCTCCTTGGGTTTCCGAGGCAGTATCTCTACGGAAGAAAATTGCCCAGTCTTCCTTCCGAGGAATGGCTGGTGGGTTTGAACCACCAGCCTTCTGGTTAGCAGTCAAACGCCTTAGGCACTATGCTACCAGAGCTCCCAAAGGTAATATTAAAGGGTCAGCCTAGATAGGGTGCTGATGTTATAGTGAGGAGCATCTGGAAACATGAGGTACCAAAATGAGGGGTTTGAGGTAGCCGGAGGGTAGCAAGTATCCTGGAATATAAAAGGTGCCAGCGGCGTAGTGCCTAAGGCATTTGACTGCTAAGCAGAAGGCTGGTGGTTTAAACCCACCAGCCACTCCTCGGAAGGAAGGTTGGTCAACCTACTTCCGTGGTGATACCGCCTCAGAAACTCAAGGAGGGGTTGCGATGAGTCAGATCCGACTTGATGGTAGTGAGTTTTTTTTTTAGAAAGAAAAGCAGGATCCAGAAAGTGAGAGCCCATCACACATACCACACCCGGACGACTGTCACTTGGTGAATACTAACAAACATAGCTGTGGTGAAACAAGAGACTCACCAGCTGCTCTGAAGTGAGCCGGAGAGTCTTTTTGTAGCTGACATTAGACAAAAGAGGGAGGTGGCTTGCATTTGATGGTTTGGCAGCCGCATGCTCTTCATCACTGGAGGATGATTCATGCTTTATTCTGGAACAAACAGTGATGTAATCACCAATTAGAAAATGCATCTGGGTAACCATTAGAAATGCATTAGCCCTGAATCAATGACTAAGTCAATCAGGTCTCTCCTGAGCACTGTCTCTTGGGTGGTCATTTACCATATGGCATTAAATTTATCAATGAACTCTCACTGAATTCCCATTCATACATCTTTTGCATAATTCATCTGGGAGCTGCCTCTCCTCATCCACTTGCCTATTTACTAGCTGTCATCACTCTATTTTAAACCAATAGGTTTCTGTTCATGATAAATAGAATTAAACTCCCTCCTTGCCTAGGAGGCTGCTACCAACATGCTCTGCCTCAGGCTGTAGGCTCAGCACTAGGAATCCAAGCTTCAACAAAAGCAAACTGATCAGAGTTCCCCACATATACCTCTCTAATGCTATAATTTCTAATAATTAGGAGATTTCTAGGACATAAAAATAGGTGCCAGTGAAAATATGGCACAGTGAAAACTAATTCTCCTCTTCCAAAATCCCTAAGCAATAATACCCTTTCCAAGTTGTCACATGATCAACAAATACCACTTTATGTGCCTGCACAGGATCCATAGGATAATGCTTCTACCTTTTATAATTTGCCATGTGGTGAGAGGTTGGAAGTATAGGGTGAGAATCATGTTCATTTTCTTTAAATAGCTCATATAAAGTATGCTGCTATTGTTGTTGTTATGTGCCATCGAGTAGGTCCCGACTCATAGCGACCCCTCCTTGGGTTTCCGAGGCACTATCACTATGTAAGTAGATTGTCCAACTTTCCTTTGAGGAGTAGCTGGTGGGTTTGAACTGCCAGCCTTCTGGTTAGCAGTCAAGTGCCTTAGGCACTATGTTACCAGAGCTCCTCATGTAAAATATATCGGCAATTAATTTTTGCCTATATCAAAATCTCGCTATGACAAAATCCCCAGTAGTATTAGCTCTGCTTTCTAGGGACAGTATCTTTGTTGTTGTTGTTGTTGTTAGGTAGCACTGAGTCAGTTTTGACTCATAGCAATTTATGCACAACAGAATGAAATAATGCACATGGCTGCTCCATCTTCCCAACTGTTGTTATACCTGAGCCTATTGTTGCACTGTATCAAACCATCACATTGAGGTTCTTCTCCTTTTTCTCTGACTCTCTACTTTACCAAGCATGATATTCTTCTCCAGGGAATGGTTTCTCCTGATGACCAAAGTACAAGACATACAGTCTCACCATCCTTGCTTCTAAGGAGTAATCTGGCTGCACTTCATTCAAGATACATTTGTTTGTTCTTCTGGCAATCTGTGGTATATATTCAATATCCTTTACCAACACCATAATCCAAATGCATCAATTCTTCTGCAGTCTTCCTTATTCATTGTCCAGCTTTTACATGCATACAAAAACCAAACTCACTACTGTTGAGTTAATTGTGACTCAACAGCGACCTCTCCTTGAGCTTCCGAGGCAGTATCACCTTCCCTTTCAAGGAGTGGCTGGTAGATATGAGGCGATTAAAAATACCATGGCTTGGGTCAGGCACACCTTAGTCTTCAAAGTGACATCTTTGCTCTTTAACACTTTAAAGAGATCTTTTGCAGCCTTGCAAAAGAGTATGTCATTTGATTCCCTGACTGCTGTTTCCATGGGTGTTGACTGTGGATCCAAGTAAAATGAAATCCTTAATAATGTCAGTCTTTTTTCTGTTTATCATGATTTTGCTTACTGGTCCAGTTGTGAGGATTTTTGTTTTCTTTATGTTGAGGTGAAATTCATACTGAAGGTTGCAGTCTTTCATTTTCATCAGTATTATCAGTATTATCTTTAATGATGTTAAATATTTTCACTATCGTTAAAGATGTGTTACCCTCTGGCAAAGTGTTAAATAGAAAAGGTCCCCAAAGGAAGCACGTCCCAATGCCTCAGATACTTTGCCTTCCTTCAAAGCTTCCTGCTCAGTACATCCTCCATGCAAGATTGACATATATATATATACAAGAGCTCCATTTAGTCTTTTTAGCTCAGTATGCGCTTATCTATCGATGCTAATATCCTCTTTTCTGCTTCCTATTTTTCCCCTTGTCTCCCTTCCCTATGACCAGAAAATTATCACATATATCCTATGCACCCTATTACTTTCTTACCTTATATGTGTTCATTCAAGAAGCAATTCTTACAATCCAGTACTGCCCCAGGCTGAGGGAGATATGTTACACATATACACTGTTACACAGTGTCCCCAATTCTGTGTTATTTCTGCCACATCTTATGTGAAGACCTGGCTGTTTCCACTCCTAGAATGTGTTGCTCTCCCTAAGTACCTGCTCACCAGACCCAGGAGACTACTCCTGTGGGTTATGCTCATGCAACCAATACTTATTATGCACTGTGCAAGGCACTAAGGATATAGCAAGGAACTGGGTGCCTATGCTCACAGGGCTTTTTGTCTTGCAGGGAGGAGAACTAAACAATCACAACACAGCAAAACACAGGCTATGATGGGAAAGCAGAGGATGATATGGGAACATCTGGACTTGGATTTAAATCTGTGCAGAACAATCTGGGCTGAAGATGCAGATGTGACAACCACTGGGACAAGCCATGGAAACAGGTGATTGTGTAGAATGAGAGGGACAGGGAGCTTAGGCTAAAATCCTCATTGGTCCATAGCAGGGCTAAGATACATGGGACATGAAACATGAAACAAAGATGACATTTTGGGCTGATTCTACGTAGAGTTACTTAGAATCAGGTGCATCCAGGTTTGAACCCTGACTAGTAACTTTAGGTTAGTAACCTTCAGCAAACAATTTCTTTCTCTTTCAGCCCTTATTTCCTTATCTTAAAATGCAGAAGTACAGACTGCATATCACCCATCAAAAAAAAAAAAAAAGAAAGAAAGAAAGAAAGAACTAGACCAAGAAACATGAATTTCAGTGAAGACTTTCTAACTACAGAGTTCCTCTTTTGGCCGGAGTAGACTCATCTGTAGAATGAGGACAAAAGTCCTTCCATTCTGACATCTGAGCAATATTGGTTCTTCTGAACCAACAACTGAGACCCATGCAGACGGGGTAGTCCATGGATGGTACAATGACTAAGCACTTGGCTACTAACCAAAAGGATGACTATTTGAGTCCATCCAGTGGCCCCTTGGGAGCTCTGGTAGCATAGTGGCTAAGACACTTGCCTGCTAACCAGACAGCTGGCGGTTCAAACCTACCAGCCACTCCTCGGAAGGAAGGTTGGGCAATCTACTTCCATAGTGATACTGCCTTGGAAACCCACGGAGGGGTCGCTATGAGTTGGGTTTGACTCAACGGCACATAACAAAACAACAACAACAGTGGCCCCTCAGAAGAAGTCTACTTCTGAAAAACTCAGTCATTGAAAATCACGTGAAGCAGAGTTCTACTCTGACACACATGAGATCTCCAGGATTCAGTCAATTCAACAGCAACTGGTTTTAGACACTTTAGTCATGGAACAATCTTGGCGTGACAAATGCCTGGGTAGAAACGAGAACCGAGCTACAGGCCGCCTCATTGAATAGGAAAATGTTTATGTTCCTACAAAACAGCTTTGAGTGAAATGAAATCCAAATGTGAACTAAAGCTCTTAGTGACAACAGATTGATGTGTGCCTCTGCCAGGAGGATGCGGAAGCAAAGCGGAAGAGCTGTTATTTCCATCTGTTGCTTTAAAAAAAAAAAAAACTAAATTCATGTAGTATGCCATGTTTGAGGGAATACAAAAAGGAAAACACAGATATAAAATCTAAAATGAGAGCTATGCAACTGGCTGCAGACAGTTTTCATTTAGGGCAACTAAACGGTCATTTGCAGTTGCACCCTTCAGTGTGAAACAAAATGGTTCCCATTCCGGAGGCCTTCACATTTCTAATAGCTCATTAAACATGGCTTACTTAAAACTGTCTCTGCAAGAAGCAGCAAAACAAAACAAAAGGGCTCATATCACTTGAAAATCTGTGTTCAGAAGAGTAGCTGTTAACAACATCTAAGTTAGCACTTGTCACAGTGTACATTTTTCAAATGGTATTTTAATTATTTGTATGGTGACAAGCTGTTTGCTCAATTATGGGACTTCAGGGACCGTTCCATCAATCAAGTCTGTCAATTAGGAAAACACTCCAACACTTTTTTTTTTTGTCAACTACATGAATGTAATAATTTCTCAAGGACACTAAAAGTCTAAAATGTTACTATAAATAAAAAAGATTTACATTCCCCAAAAGATCTTTGTATTAATATTTTTCAAAATCTCAATTCATTTTCACATGAGTCAATTCTTCATTCCCTAGTTTAATACAGAAGTATAGCATGATTAATCTAGAATAGTGACTAGCCTTAAACTTTTTTGGAAAACCATTTTTGTCAAGCTTTGAATAGGATTGTATCAGTCAATAAGAAAATCCATAACACCTCAGGTAAACTACAGAACTGTTGCTGCTCCTGCCATCCTCAACCTGCCTAGCTTCCTCCTCGGGTACTCCAAGCTACTGAGAGAAAAAGCAATAACAATGGTTAACACCAACAGCAGCAGCGGCACCATTCTTGCATGCCCTCTATAGACTGGACACTGTCCTAGCTGGTTGTCACATATTAACCCTTTGAAACATTTTTGAACCTCATTTCCATATTAAAGGTGCAAAACAGGCATTTCACAAGCTATATTTGGCAGACATCTTTTGTTTGGCCTACAAAACATTTTTCAAAACATCCAAAATGGAATGGCTTAAGATTGAGCAAGTGTCCTCCAAGTCACCACAGATCCACCTGTCCCGACTGTTCACCTACAACTGCCTCAGGCAAACATCACCTGTCTGGACCTCACTGATTTTTTGCATACTTGACTAAAGATAAAATAATCACCTTTCCCATAATGCACCCATGAAGCATGTGCTGTAGTATTATTCCTATCTTCATTCCACAGATGGAAAAAAAAAAAAAACAGTCACTTAGAGAGGCTGTAGTAGTTAAAGCTGTATGTCAACTTGGTTGGGCCTGGTTGAGTGGCTGGGCAGCTGGTAGTAGTTATTCCCCCATGGTGAGAATGGCAATCAAATCCATGGTGGGATCTACCACAAGCAGCTGAGTAGCTGCTTTAGGGATGTGGTCCACTTCCTGTATATAAGCAGCAGCTTTGGGAATGGTCTCTAGCTGATGGCACGCTTGAACCCTGCATATAGTCATGTCATTGTTCAGCAGCCTGCCATGCTCTGCTGTCCTTAGGACTTTCAATGGATTTGAATTAATGACCTGCCATGTGGTTTGGTAACATTGGGAACATATCTTTTTACTTGTCAACCTTGGTCTTGTCAGCCTCAGCAGCCAGCAGCTGTCTGAGTGAAGAAAAGCCTCTAGCTCCTGTGGGTCAGGAGCAGGGGGCAGAGCTAAAGCCCAAGGTTGAGGGGCTTTCACCAGCCCCTAGAGCCTGGCACTTTGAACTCGGACTTAAAGCCTCCAAATTGTAAGAGAATAAACTCCTGTTTGTTAAGGCCATCCCATTTGTAGTAGATTTCTAGGTAACAAAATCAGAGGCCAATTAATTTGCCAAAAATTACACAAGTTGTCTCTCAAAGTCCCTGATCCTTATGTTTGAAAATTACTGCTAGAACAGAAAACATTCTTTAGAAAAATTCCAGGAAAGTAGGTGTGATTGTTAAAGTTGTGTGTCAACTTGGCTAGGCCATGATTCTCAGTGGTTTAGCACTTAGGATGTAGTCATTCTCCATGATGAGATGTGATATAATGTAATCATTTCCATGATTTGTGAGCAGCCATCAGCTGAAAGGAGTTTCCGTAGGGATTGTGGTCTGCTTTCAATATATATGATGTCCTGGCAAAGATCTCTACTTTTTGCTCAAGATCTTGCATCTGGCTCATCATCATCTGGACTTGAACCAGTGGCCTGCCATAATGACTGCCAGTCCTGGGATTATTGCCTTCACAACCTGTGAGCCAACAATCTGCCATTTTACCTGCTGGTCTTGGGTTTGTCAGCCTCCAAACCTGGCAGCTTACTGTATAGCCAGTCAATATTGGGTTTGTCAGCCCCTGCAGCTGTGAGTCAGAAGAAGCATTCAGCCTGACATCTCACCCATGGACTTGGGACATGCTAGCTTCTACAACTACGTGAGCCATTTTTTGAGATAAATTTCTCTCTCTCTCTCTCTCTCTCTCTCTCTGTGTGTTTGTGTGTGTGTGCGTGTATATCCCTCGGAAACCCAGGGAGGGGTTGCTATCAGTCAAATCAACTCGACAGAAATGAGTTTGGGTTTTTTTTTTTTTTTTTGGTACTCCAATGAGGTGAGAGCTAGACTGGCTTCACTGGTCTTGCTTCTCTAGAGAACCCAGCTTAAGACAGTAGGACACATTTAGTACAATAAACCTCTGGTTTAAATTGCATATAACATACAGTTTTGCATCTTTGCTTGTATATCGTCTCATAGATTCAACCTCCTACGCAGTCACAGCCTCCTCCCGCTGCTCTGTGCATTACCATCACTCTTTTGCCTTTGTCAGACATGGTAAGTAGTTTGCCTGAAGTCAAATGGTTAGTAAATGGCATAGCCAGCATTCCAAACCAGATCTGCCTCATTCCAAAGTGTGCTGTTTCCATTACAACCTGTTGCCTCCCACTAATAGAACTAAACAATCCTTTATGGACTGTTCAGTAGATACCAGGTTCTATCCTGGCTGCTTTGTAGATCTTTCCAAAGGTCAGTACATTCTCGGCCTGTTCACCATCTTAAAAATACCTGCCTTCTCTCTTCCAAGTTCCTTCAAAGCCAAAGTCAAAATTCCAGGTTGGAAATGTATCTAGATATTCTTGCATGAAAACTCTTCCCTATAGAATGAGTGAGGAGAGTGTCAGGTGGCAAGTAACACTATACAGGTACCACCAAGGAAAACAGAAAAGTTTTCCTTTGATAATATCCCAACCAAGAGATGACTCAGGCCATTTAGAGTCATACTGATTAACACTTTTACCAGGCTCTGCACACTTCACCTCTCTACTCTTCTTCACAAAGAACAATGAAGATGTATTTTTCCTACTTGCCACCTGACATAATACATGGGTTTCTATTCCCAACTACTTGACTCTAGAAACATAACAGTTTAAGATATAGAGCTCTGGCCAGGAGTTGGAGGACTTGAAATCTAAGCCTGCCTCTCCTACAAATTAACAATAAAACACTGGACAAATCTCATCAGTTCAGTGACAGTTCAGCAACATTTATAAAATGCCTACTATGTTTGAGGCATTGGCTTGCCTCCAAAATACAAAAATGATTAACATACGGATTTTGCCCTGAATTAATTTGCTAGCATTTTCTGTCTGCCTGTGAGTACTGTAAAGATGAGGTCATATATAAAAGTTGTTTTTCACTCAGATCATTTAGTGCCAATATATACTATCATCATCGTAATTAGTAAGTAACTGCATTATCTTTAACATTGCCTTCAAATCCCACACAAATTGAATAACCTGAAGACAAAGTAGCACTAATACTGATCAGTATTATCAAAATGCAATCACTCCTATGCCAAGTTAATATAAATACATATCAATACTTTAAAAAATATCAACATAATCCTTTAAGTATTTAAACTATAGATAAAGACAAGCTCCTTCAGCAGATATAAGTATTTTCACCTCATTGTTAATGTTACTGTTGTTGTTTATTATTAATAACATCTGAATACTGAGGGCTGTTATGCCAGAGGGAACTCAATAGCATAGTGCCTAAGGCACTTGACTGCTAACCAAAAGGCTAGTGGTTCAAACCCACCAGCCACTCCTTGGAAGGAAGGTTGGGCAATCTACTTCCATAGTGATACTGCCTCAGAAACCCAAGGAGGGGTCGCTATGAGTTGGGTCTGACTCAACGGCACATAACAACAACAACAAACTATGCCAGAACCATAGAAGGGCTGTCATTACACTGTCTCATTTAAGACTTATTTTTACCTTATAAATTAGTTATCTAAGGGAGCAACTGCCTCCATTTTATGGATAAGAAAACCAATTTAAATAAATAGCTGCAGGTCACTGAGCAAATGCCAGAGTCAGGGCTGGTACCTAGGTCCAGGTAGGTGCAAGGCCTGTGCTATTCAGTGAACCCTGTCAGCATCCAGAGGAGCTATGGTGGAACAGTGGTTAAGCACTCAGCTGCTAACTAAAAGATCGGCAGTTCTGAATCCACTAGCTGCTCTATAGGAGAAAGACATGGCAGTCTGTTTCCATAAAGATTTATAGCCTTGGAAATCCCACGGGCAGTTCTACTCTGTCCTATAAGGTTGCTAGGAGTCAGAAACGACTCAAGGGCAATGGTCAGCATCCAATGGGCACATGCTGTGACTTTGGAGTTCTAACAAATTGAGTGTAACATTCTAAGACAACTTTCACTGTACCTGGTAGCCATGCCAAGCTGTGATGGCTGCTCTCCAGTAGTGTGGCCCTTTGTAGCCAAGCACTGCTCCGGCTTACTTTCCTAGAATAGAAGAAAGAGTCATGGAAAATACCAAAGGGAAAGGGCCTGAGCAACAGCTGACATTCTACAGTGGGCTCCCCTAAGGTCCAGGGCAGGGTCCCCAATGGCACACATGGCTGGGGTGGCCCTGGGAGGCTCTAGGTATGCCTTTTTGGGCAGGTCCTAGTTATTCCTTTGCTAAGAAACATACAATTAAGCTGAGAAATATTTTTGACAGAATTGAGTCTGTTATCCATAAGTGTTTGTGGCACCAAACCAAACTTCATAATCACTGTAGCTTATGCAAATGCTTTATCAAGGGCTGCTTGGATACCCAAGGGCTTTCAAAATATTTTCTTATAATTGCTGGTAGAAATGCTTGAAAATATTTTCACACCATATTTTGCTTAGGAAAAATGTGGAAGCATTTTCTCTTTTTCAAAACTGCACATTCTTAATAGAATATGCTCCTTTGATATACTGGAAAGGGCCTTGGATTTCTAAGAGAAGAATAGGGCTCAATCCCGCTTCTCTCACTTATCAACCTTGGGCAAGTCATTTAATCTCTCAGAGCCCATTTTTCACATCTGTAAAACGAGGACAATAATGTCAATTTCACATTGTGGCTACGAGGATTAAGGAGATGCTGTACATAAACCCAACTCCTGGTGCATACCAGGCAACGGAAGAGGAAGACGCTCACCAAAGGCTTCCCTGTGAGCAATCAGAGACCAAATAGAAAGGTCAAAGGAAAAAGGATACACAATTAAATCTCATTATTGTAGTCTTTGGTCAGGAGACAGAAGTCAGTGTTTTCTTTAACAAAGAAAATGAATAATACAATGTGGGGTGACTATCTTAACATACTATGATTACAGACTAGCTTCGAATATATTTTAGCTTTATATTAAGCATACAATTGATAAGATAATGCAGTGTAGTAAATTACTTTGTGTGGTTTTTCTACCCATAAGTCTTT
>NW_006921612.1:2596306-2623007 GCF_000298275.1 Orycteropus afer afer
AACAATGTTCTGGGAGGTGCCCACTCTCTCTCAGGTGCTTAGAGTTCTGATGCTATAATTGGCTAGTTTGACCATCACCCTGCGGGCTCTAAAGAAGACCTCCTGGAGGCAGAACTCTCTCTGACTGCTGGTTGAGGAAGATGTGCTGCTGAAAGAGACACGGGCTCCTGAGACACGCGTTGCTGGGAAAGAGACACTGAGGGACCAGCACTGCTGGGAAAGAGACTGTGAGAGACTCTTGGCTAAGGGACGGTGGGCTGGGAGAGAGACTGAGCGTTCTTCCTGAACTTGAGTTGTAGCCTGGTATTTCCCTAATAAACCCTGTAATCTGTGAGTTCTATGTGGCCACTGCAGCAAATTATCAAACCCAGGAGAGAGGTGGTGGGTGCTTTGGGAGGAACGGTTGGTCAAAGGGCTGGAGGGAGGCAGCATGTTTGGCCTTGCAGTAATAGGACTTGGGTTACTGCTGGTAATCCTGCCTTCCCCTTGTAGGGTTAGAGGAGGTCAGAACATGTGGCCTCCTCGCCGTTTTTGCAGATAACATACGTAGTCACTTTTTAATTACTGAGGCAGGTAACTTAGCCACCACTATTGACAATTTTTCATAAGGCTAGTTCAAAATATGTATCTCAAATAAATGATATTTCACTTCTTTTAATAAATATTTTATTTGGTAAGTCTCCCTTTATTTCATTCTGTCATTCTCCTCAAGTCAAGACATCAAATAAAGATGTTTTTGAAATGTCTCAAATTCTACAGCATTCTGCTCTGTAGTACGAAAACCAGAAAGATGCTTCATGTTCTCAGTTTCTTAAAGTAAAGCATATATATTTATTTACTTTAACTTCTTTATTCCCTTTGGAGATAATAAGACAACACAAAATTCAAAGATCCTAATGGAAAATGCTAGAGAACAATTATATCCTGGTTAAACTCTTCTAACAGACTTTCTCCTAACTAATAGAATAAATTTAATTCCACTGGGGTTTCTTTTACTGTTATAATAAGCAACTTTGTTGTTGTCTTTGTGGATTGTTCATACCATACTTCAAACAAAAGTCTTCAACAAATATTTGCCAAACCCCTAACCTGGGTCCATTATGAGCCCCAGTGATACTACAGGGATCAAAGCCATACATGATCTCTGCTTCATGGAGCTAATGGTCTAGAGGTGAAATTTTGATCAAACAGTCACAGCAATAAGTGTGTAATTATGAACTGTAACAATATTTGTGAAGGAAAATTTCACAGGTCTATGACAGTAGACAAATCGGCTAAGAAACAGCCATGTGTGCAGCTAGTTAATTAAGTGAAGATGGGTAAAAGGGTTCCTAAGAACACTCAAAAACCAAAAAACCAAACTCACTGCTATCAAGTCGTTTCCAACTCATAGCACCCCCACTGTGTTTCCGAGGCTATAAATCTTTACAGAAGTAGATCGCCCTGTCTTCTTTCCGCAGAGCAGCTGGTGGCTTTGAATCACTGACCTTCCAGTTAGCAATCAAGTGCCTTATCCTTTATGCCACCAGAGCTCCCTAAGAACACTAGGCAGAGAAAGTAACATATGCAAAGGCCTTGCGGTAGAAATATAATTTCAGCCAGTGAAGCTAAAGCACAGAGAGAAGGAATGGCAAAAGATGATGCTAAAGTGGGAGGCAGGGACTACAATACATAAGTCTGCAGAGCACTAAGAGTCCTCAAAAAGGTTTTAAGCAGGAAGTTATATAGATTAGACTGGTATCCTAAATACAAGAATCCAAGTACAGTATAAAGAATGAAGGGCAAAAGTAGATATGAACAGAATATTAAGAAGCATTCTTGAGAGAAATGATGGTAGCCTAGATTTGTGGGGATGGAGATGAAGAGAAATGGGCAAATTTGAGAACTATTTAGGATAGTAAATTGATAGACTGGTGATGGGTTGAATGTGGGGAGTGAGGAAAAAGGAAGTGTCTAAGGAAAGAGCTAGCCTACGGATGTACAATGATGTCAGTTTCTGATTATAACAAAGAAGAACTCACAAGATTATCATGAGTTCCATTTTAGGAATACTGCTTTGAAGTGTCTGTGAAGCATCCATGCGGAGATGTCTAACTAGCTGGCTATTTGATAACTGGACCTGCAGTAAAAAAGAATGTTTGGTTTGGAAATAAAAATGGAGTCAACAGCCTGGGCATGGGTGATAGCCTAGGGAAAACATAAGGAATAAAGTAAAAACTGAAGAGAAGGCACTAAAAAACCCTTGAGGAACTCCAAATTGATTGGCCATCTAGAGGAGCTCTGGTGGCATAGTAGATAAGGCATTTGGCTGGTAACCAAAAGGTCATTGGTTCAAACCCACCAGCCGCTCCATGGAAGGAATATGGGGCAATTTACTTCTGTAAAGATTTAGAGCCTCAGAAACCCAGTGGAGGTTGCTATAAGTTGGAATCCACTCAAGGATGTTAAGGTTTGGTTTGGCTTTTTGGTTTTATAGAGAGAGCAAAGCCAAAAGAGGCACAGCAAGAGAAAGAAGAGGAAAACCAGGTGAATATAGTCCAGTGGCATGGAAGCCAGGTGAATAACGTGTCTAAAGAAAGAGGTTAAGAGAGCAACAAAGAGATCTTGGAGAAGAATGTGTGTGTGTGTGTGTGTGTAAATGTATGTATGTGTAAGTGTGTATATGTATGTATATATATATGTTGTTATTTGCCCAATTATGTGTGTGTGTGTGTGTGTATTTTGTTGTTGTTGTTGTCAGATGCCATCCACATGGTTCTGACTCAGAGACCCTATATACAACAGAACAAAACACTGCCCAGTCCCGCACCATCCTTACAATCGTTGCCATGCTTGAGCCTACTGTTGCAGCCACTGTGTCAATCCATCTTTTTGAGGGTCATCCTCTTTCTCATTGAACCTTGACTTTACCAAGCTAGGCGTACTTCTGCAGGAACTGGTTACATCTGGTAACACTTTCAAAGCATGTGAGATGAAATCTCACCATCCTCGCTTCTAAGAAGCATTCTGGGTGTACATCTTCCAAGACAAGTAGTTTTTCTAGCAGTCCATGGTATATTCAATATTCTTTGCCAAGAATTTTAAAGGCATCAATTTTTCTTTGGTCTTCCATATCCATTGTCCAGCTTTCATATACATATGATGTGACTGGAAATACCATGGCTTAGGTCGGGCATACTTTCATCCTCAAGGTGATATCTTTGCTTTTTAACACTTTAAAGAGGTCTTTTGTAGCAGATTTGCCCAGTGCAATACATCATTTAATGTCCTGACTGCTGCTTCCATAGGCATTGATCACTGATTCAAGTAAAATGAAATTACCTTTTTTTTTTCTTTAGACGTTGAAGTAATCCATATGAAGGCTACTCTTTGACCTTCCGCAGTAAGTGGTTCATGTCCTCCTTGCTTTCAGCAAACAAGATTGTGTCATTTGCATATCATAGGTTGATAACAAGTCTTCCACCAATCCTGATGCTGTGTTCTCCTTCATATAGTCCAGCTTCTCAAATTATCTGCTCAGCACAAAGACTGAATAAGTATGGTGAAAGGGTACAACCCTGATGCACACCTTTCCTAATTTTAAACCATGCAGTATCCCCTTGTTCTGTTCAAATAACTGCCTCTTGACTATAGGTTCCACATGAGCACAACTGAACGTTCTGGAATTCCCATTCTTTGCATAGTTGAATGCCTTTGCATTTAATAAAATACAAGTAAACATCTTCCTGGTATTCCTTGCTTTCAGCCAAGATCCACCTGACACAGCAATGATATTTCTCATTCTACGTCTTCTTCTGAATCAGGCTTGAATTTCTGGCAGTCCTCTGTTGATGTAGTACTGCAACTGTTTTTGAATTATCTTCAGCAAGACTGGGAGCTCTAGTGGCGTAGTGCCTAAGGCATTTGACTGCTAACCAGAAGGCTGGCGGTTCAAACCCACCAGCTGTTCCTTGGAAGGAAGATTGGGCAATCTACTTCCGTAAAGATACTGCCTTGGAAACGCAAAGAGGGGTCGCTATGAGTCGAACCAACTCAATGACAGTGAGTTCATTTTCTTCCCCCCAAGCAAGGCTTTTCTTGCATGCGGTATTAATAACACTGTTTGATAATTTCTGTATTCAGTGGGATCCCCCATTTTTGGAATGGGCAGAAATATGGATCTCTTCCAGTCAGTTAGCCAAACAGTTCCCTTCCAATTTTCTTGGCATAGATGAGGGAGTTCTTCTAGTGTTGCATCCGTTTGTTGAAACATTTCAGTGGGTATTTCATCAGTTCCTGGAGCCCTGCTTGTCACCAATGCCTTCAGTGTAGCTTGGACTTCTTCCTTCACTACCATAGGTTGCTGATCATATGCTACCTCCTGAAATGGATGAACATCAACTAATTCTTTTAGGTGCAGTGACTCTGTATTCCTTCTATCTTCTTTTGATGTTCCCTGCATCATTCAATATTTTGCTCACAGAATTTTTAAACATTACAACTCAAGGCTTGAATTTGTTCTTCAGATCTTTCAGCTTGAAAAATGCCAAATGTGTACTTCCCCTTTGGTTTTCTAACTCCAGGTCTTCGCACATTTCATTATAATACTTTACACTGTCTTTTCAAGCCGCTCTTTGAAATCTTGCGTTCAGCTCTTTTACTTCATCAAATTTTCCTTTTCTTTAGTTACTCTATGCTCAAGACCAAGTTTCAGAATCTCTTCTGATATCCATTTTGGTCTTTTCTTTCTTTCCTGTCTTTGTAATGATCTTTTGTTTTCTTTATGTATAATGTCCTTGATGTCATTCCAAAACACATCTGGACTTCGGTCATTAGTGTTCAATGAATCAAATTTATTCTTCAGATGATCTCTAAATTAAGATGGGATATCAAGGTTGTATTTGGTTCTTATGGACTTGTTTTAATTTTCTTCAGCTTCAACTTGAACTTGCATATAAGCAATTGATGGTCTATTCTGCAGTTAGTCCCTAGCCATATTCCAAATGATGATATTGAACTCTCCTTCCACAGATGTGGTTGATTTCATTCCTGTGTATTCCATCTGGCTAGGTCTATGTGTATAGTTGCCACTTATGTTGTTAACAAAAGGTATTTGCAATGAATGAGTCATTGGTCTTGCAAAATTCTATTATACAATTTCTTTCAGCATTGGTGTCTATCACCAAAGCTGCATTTTCCAACTACTGATCCTTCTTTATTTTCAACTTCTACATTCCAACACCAGTAATTATCAATGCATCTTGCTTTCATGTTTGATCAATTCATACTGAATATGTTAAAAATCTTTAATTTCTTCATCTTTAGCATTAGTGACAGGTGCATAAATCTGAATAATAGTTGTATTAACTGCTCTTCCTTGTAGGTGTATACACAGTGTTATACTTCAGAACAGATCCTGAAATGTTCTTTTTGACAATCAATATGACACCATTCCTCTTCAAATTGTCATGCCTCACATGGTAGACTATACAGCTATTCAATTCAAAATGACCATTTCAGCTCACTAATGCCTAGGATATCAATCTTTATGCATGCCATTTCATTTTCGATGACTTTCAATTTTCCTAGTTCATGTTGCTGTTGTTGTTGCTGTTGTTGTTGTTATGTGCCCTCGAGTCAGAGACCCGACTCATAGCAACCCTTCCTTGGGTTTCTGAGGCAGTATCACTATGGAAGTAGATTGTCCAGCCTTCCTTCTGAGGAGTGGCTGATGGGTTTGAACTGCCAGCATTCTGGTTAGCAGTTAAGTGCCTTAGGCACTACGCTACCAGAGCTCCTCCCATCCTAGTTCATAGCTCAGAGTTCATACAGTCCACATTCCAAATATTAATGAATGTTTGCAGCTATTTCTTCCCATTTGGAGTCATGCCACATCAGCAAATGAAGGTCCCAAAATTTACTCCATCCACGTCATTTAAGTTCCATTCTACTTTGAGGAGGCAGCTCTTCCAGTCACATTTTAAGTGCCTTTCAACCTGAGGGGATCATCTTCATATCTATCTATCTATTTACACATACATACATACATACATACATACATACATACATACATGGAAACCAAACCCATGTATACTTAAGACATGTCATTTAAGTGAAGCCACAAATGTAAATATATCTCATTAAAACTAGCCTTTATAAGAAGTAGGAGGATATTTAATTTTTTTAAAAAAATGAAAAAGCCTTTAATAATTATCAAGTTGAAATCCTTTTTTAACAGATGGAGAAATGTTACAGAGGGGGAGTGGCATGACCATCGTCTGCAGGCTAATAGGTAATAGAGCCAGGAGATGAGTCCAACTCTCCATTCACTCTTCTTTTCTACCTTCCTCACACTCTATGATGTCTTTCCCTACTTTTTGGCAGAGTTGGCTCGTGAAAACTCAGTATCACGGTTTATGCTTATTTCTCTAACATGTTGTTTTTGTTGTTGTTATGTGCCATTGAGTCGGACCCAACTCATAGCGACCCCTCCTTGGGTTTCCGAGGCAGTATCGCTACGGAAATAGATTGCCCAACCTTCCTTCTGAGGAGTGGCTGGTGGGTTTGAACCGCCAGCCTTCTGGTTAGCAGTCAAGTGCCTTAGGCACTATGCTACCAGAGCTCCCTTCTCTAACATAAGAACATGAAAACATAAAACTTCACCACACAAAACTGAAGTCTGCTAAGCTAAATAGAAACATTGCTTTGTTTTTTGTGCTTACCTCTTTGATTGTGGTATTTCTTCCCCTCCATGAAAACCACCATCTTCCTCCCTTTTTGGGCATCTTATCTCTCATGATAGATTCCACAGTGGCCTGTTTTAAATGGATGGTAACATAAATAATGGAACCAAAAAAACATCAACTTAGCACATTCAAACCAAAAGAAACACACATGCAAATAAAAGTAATACTAAAAGAAAACCAGAGAAAACACAACATACTGTTTGTGGATTAAAAATTTTAGAGAAGCAAAACCTAATGGTGTCCAAAATTACATTAAGATAACTTAAGCATGAAGACTTAAGAAGATGTTAAAGGAAAAAGCAAGCAACAAATAAAATACAACATAACAACAATAAGGAAAAAAAAAAAGAAAGCATTAAATATCATTAGTGATTAGTAAGGCCAAAAGTTTTCAAATTAAAGTGGTTTATAATACTGGTTAAGATACTGTCACCCTCAATATGATGATAACAAAATAAAAAATAAAATGATTAACATGGAGTATAGGATAAAAGTTTTAAACAAAAGGCAAAATGCATAGGATCTTTTTAGTAAGTGTAAATTTACAAATTTCTACAAACTGCATATTAATAATATTAATAGATGTGTTTGACTTAAAATCCCAAATATTAACAAGAAAATCCAGACTCCTAGCCTTTCATCTTAAAATAAATTAAAATCTTATAAGAAAAGATTATGTATTAATTAATAATTTTCTAAGCATTTCCAAAGGATAAGACATTTATCTGAAGAGCTAATTATAGGACCAGGGTAAATGTTATCTAATTCCTCCCCCTTCTCAGTTTCCAGAGCTATCTAGTAGCCAAAACCTCAACCAATAATGAAATATAGATTTAATCCTTTCAAATTAACAAATTGCAGATAAGTAGATAAATAATTCATATATTTAGCCTAAATGTGCTTCTTTTTATCATTTAAAAGATCCCTGACACAAAAGAAAATCTTGAATGTATAAAAAAGGAAGTAGGAGAATTCCTGAAACTGTCAATTCTCCTAATCCCACCTCAGTTTACCCATAAACGTAATACATCTCCCATTTTTAAAAGAAAAAAAAAACTAAATAAGTAAACACATCAAAGAAGCAGAACAGAAAGTCCAGAAACAAATCTAAATTCATAGAGAAATTTAATATATGATAAAGTTGTGATTATCTGTAAGTGAGAGACAGGTATTTAATACATGGTATTAGGGTTAATTAACAAGCCTTGGAGAGCTCTGGTGGCATAGTGCCTAAGGCATTTGACTGCTAACCAGAAGGCTGGAGGTTCAAACCCACCAGTCACTCCTCAGAAGAAAGATCAGGCAATCTACTTCTATAGCAATAACGCCTCGGAAACCCAAAGAGTGGTCGCTATGAGTCAGATCCGACTCCACGGCAGTTGCAAGGAGCCTTGGTGGTGCAATGGTTAAAGTGGTTGGTTGCTAAACAAAAGGTCAGCAGTTCAAATCCACCAGCTGCTCTGCAGGAGAAAGATGTGCCAATCTGCTTTAGTAAAGATTTACCAAAAACCAAAGTCACTGCCGTCAAGTCAATTCCGACTCATAGCAAACCCTCCCTGGGTTTCCAAGGCAGTATCTCTATGGAAGTAGATTGCCCAGCACAGCCTTGGAAACCCTATAGGGTTGCTATGAGTTGAAATCAGCGCAACAGTAATGAGTTTGGTTTTGGGGTTTGTTAGGATAATGCAATAGGACTTCATTAGTTGCCTCTTTAGATGCATTATCCCCTTTCTTGCCAACAGATCCCAAATTCTATTCAGGAATCAGCATGCAATATGCTCAGGGAAGACAGGCTCAATGCCAGTGGATGAATTCTGGTTGGCCAAGGCGATCTGGAGTCATTCCATTGTTTGGCCGAAATTGGTATGGGGTGATTATATGGCCTTTATACCAACGAAATATGAGAAGTCTGCCTCCACCCTCCTTATTTTGGATGTGGTTGTGTGAGGTAATGATGTGTGGCATAGTCATCTTGTGACCATAGAGGAAAAGCCAAGAAAATCATAGAGAAGGTAACCCAAGTCAATCAAATCTGAAACTACTGATCTCTATGGTTCTTATTATATAAGATAATAAACTCTTATAATTTAAGCCAGTTTTAGTCACAATTTCCTGCAACAAAAAAAACATTCTAACTGAATCAATAGCCAGCTGGAAAAAAAATTGATTTGGCTTCTTCCTTGCTCGTTATCCTCAAAATAAAATCAAGGTGTATCAAATTCATTCACTATCCCCAAAATAAAGCACAGATGGATCAAAGATCTAAAATAAAAGAAAGTATGAGAAAAAGATATGGGGGTACATTTTTATAGTTTTTGGAAAAGAGGAAAACCATTCTAAGTGTGACAAAATTTAGCTGCCTACTCAATAACTTTGTTTGGGTATCAATAGACAAGTCAAACTGCATGCCCAAATCTGATCTGAATACATCTAGAATCTGACCACCTCTCTTATTCATCACCATCTCTCACCTGGATATTGCAATAAATGCCTACTTCGTCTCTCTTCTTCTCTTTCCCTTTTCAGTCTATTATTAACGTAACAACCAGTGTGGTACTACTAAAACTTAAGTGAAATCATGTCACTATTCTCAAAATTCTTCAATGCCTGCCCATTTTATTCTTATAGAAAACCAAAAGAAAACCTTACTGCCATTGAGCTGATTTCAACTCAGCGATTCCCACTGGTTTTCCAAGGCTATAAATCTTTATGGAAACAGATTGCCTCATCTTGCTCCTGTGGAGCAGCTGGCAGGTTAGGACCACTGACCTACTCATGAGCATCCAAATGCCTTACCCACTACACCACCAGAGCTCATCCACATACAGATATCAGGAATTCCAATGTTTAGAGGTCTAGGAATCAGCAAAGCAGATAGACAAATGGCCTGAAAGGTAGGAAAGCAAGCTAGGATTTTCACTGGAAAACCAATAAAGAAAGTGTTCCAAGGAGAGAGGCATGACTCTCTGGGTCAAATGTTGCTGATGGGTTAAGTAAGATCAGAGGTGAAAATTGACTACTGTATTTATCAATATGGAGGTTACTGGTGACCTTGATAAGTGTTTTTGGTGATGTAAGGAGGGTAAGACATTGACTAGAGTGGGCTCCATGTGGAATATAAGTGAAATCAGGTACAGCCTTCAGTATGGGTTACATCTCAACATAAAGAAAACAAAATCCTCACAACTAGACCAATAAGCAGCATCATGATAAATGGAGAAAAGACTGAGGTTGTCAAGTACTTTATTTTACTTGCATCCACAATCAACACTCATGGAAGCAGCAGTCAAAAAATCAAATGAAGTATTGCATGGGCAAATCTGCTGCAAAAGGCCCCTTGAAAGGGCAAAGATGTCACTTCAAAGACTAAAGTGCATTTGACCTAAGCCACAGTATTTTCAGTTGCTTCATACACACGTGAAAGCTGGACAATGAATATAGAAGACCAAAGAAGAATGGATGCATCTGAAGTATGATACTGGTGAAGAATAATGCATATACCATAGACTGCCAGAAGAATAAATAAATCTGTCTTGGAAGAAATGCAGCGAGAATACTCCTTAGAAGCTAGGATGGCAAGACTTCACCTCTTGTATTTTGGTCAGGTTAGCAGGAGGGACCAGTCCCTGGAGAAGGATATCATGCTTGGTTAACTGGAGAGTCAGTGAAGAAGGGGAAGGCCCTCAATGAGATGGATGACACAGGGGCTACAACAATGGGCTCAAGCATAGCAACGACTATGAGGATGGCACAGGACTGAGTGGTGTTTTGTTGGAACCAACTAAACAGCACCTAACAGCAACAACAAAATGTAGCAAGTCTATCAAAGAGTCTTGCTATTAAAGAAAGAAATTAATTAGGATAGTAGTTGGGTTAACAGAAGATTTGAGAAGGATGAGACAAATTACATATATATATCTATAGATACAGATATAGATATATATGCCAATGGTATTGGATCTAGTTATTGTGAGGATTATTCTGATTGGCTCGAGTAGACAGATAAATACTGATGATGCAGAAGAGAGAGAGGAGAACTGCTGAAGCAGTAGCCCAAGTGGGCATGATGGCCTTAGTCTGAAGCACTGAAAGATCATCATTAACAGGAGATAAGCCAAAGTATACACAGATGTAGGTAAGGGGTAGATACAGAGGAATTTTTCTTCTGATTGCTTCAATATTCTCAGTGAAATATGAAGGAAGGTCATAAGCACTGAGTAAGGAATAGGGAAGGTGATATTGGAGAGTGGAGGAAAGAAAAGTGTGAAACAGTCATCCGGGAGATTTGGAGAGTAAACGGAGGACTATGACAGCAGGCAGGAGAGCATTAAGGATCACCTGACACCATTCAGCATGGTGTGGTGGGTTATATGACCTGTAGAGCCAGAAAGTTCAGAAGTGGTAGCAAAAGAATGAGACATTTGAAATTAAGGCTACTGAGGGGTAAAAGTTACCAATAGCAACAAAGTCAAGGGACAATGTTGGTAATGTTTGTCAGAGAAAAGACAGAGAGCTACTCCTATGCTTACTGCTCACAAACCCTCACTAAGGGTACTAAGGATACATTTCTGGAAAAACAACTTAAACCTCTAACAGAAAGATGCAATAAACAACGGCAAGCAGATAAACTAATGAAGCTAATTAAGCACTAAGCCTATGAAGCCATGCCAGTAGTGACTATTTTAAGGAGATTTATAAACAAGGTAGAACTCAAATATTGAGTATTAATTAAAAGGAAAAAGGGGCAATCAGTTTCCTGATTGAGGATGGTCCAAGATCTTATATTAGCCATAAAAAAGGTAAGTTATCTTTAGATTATAAGTAAATTATGCTTATTAGAAATATTAGTAATAATCTCTAAAATATATAAAAGCCCAACAAACAAAGAGGAGTAACTTAACTAAATAAAACTTGATCAGTCCAATAAAAAACAAAAAAGGAAGGAAAATAAAGTAAGGGCAGGGGGAGGAGGAACACCACGGTTTAAAAAGCATGAAAAACGGTAGCAATAAATCCAAATATATTCATATTTACAACAAATGTAAGTGTATTAAACATACCAGTTAAAAGACAGATATTCACTATTTTATCTTTTAAATATCCACTATATGGTATTCATAAGAGATGCCTTCAAAATGTAAGAACACAGAGTAGAGACTGAATGGATAGGAAAAAGCACACTAGTGAAATAATTCAAAATTCAAAAGAAAGCTACTATGGCCAAATTCATATCAAATAAAACAGGCATTAAGGCAAAAAGAATTTTAGGGATAAAGAGAATACTACATCATGATAAAAGGAAGATTTCAGCAGGGTGCTGTAAGAATTCTGAACTTATAAAGACCAAAAAATATAACTTCAAAACATAAAAAGATGTTTTGACAATAAGATGACAGGGGAAATTATAGTTACCCTTAAAAAAAAAAAAAAAAACCAAAAAAAGTATAAGACCTTTACCAAAAAAATTACAGAACTCTTCCTTGCAGCATGTGCCTACTCTCACATGCAGGCTAGGAGCTGTCCAGGCCCGGTGCTGGCATCTGCAGCAGAGAAGAAGGCATACAGCTTACTTCCTGGATGAGGAAACACCTGACACTTTTGGTGTCTGATGTGCCTCCTCCGTGTACCTGACCCCTCTGGCTGCTCCAACCCTTCAACTGTGAACCTGTTCTCTCTGCATTAACCACTTGCTCTGACCATCCTGGCATCTATCTACTCTACTCCAACCTGTGCCCCTAGCTTGGTGTTAGGAAATGAATCATGGAGGCAGGACATGGCCCAGCACTGCCAAAATTCATAAGTTTTGCCTTGATAAGGAGGAAGGCATTCATTCAAGGTGCAAGAAAGAGGTGCAAGAGAAACAGATTTAAAACACTTAAAGTGAATGAACTTCAAAACAGTATAATATAATTAACTTTTTTGGGTTCTGAAATAAAAGCCAGTATCCAACTGCCCATATGAACCCACCCATCATTTTCAGCATTCCCTTTCTTTCTCGTGTTAAAGCTCACCTTTGGCAAAGGTTTCTGGAAGGCCTGCATTGCCAGGAGTAAAGGTGCTGCTGTTGTCCAATTGTAATATCTAGCATGGCAGAGAAATGAAACGGATGTCAAAAAATCAAGGCTCGGGCTAAACAACTTTGTAAGTCATGAGAACCAGTCATGGAAAGCTATGTTGTTGTTATGTGCCATTGAGTCGGACCCGACTCATAGCGAGCCCTCCTTGGGTTTCCGAGGCAGTATCACTACCGAAGTAGATTGTCCAACCTTCCTTTCAAGGAGTGGTTGGTGGGTTTGAACTGCCAACCTTCTGGTTAGCAGTCAAGTGCCTTAGGCACTATGCTACCAGAGTGCCTATGGAAAGCTATGGAACTCCAGATAGGTCCTTAAAGAGACCAATACTGTTTCTAATATGCTCCAGCCCTATCCAGCCCCTGCTAGTGGCTTCCCACCTCTACCTAACCCCACCGTACTCACATTAAGAGCCCAAGCAGCAGCCATGACACAGTATCACACAGACGGAACTACCAGGAGACACCAGCAGCTAGCTGGAAAGCAGCCCTAATTCCACTATGCTATTGGTGCCTCAAACCACCCATGTGCTTATGGCATTTCTTGCCACATTTCAAGGAAAAGGCAGCAAAAGTTAACCTAAGGTAACAAGTAAAAACATCCCTTTACTTCAAATAAGGAAGTTTTACAGGAGGTGGTATATGGAGTCTACTCTGCATATCTTTGCACTATATGGGGTATAAGTCCCACAGGCTACGTTTTGTGACTTCACACACTTAGTTATAAAATCTAGTACAAACGCATTCTAAAATCCACAGGATCACCAGCTACCTGAGCCTACCAACTATAAAGGAATACAGAATTCTGCCAGAAGTGAAGAGACAATAATTAATTTTAACAAATACTTTGTATTTTTTTTTCAAGTTTAACATCTGGGTCTCTGTATTTCAAAAAATGAAACTGAAATAATATCATGTTGCTGCCAAAGTGACTTTTGGGAGGTACTTACTTATTCCCAATCTTTACCACAAGATTAGGGTCATCAATGATAGCTGGGTTGTCCACAAACTGTTGATAGGACACGGCTTGTTCCAAAAATGCTTCTGTAAAAGCAATCACAGAGGATAAGGGAAAAAACTAAAAAGGAAATTAATATTAAAAAAAACAGGCATATTTTTCATTTTCATCACTAATGTTTTCCCAGAGTTCATGCATTCCAATTGTGTGGATAATTCCATAAAAGGTAGTTGTAATGGGGGCTTCAGTTCATTTTGGAGCAACATCTGCATAGAGAAGAAGTGTGGTTGGGGCACCATCTAAAGATGTGAGGGGATATGTACCCTTATCTGAGGTAGACAGAAGGTATGTGAAAAATACAGCAGCATATGTGTCTGCAGAAGCAGGTTAATGGTTAGTTAAGTAGAACTCTGAAGACAGACTCCCTTGGTTTGAATGGCATTTACTGATGTGACCTTGGACTAGTGATTAATCTCCCCAAGTCTCAGTTCCCTCATCAGCAGAACGAATAACAACCTTGTCTACTTCCTAGAGATATTTTAAGGATGGATAAGTAACGAACGTAAAACACAGTATCCTCCGTAAAGTAAGGATTCAGTAAATGTTAGTGGTTGTGGTGATCATTACTGTCACCTGCAATAAGTTTGGAGGATGGTAGGAGCCCCTGCCTGGCTGATCCTATTCAGCCTCACTGCAGAAGAAGCCCCAAACTCAGAGGTATTAAGAACACTCTCCCACCAGCAGGCATAGTAGTTTCACCGCCCCACCCTGAGGGCCTGGTCCTCAGCTCTGTAACCTAGGCTGTGTAAAGAGCTTTGGACTAAGGGCTTGATTTCCACTCTGCTTCCCCCATTGATCTGAGCCATGCCTTAAGACTTGACTGGGGCTCTGACCACTTCCCTGGTCCTAATTAGTTCCTACTACTTCCCTGGGGAGATTCCATTTGCCCTAAATGGAACCCAAAACACAGCAGACGTTAGTTACATACTGAGAACTGCCTCTATCCAGGGGAAAAAAACTCCTTGGTCATGATCTCAACCCAGATGGCCTCAACATGTACACTTAGAATCCAAATTTAGACTGTTAGGTACTCTCTTGAAGGCTCTTGGCTATGAAAATATGGCATCATCTGTGTGAACAGGGCATTCACAGATGCCCAAAACCCATGAGATGATACTAGATAACTATACCCTTTCAGCCTCAGTGCTGCCACCCAAAGCCTCACCCATCTCTGTGTGTTGAAGGAGGGAGGGTGTTGATGGGACATTGGCCTCCTCTCACCTCCAACTGGTAAAAGAGAGCTTGCCACTTAATGACCTCAGAGTGGTATCAGAGAAATAGAAACATAATGAAGCTGGGTTATTAGTGTTAGGAACACTTCATGAAATAGACTAAAGCAACTAGCTCCATTAAGCAAGCTTGTTTCAGTTCATCCTCAATAAAGGTTAACTGGTACAGGCACAAGAATAAAAGGCCCCAGCTTTCAAGTTACCTCAGAATGGAGATAGGAGTCTATAATGACATCCCTGGTTAGGAAGAGAAAAATGGTGGTAGCTCATGAATGGCTAAAAGAAGACATACATGACCTTGGCCTCATTCCTGACAGAAATACAGACTAAGGAGGCATAAAAAAGAGAGACAAATGGTGGTGTAAGGGGATGAGGGAGAGCAGCTAGTTCTAGTTAAAGAATTAATCACTTGACAATTGCTAACTGCATTAACCGGGAGGCTCTGGCACACATTACCATGGAACTCTTGTGAGACTGGAAAAATCGTTGTTACAAATATGGTGGATGCTACGAATTACCATATTTTTACACAAATAACACATACATTATACGGGTCCCCCCAACCCTGACCGTGCAGCCCTCTCACGTGTTAGTTTCCTACATGCACTATGCATGTTATATGCATGGGTACATTTCTGTGGCGCATTATATGTGAAAGTACAGTGATGGATCACCTAAGCCAATCCTAATAGCACTCTTCAAATCCAACTATTAACTATTCCTAGACTTCCTCAAACAAACTTAGACCTCCCTCTCTCCTCCAAAACCACACTGCATTTTTCGTGCACTTTCAAAGCAGTGTGTTTTGATAATAATGATATTCCAGCTAGACTGCAGTTTGTGGGCAGACAACTCTGTGTCACTGGCATGGGGTTCAGGAGATACACATGATGCTCAACAAACACCACATGACCTCGGATAAGCAAAACACTACTGAAGAAGAACAATGCAGGAGGTCTCACGCTGCTGGATCTCAAAACCTACTATACAGCCACAGTAATCAAAACTGCCTGGTATTAGAATAATGACAGACACATAGACCAATGGAATGGAACTGAGAACCCAGAAATAGATCCATCGACCTATGGTCAACTGACATTTGACAAAGGGCCAAAATCCATTAAATGGGGAAAAGAATGTTTGTTTAAGAAATGGTGCTGGCAAAACGGGATATCCATTTGCAGAAAAATGAAACAAGATCTGTACCTCACACCATACATAAAAACTAACTCCAGATAGATCAAAGACTTAAATGTGAAACCTTAAACTATAGAGTTCCTCAAGGAAAAACTAGGGGCAAATTTGGGGACCATAATATATGTCATAAATAGACTATCAAGCATAACCCAAAATCCATAAACAGCAGAAGAGAAACTAGATTAATGGGACCTTCTAAAAATCAAATTTTTATGTGCTTCCAAAGACTTCTCCAAGAGTCAAAAGAAAACCCACAGAAAAAATATTTGGCAATGACATACCTGACAAGGGACTTATCTCTACAATTTATAGAAAACTCCAACACCTCAATAACAAAAAGACAAATAATCCAATTAAAAATGGGCAGAAGACATGAATAGACACTTCACCAAGGAGGATATTCAGGCAGCCAACAAACATGAAGAAACGTTCATGATCATTAGCCATTAGAGAGATGAAAATCAAAACAACAAGATACCATCTTGCTCCAGCACTAGTAGCACAGTTCTACAAGACAGAAAATAACAAATGCTGGTGAGGATGTGGAGAGATTAGGACTCTCATACACTGCTGGTGGGACTGTAAAATGGTACAACCACTGTGGAAAGCAGTATGGCGATTCCTTCAAAAGTTGGAATTAGAAATACCATTTGACCCAGCCATTCCATTACTAGGTATATATCTGTAAGAACTGAGAGCCATGACAAGAACAGACATATGCACTCCCATGTTCATCGCAGCACTATTTACAATAGCCAAAAGATGGAAACAACCTAGGTGTCCATCAACTAAAGAACAGATAACCAAACTATGGTACATACACACCAATAGAATACTTGTTGTTATGTGCCGTCGAGTAGGACCCAACTCATAGTGACCCCTCCTTGGGTTGCCGAGGCAGAATCACTACGGAAATAGATTGCCCAACCTTCCTTTCGAGGAGTGGCTGGTGGGTTTGAATCACCAGCCTTCTGGTTAGCAGTCAAGTGCCTTAGGCACCATGCTACCAGAGCCCCTAATGGAATACTATGCAACCCTAAAGAATAACCTAGAATCTGCAAAACACCACATAAGATGGATGAACTTGGAGGACATTATGCTGAGTGAAATAAGTCAATCACAGAAGGACAAATACTGTATTAGTCCATTATTGTAAAAATCAAGGAAAGGTTTATCTATGGAAAGAAATTTTCTTTATTGGTTACCAGGGGTGGGAGGGGAGGGAAGGAAACACTGTTAGATAGGTAGAGAGAAGTATTGATTTGGGTGAAGAGAAGGGCAGTGCACCAAATGTGTATGATCAATATGGTGGCATTGAGAAAGAGGAAGACATAGAGGGGTACATGGGAGGTACAGACGACAAAGATGAACCCTTTTGCACACACAGGACTGCATTGTCAGTGAAGGCAAACATGGGTATACGGGTGGATAGATGGGTAGACAGGATGAACTATTAGATATGTCTATGAAGTAGGGAGTGTACCCAAGACCATGTATAGGGTTGGCAGACAATGGTCCTATAAGTCTATTTGCATGATCTGAATTCCCAGGTATATAGCAGAGCTGACAAGGAACAAGGTTGTAGTCACTTCTTGGCTGCAGCCAGCTACTCAGAGGGACTGAGTAGTTGAACCTGTGGGTTTGAGATCATAGTCACAGGGTACATCGAGCTCACCTGGCATAACATCCTACACAAAACATTATTCCACCTCCTACTTTGGCAAGTAGTGACTAGGATCTTAAAAGTTTGCAAGCAGCCACCTAGATGCAGCGATGGGTCTTTCCTTGTCCAGAGCAAAGAAGAATGAAGAGAACCAATGATTCATGGAAACAATTAGTCCTAGCGACTGGTACACCATGCGATCTGCAGCCTATATGACTATGAGACCAGAAGAACTAGATGGTGCCCGGCTACCACTGTCTACCACTCGGGGGGATCTATGTAGGAGATCCTGGATGGAGAGGGAGAACAACATGGAAGAAAACTCAAAATCATTTGGAAAAAAAAAGGGGGGAACAAGGTTTGCTAGTCTGATAGAGCCTTGTGGAACCACTGAGACTATGGCCTCTAGCTGCCCTTCTGGTCTGGAATTAAACCCACACCTGTGGTTTCCAGCCAAACAAAAGACAGGCATATGAATTGAACTTTTACCTGAGGTAGATACACTCCTTGGAGAGAACAATCATGGGAGAAAGAAGAGCTGTTTATGCATAGGAAGAGAGCTTAGGGGGCAGGGGTACATGGAGGATGGACACAGGGAAGAGGTAACTGTCGGGAGGAAGTGGGAGGAGAGCTGTTGCGTTGTGGTGAATTGTGATCAATGTCATGAGACAAAGTGTATGTGAACTGCTGTATGGAAAGTGAATTTGCTCTGTAAATTTTCACTCAAATCACAATTAAAAAAAAAAAAAAAAGATAGTAGGGAGGAAAAAAAAAAACACCACATGGCCATGAATGGCTGAATACACCCAAAGTAACACCAATGGCTTTCTTGTTACCTGAAGCCATGTACAAACAACAGAACTCTGAGGTCAGCAAAATGCAAACCTAAAACATGTGAGTCATGAAGGAATAATAAGTCATAGCGAGCTACAAACAAAAAGCTACTTTTATAATGAACTAAGCTGGTTTTCTGGAAGTTCTGACCAGTTGCCACAAGAGGGTGCTCTTGGCTTAAAAACTAGATTCAATCCTGTGGTTGCAGTACCTTTAGTAATCTCCCGGTTGTCACTGAGGCCTCCGCAGAGGGAGATAGCAATGGATGGCAGGTCCCTCATGCCATCCGAAGTGCTCTCCACACCACTGTCAATGCCAGAACTGCCCACGGACTGCGGGGACTGGTTGGCTGACCGGGCTCCACTGTCACTGGTATGTTTGGCAACCCCAGAAGGATCTCCACTGGGAGGACAAAAAATGGAGGATGTATTGAGAATTTCTTCCCCCACCCAGGCCTTACATAGACCTCAAATTACTCTCTGGCAATCTGCTATGCCTCAGAGTAGCAAATAATTTCATCTCAGGACAGACTTCATTAAAGCACCATGATAAAGAAAGAAGTAAAATAAATTCACCTTCAGAGGGACAATTATTTTTAACCAATGATATGGTCTTGTATCCCCTCCCAAGCCCATGTGAAATAAAGATAAAGCAAATTGTCTTAAGGATGAGCTGAAGATGAGACCCCAAGGATCATGTGCAAATCTCTCCTGGTGAGGGAAGACTGTGCAACTGCCTATTTTTTGACAACTGTTTAGATAGATAGTGGCGCAATGATCACACAGACAAAACCTCAGGCTCATGGTGGAAGACAGCCTGGTCCCATGTTCCTGTTCTACAGGCAGAAAGCCAGCTATGTGCATGAACACACCGAGAGATGAGCACACACTTCAGTATGTGTATACAGACTCAATTCTTTCCACTGGGTGTTTTTCATGGTGAAATATGAGCCTCTCACTGCCTTTTCTTACTAGCATTCTAATCAAACAGAGGGGGAAGAAAGGTAATATTCAGATTATAGAAAATGATATAAGGAATAAAAAGAAAAGTTTACTTCTTGGGAAAATACAGGGCAGCCACTTCAGGATCCATATCTGTGAGGTCATCCAAATAGACACCATCAGCACCAAGATGTCTGCTTCGCTTATCTAAATTAAAGGATAAACGGATCAAGTCAGAAAACTCATCTCCTAAAACAAACTCCAGGAGCTCTGGTACTATAGTGCCTGAGGCACTTGACTGCTAACCAGAAGGCTGGCAGTTCAAACCCACCAGCCATTCCTCTGAAAGAAGATGGGGCAATCTACTTCCATAGCGATACTGCCTCAGAAACCCAAGAAGGGGTCACTATGAGTCAGGTCTGACTCGACAGCACATAACAACAACAGCAAAACAAACTCTTAGACTCTGAGTGTCTCTAGAAACAGTATTGAAACACAATGTGAAACTTTGCTCAGAAACACCCAAACTGGCCCAGAATCCCAGAAATGAGAAGTTAGCACAGCATGATGGTAGTCAGACTGCCCAGGTTTGCATATATTAGCTCCATCATTCACCAACTGTGTGACCTTGATCAAGTGACTTAACTTGGCTGAGCTCAAATTTTCATCTGTAAAGTGCCTGAAGGATACTAAGCACTCAATATATTGAAGATATTACTATTATTATCATTCTTATTTAATGATAAAAGACTTCATTTGGCACTTCCCCATCAGTACTTCAAGTGCAACACCCTAAACTGTGCATTGTCAGTCACTGAACACCATGATTTCAGGTTTCCTCTTTACTTCTAGCATGTAATTTGTTAATTCAAATCTAGAATACTGTACAAAGCTACACGGTTAACAAAAATTAGGCTTGATATCATAGGTATTGACATGCAAACAGTTCATTAAACTAATATTCCCAGAGCATTGCTATGTGCCAACCAGGAGCTCTGGTAGTGTAGTGCCTAAGGCACTTGACTGCTAATCAGAAGGCTGGTGGTTCAAACCCACCAGCCACTCCTCAGAAGGAAGGATGGGCAATCTACTTCCGTAGTGATACTGCCTCGGAAACCCCAGGAGGGGTCGCTATGAGTCAGGTCCGATTCGACGGCATGTAACAACATGTGCCAACCACCGTTCTAAGCACCAGATACAAAGGTAAACTCTACAGAAAAGATTCTTGATCTCAAGATTATATATTCTAGCAGGGGAAGTGAGTCAGGGAATAATACCTACAAATAAATGATCATTTAAAACGGTAACAAATGGTATGCAGAAATTAAAACAGGAACTCTTGTGGCATGGTGGATAAGGCACTTATTTGGCTGCTAACCAGAAGGTTAGTGGTTCAAACCCAGCAGCTGTTCTGTGGAGGGAAGATGGAGCGATCCACTTCTGTAAAGATTTACAGCCTCAGAAACCCAATGGGGGTCACTATGAGTCAGAATTGACTTGATGGCAGTGACTTTGGTTTGGTTTTAGAATGGGGCAATCCTACTTCCGTAGTGATACTGCCTCGGAAACCCAAGGAGGGGTCACTATGAGTCGGGGCCGACTCGACGGCAAATAACAACAACAACAACAAAGAGTGACAAAGGGCAAGGGAAAAGGGGGCTAAGGTTAGCTCAATAAGTAATTTTCTAAAGTTCACTTTTATGAAGTCCCACAGAGCGATGAAGAGGACTTCTGCCTGCCTGATGGCTTTGAGCACATTAGTGCCTCTGCCTCTCAGTATCCCTAGTGTGTAAAATGAAGACGTTTATTACATGATCCTCAAGGCCTCTCGAGGTCTGATTTCCTAATACTAAATTCTGAACATCAATATATTCAGCAAAAGAGCACAGACTGATCATGATAAATGTTATGGTTCAGTCCCTATTCTGATTTATCTTAAACTTTGAAAGAAAAGACTGCAATCTCTTAAGTACAAAACTTTGCACAGAAAAAAGCTGGGATGCTCCAGCCTTTGTACCTTTTTTCCTAGAAGGGGAGTCCATCTTGTTTGCTGTCTGGGTTAAAATGGCAGAGGAGGGTTTGTGTTCTTCACTTGTAGATAAAGGTGCAGCTGCTGCTCCCAAGGCCTCAACATCTTCTTCATTCACAAACTGCATTTCAGTCTGAGGCTTGTTCTGGTCTAAAAGTGGCTGTTCAGAAGGACCTCCAGTCAATGTTGGGGACTGGTCACTAAAAGTTTCTGAAGATTCACTCTGAATGGCCTGAAAGTGCATTTTATCAGACATTTTTCTATTGATCAATGGGCTGGATTCTTTCATCTTGTGTAGAGACGACTAGACCAAAGAAGGAGCAGGGAGGGAAAAAGAGAGAAGGTCAGAGCACCATGCAAACAGAAAAACTGAGTTAACCAAAGGAAAATAACAAGCAGTCAATAACTAATCTATGGTACTGCCCGCGATAGGAAGACACTTAAGCTTCAGGAATGACCTGCTGGTTTCCAGACTTACCTGGATGTCTACAAACCAAGATAATGAAACATTCATATAAAACATCAACTAGAATAGAAGTGAGAAAGTAGAAGTAGTAATGCCCAACAAGTGGAAGCAACTGATGGGTTAGAAAGTGGGAAGAGGGCATTCCCTTCTATACTGGACCCTACAGCTTCGATCACAGCTTAAAATAATGCTACAGTGTATCTATGGTTAGAATTATTTTGCCAATAAAAGTAATGGGTTTGTAATAGATTTATAGACAGTTAGCTGGGTTAGCACTATAACTTGTGGCACAGAAATCAGCATTTTCCGTCAAACCTAAATATAACCAAGAAAGAATGAATTCACCACTTTGGCCTCAGCAGATCTATTCTCTAAAAAGCTACCCACCCTGCCTCTCTGTAGGAATGTTTTCAATCTTCTTCACCAACTCATTCAATCATTCATTATTACAAATGTTTATTGGGGATGAAAGAGGCTATATAGCCTTTTCTAAGGGTCTTATAGTAATAATAATAATAAAAGCCTGCAATAATATAATTCAAGATGCTTTGCACACATTAGAATATGAAATAAAATTTCTTATAAGAAAAGACCATGCCTATTTTGTGTTTTTACAAGCCTATCTATTGCACCTATTACACACTTGCATGTACCCTCATTCCATTTCACAGGTAAAGAAGCTGAAACTCGGCAAGTAAAAGGAGAAACAAATAGTACGTGGTACAGCCAAGGAAAAAGAAAGCTAATATTTTTAGTGCCTAATATGTGACAGATATTTACATACATTACTTCATTTAACCTCTCCACAACTCTGAGCAGTATCTACTGCTTTCTCAGTTTACAGATAAAGATACTGAGGTTCAGAGAAGTCAAGTATTTGCCCACAGCCACCCGGCTAGCAAGTAATGGAGCAGGAATTTAGACCTAGGACAATATGTCTCCTCGGTCCTCATTCTCTCTACAACATTCAGCTGCTTCTCTTCTCTTTCTGGAGATTCCCAACAAGGGGCAAATTCAAGGGTCTGCCTACAATTTAAAAAATAAAAAACCCAAAGCCATAGAGTCAATTCTGATTCATAACAACTCTGTAAGGCACAGCAGAATTGCCCTATAAGGTTCCAAGGCTATAAATCTTTACCAAAGCAGACTGCCTCGTCTTTCTCCCACAGAGTGGCTAGTGGATTTGAACCACCAAACCTTTTGGTTAGCACACAACAGCTTTAACCACTGTGCCACTAGAGCTCCTTCTACTAATAATAAGGGTACAAAAACACTTACTACTTAATGAAGTAAAGCCTTAAAATTTCCTGACTTTGTCAGACCCTTTCATTTTTTTTTTTTTAATTGTGATTTGGGTGAAAGTTTACAGAGCAAATTCACTTTCCATACAGCAGTTCACATGCTTTGTCTCACGACATTGACTACAATTTACCCCCAGGCAACAGCCCCCCTCCCACTTCCTCCCGATAGTTACCACTTCCCTGTGTCCATCCTCCAAGTACTCCTGCCCCCTAAGCTGTCTCCCTGTGCATAAATAGCCCTTCTTTCTCCCATGATTGTTCCCTCCGAGTCTATTTACCTCAGGTAAATGTTCAACTCATATGCCTGTCTTTTGTTTGGCTGGAAGCCACAGGTATGGCTTCAATTCCAGACCTGAAGGGCAGCTAGGGGCCATAGTCTCAGTGGTTCCACCAGGTTGTATCAGACCAACAAACCTGCCCCGTTTTTTTTTCCCAAATGATTTTGAGTTTTGTTCCACGTTGTTCTCCCTCTCTACCAAGGATCTACTACATAGATCCCCCTCTGAATGATTGACAGGGGTAGCCAGGCACCATCTAGTTCTTCTGGTCTCATAGTCATATAGGTTGCAGATCGCATGGTGTATCAATCACTAGGATGAATTGTTTCCATGACTCTTTGGTTTTCTTCATTCTTATTTGCTCTGGACAAGGAGAGACCCATCGTTGCATCTAGATGGCTGCTTGCAAGCTTTTAAAATCCTAGTTGCTACTCGCCAAAGTAGGAGGTAGAACAATGTTTTGTGTAGTATATTATGCCAATTGAGCTTGATGTCCCCTGTGACTATGGTCCCGAGCCCACAGGTCCCTCTAGGTAGCTGGCTGTGACTAAGAAATGACTACAACCTTGTTCCTTGTCAGATCTACTGTACACCTGGGAATTCTTACAGAACATACAAATACACCTTTAGAATAGACCCTTTCATTTTTGCTCCATTAACCTTTCCCAGGGCTCTCTCAGATTTCTCTCTCTGTGAGGCACACAAGACCACATAAACTTCAGCTTTCACAACTCACTTGGCCTCTCTTTCAAAGGGCCCAGCGTCTAGGGTTCTCATCATGTAATTTCTCACTAGTTATCACTCACTATCAGAACTGGAGCTATGACATATTGTTAATTTATGTCTTCAGTATACCAGGATTTATGTATAATTGTTTTTTAAAAAATTTACATTTAACTGTGATATAAAATGTAAATGTTAAAATTAGGGTAGTCTCATGAAGTTCTGTTTAAAATAGATAAATGCCATGATGCTTCTTTATAATGTTAGTAAGGCAAGGAAAAAGCAATGCTGGTGTTCAACACGAAGATTAATACATTTTTATTTACCTGTGTTCCATATCTGTGATATGATGACTGCATATAACGTAAGCTGTTACAATAGAAATCTATATGTATGCTAGAATTGAAAAAAAAAATCTGGCATAATTCAACTAACCTTTGCAGCTTGTGGCAATTCTCCCCAAAGCCAGAGCATTTCTGGGTTATTCTTCTGCATTGTTCTATCCACGGACTTACTGACCAGTTCGGAATCACTTTTGGGTGTTGAAGGCCGGGAACCTGAAGGACTTAAAAAAAAAACACACATCCATGATTAAGGCAAGAAAAGAAACTTTTTGTTGTTGCTGTTAATGTTTTTGGCCCAGATTCATAGTTCAAATAGCCCAGAAAACGCACTCAAGCTGTTGTCCCCTCATCATCACAGCTTCATAAAATACCCCTTCTATGACTATCAGAGCACGAGTCCATGGGGAAGGTGCTCCTGATTTGAGTAATCCCACCCAAACCTGCTGCCAAAGTTAAGTAGAGAAGACGAGAAAAAGAAGTAGCCTAGAAAGGAAAATTAAGACAGAAAGTTATGAAAAGAGAAAGGATAAATGAGGTTTTTTACCTCAAAACCACCATCTGTCCCCACTTCATCTCAAGCTCACCTGTCCTACATTCTCAGCTTCTAGAAAGCTGCAGAAAGGTACTTGGTCATCTTGGACAAGCACCCATTAAAATCTATGTTTGAAATATCTTCAAATCTGCACTAGCTCTGAAAACAGGGACTTGTATCATATGCCAGCTTCACAAATACCAGATACCATAAATGAACTTGCAAATGCAGCAGAAATCTCAAAGCTGAGATTTTAAAAGATAGTATCTATTCCAGAAATACTTTAAAGACAGACCAATTTGCTAAGGCTCTTTCTGTAACAACATATCACAATATTTATTTCTCAGGCCAACTTTTAAGTGGTTATTAGAACTTCTATTTTCACCTCTATGTTTTCTGTATTTTTGCTCATAAAACCTGAACAGTCTTATATTTCTGTCCAGCAAAGTAACTAGCTAAAAGTAACTTCTCAAAGATTCTCACAGTATTTTAAAAAAAAGATATAGACTAGAAAAAAAACAAAAAAGTTAGTTATATCTTGTCTTTATCCTCCTGCATTATTTTCTCTTGAGTGATTAGATGGCAGAGTTTTTTTTAAAAAAATAAAGTTACCACAGTTTTCCTTTTACATACTTTCAAAAAAGAAAAAAATACTAAACTCACTGCCATCAAGTCAATTCTGACTCACAGCAACCTCCACTGAGTTTCCAAGCCTGTAAATCTTTACAGAAGCAGAGCAGCTGGTATGTTCAAACTACCAATCTTCTAGTTAGCAGTCAAATGCCTTAACCACTACACCACCAGAGCTCTTTCACTCTTTCAAAGTCCTTATATATTCTCTTCAACTATCTAGCATTGATGTGCTTGGTCTCATCTGTTTGAGTTAGATTTCAACTTCAATAGACCTGAATACAACTTTCTAGTCAGTATGAGGAAAGTTCATTGATGACACATACCTTGTAGCAAACAAGCAGAGATCCTTCAATGGTTAAATTGATCCTGAATCTTTAGTCAGGCCATTTGGAACAGACTAACTGCTTTCTCTTCTTCATTTGACACTAAGGTGTATATAGGCTTGTCTCTTCTTCCTAGGTGCTCACTGCACACCAATCTAATCTATGTAAAATGGGATATTGCTACAATGCGTGAAAAGGAGGATCCTGAGCTTTTATAATGGGATCCCTCCCCTCCTCCACCCCCTACCCACCCACACACACATCATTCACATTGTTCTGACCCTTCCGAAGAAAAATGAGATGGAATACTGACCACTCAACAGCAACAGATCTGAGTAGTAACGTACTACCTGCTTTCAAACTCTCTTATATGTGTATATATATATATATATATA
>NW_006921612.1:2623107-2629691 GCF_000298275.1 Orycteropus afer afer
GTATATAACTAGAGGAATCTAGTTCTGTAATTATGCTTTTCTTCAAATGGTCACAATGCTTTCTTGGCACTAAAGTTTCCACATTGTATGTTCAGTATCTGTGAAATGTGAAAAATGAATCCTGTAATCTGAGAGGCCTTTTTACATACAACCATGACCTGAATCCATTCTTCCTTCAGAGTCACCACAGAGAAAGTCCATCATAATTGGCTTCCTACCCTCAGCAATGCTATACCCAATACTCAAATCATTTGTACAAAAAGCTCTTGCCATTTTAGTTTATCACATAAAATATAATTTATATTTTGTTATAAGTTTTTTGGAAAAACAAATTATCTTACCGATTGCCACTAAATTAAATAAAGCCTTTTAAACAGGTCTTAATTTGCTCAAGAGGAGGAGCTGGCAAAATTTCTGCGTGAGCCCAGATAGCAAATATTTCTGGCTTTGTGGATCATATGATTTCTGTCAAAAGGACAAAATTGTGCTATTATAATGCAAAAGCAGCCACAGGCAATATGTAATCAAAGTGGCTGTGTTCCAGTAAAACTATGTTTACAAAAACAGATTTAGCCTACGAGCTGTAATCAACCTACTTCTACTCTAACAATGAATGAAAATGCTGAACAAGTTCTCCCAACACCAGAACCCATAACCTCCTGATCCTTCCAGAAAAGCTATAAGCCATAGGGTTCCACAGAAGCAATTAAATGTGTAAATATTCATCAAGAACCAAGTGCTATATGAAAGCCATAAGCTGGAAGTCCCACCTCTCACATTAAATATGCCACTACCATAAATGCTGACCATTTACACCATAACAGCACCACCTCTCAAAAGGATTCTGCATACAAATACATAGGCACATTCTACCGTTGGTCATTAAGGGAATTCAGACTGACTAAAGATGAATTGGGGAAAAGATGTCATAAAGCTGAGTGTGATTTAACAGTAAATTGGTTCTAAAATGTCCCCACTGGGAGCTGTTGCATTGTGGTAAACTGTGGTCAATGACATGAGACAAAGTATATGTGAACTGCTGTATGGAAAGTGAATTTGCTCTGTAAATCTTCACCCAAATCAAAATTATAAATAAATAAATTAATTAATTAAATGTCCCACTGGCAAATATTAGATGTTTAAGATCAAGGGTTGTTCAAAAAAGTAAGCTTACAAAGTTATTATTATTTTTTTTAATAAATAATGTATTCAGTAGCCTTACAACAGTTTTCAGTATTTTTGTCAGTTCCAATTAGGCAAGTCATTATAATCGCTTACAACCTAGTTTACCTCATTTTAAAACAGCCTTTCTTCCGCATACGTAACCTCCCAATGATGTATATCCTGAGAGTTGGTTCTTTAATCACAAAGAAAAAAGTCTTCTCTGTAGAAATTAATCATAGCTTCACTTGCTAATGTTTCAAAGTAAATTATTTAAGTACACAAAATAGGTAAGGCAAAAGTGTGGGCAAAATTGAGGGAATGAAAGCAGCAATTTAAGACAGCTGCATTAAATGAAAATACAAATTAAAATCCAACCTATGTTCTCTGCCAAAATTCTGTTCTAGAAATTCTGAGGAAAATATTTGATTCCATTATTCAGAAAGTTTAAGGCACTATTTAAATATTTATAATAACTCTCCTTTAATACTAGCGTATCATCTTAAAAATACCTTGTAAAAGTATTTGTTGAACAACCCTAGACACAAAACAAAGGATCATATTCCCAATCTATATTTGATTATTCTTTTTAAAGCACTCCACCAAATTAGGTAAAAATTATATGCTTGACCATAATTTCCAGAGGATCAAATTTAGCACTTAAAAAAAATAATAATAATAATCTATAAATCCTTAAAATGAAAGGAATTCTATATGCATATTCTTCATAAGTAGTTTGGTTAGTGGTAAAATAGATTTATGAAAGATCAAAATTATTGTATTAAATAAATATAAGTTATATGCATTTTCTTCATAAGTAATTGGGTTAGTAAAATAGATTTATAAGCATTAGATCCAAATCTTTATTATTGAATACATTCAAAAGGGGGAAATAACTCCTCTACCTTTCCGAAGTATGGAAGTGGGAAGACTGTGGAGGGCAAGAGCTAGAAAGGCCACCCTCAGGAGCAACAGCAAGATGAGGGAGGGTCCTTTTGTAATCTACCAGGCTACTGGACACCACACGATAAACATTAAAAGAGAGAAAAACCATAGTCAATTAAATTAAATTAAATTTCACTTTAATGATTGGCCTACTCTCAATAGTAACATGTATAAGAAAAGGAAAATACTTAGGCATGTGACAACACTGAAGGATTACATGCTGAAATCAGTAAGATATCAGCATGAGTTTTGTGAACCACAAAAACAGGAAATTGCAAAAAGATCTATTTCATTTTCTATTTTATCCATATGCCCATAAAATATTGTTTATCTCTGGTCATATTTAGTGCTTAATCAAACCGCATATGCCAAAAATCTGATAATTTGTTTTGCCAACTGTCTCTTTTAAATAAAATATACACTTTCAAGTATAAAAATGTGTCTTTTTATCCTGATTTGTAATTCCATTTGACAGTAGTCAGGTCTACACAATCTAAAAGGCACAGGGGATTTATAAAGTAAAAATATTAAAGACCGAGAACTATATTCAGAATTGTGCTCAAAATTTTCTTTTAAATTCTTAAAATTAATGTATAGTTTTGAACATACTTTTCAATTTATTACTTAAAAATATTCCACATAATTTTCTTCTCAAAGTATTGTGTTTTTTCCTCCTTAGGAATTTCTGTCCACAAATCTAGGGACAGAAATGTATGAGGTTCTAGAACAGTCTCTATCTGTACTTTCCAATGATAGCTACTAGCTACATGTGGCTACTGAGCACTTGAAATGTGGCTACTCCAAATGGAGACATGCTGTACATATAGAGTACACAACAGATTTTGAAAACATGTTATCAAAACAAAAATATGAAGTATTTTATTAATAATTTTTAAAACTGAATTACTTATTGAAATAATATGTTTTGAACATACTGGGTCAAAAAAAATGTATAACTAAAAATAATTTCTGTTTCTTTTCCCTTTTTAAATATGGCTACTAAAAAGTTTGAAATTACATTACTTAGACCACTGTTTCTTGATTTATCATCATCATCATCATCATCATTATTATTATGACCACTTTAACAAGATATTTTGAGACATAATTTTTCCTAAATAGCCTCCCTTTCCCATGAAAGATATACTGTACATCTGTTTATGTACTGTGGGCCCTTTAGAAGGTCACAAACAATTATAATATCTAAAAAATTTTGCCTCTCAAGAACCAGTTCTCATCCCACTGGTGAGAAGTCCCTGGCGAGAATGTATGATGTAGATCTTTCTTCTTCCCCAGTCTTCTATCTACTTAAAAGTAAACTCTCATACATGCTCAGTAGCCTTCATTGATTTAAAATTCTCTGGAATCTTTATTTTAGGATGGTGATTTGCACACTGAGCAGGTATATTCTCCAAGTCCATACCGGAACTCTACGGCAACCTAAGATCTCATCTCAGAGAAATAAATGCTCTTGACTTCAGCAGAACAGATTAAAGCATGGACAGAAGGTGTCATTCTAATATTCCTGAAGGGATTCAGTGGCCCCTGAAGCAACGTCTCTGTTCTTAAAATGTACTTTAGGCCCAAGTATCAAGAAAGGTTTGTTGCCCTGTTTTCTCCTGTTAACAATTACCCTTAGGTAACCAAATGTCATTATCACCTCAAGGGAGCCAAGGGTCATGCCTGGAGATGGATTATGCTATTGGACAGAATTTTATTATCTATACAAGTTTGCTTTTCAATGCTGATTGATATTTCACTAAACTTTATTTTTTTATGATCCCAATTATTTTATTTTTTCCTTATATTTTACTATGTTATTAGATATGCTTCCAATCACTGACTTCAAAGTCCTCTGCCCTGGGTCAGGTGAGCAAGCACACACACATAAACACACAAGAGGAATTTACCTTGGGTTAGGGGACCACTCTCTGTCTGAATTAGGGTAGGATGCTGATTGAGTGTAAGTTGAGGCTGGGGAAAGATTTTCCTTAGGAGCATCATCTTGGAATGGAGGTATATCACTAGGAAGAGTTCTGGGAGGAAAAAAACAATTATTAGTGACATTTTCATAATAAAGTTTCAATTTTTTCTTGACTATCTGTAAGTGCTTTGAAGATTAATATGATCTCATTTTAAACCTCTCAGGCATATTGCAGGCAGTAGAGAGGATAAAAGTAAATAAAGACACAAATTAATGGGTGTATATTTATTTATGTTTTGGGTGAATTATAAATGTAAAACTATTTTGTGTGTGGATTTATACATGCACATAATGATTAGACTACTTGCTATTTCCACTGTAGCACCTTCCACACTTCCACCCTTCCCCATGTACAGGTGGAACTGCTGAATAAGTGAATGATATACATACAGCATGCACATATCTGCATGTTTCATCTGCCAGAAGAAGTAAGTGATATAAATCAAATGTATCTTACAATGGAAAGTGATAGCAAAAACACTTTGTTACAGGTCTAAGTACACTCATTATAAACTATGATTTAATATTTCATTCATCCAGAGGTCATCTACCTGTATTTGTAATGTTACCTGAACTATCACCAGCTTCTATAATTAAAAGACATGCAGGGGAGGCAACTCTAAGAAGCCCAATTAACTAGTTTCTTAATCCGTAACAGATTAGAAGCTGTAGTTAGGAAAGGAGCACTGTTACTTTGCCTTCATTTTTAGTCAGAAAGAAAAAATCTTATTCTGAATAATGAAAATAGGGGGAAATACTCCTGATGTTCCTCTATCCCTTCTTTATTTTAGAAAGATATAAAAGTAGCTATCAAAAATTACACTGAATTGCATAAAAGTATGAATGTCATGCAAAAAATATTTGCAAATGAGTTTTGTCTTTTAAAATTGGAACTTTTCACCAAAATAGTAACATGGAAAAACAGAATTTCATCACAGTTAAAAGCAAAGAAAAATGGAACAAAATGTCCATTAAACTTTGGGCCTACTCAAAATTAAAAAGGAAGAAGTTTGCTTGTAGAGAAACCTACTTTATGCTCTCCCTTCATTTTCAAAACTATCTATATATCAGCCTATTTGCCATGCACACAGCTAGTATACAAATAAGAACAAATAGGTTCTGAAACAAAGGCTCAGTTCATGGACTATTGATTTGCTCAGTTCCTGTCAATGGTACTCTTCGGAACTGCTGATGTTGTCAGCCAAGGAGTTTTGGCATTATCAGCTATATCTTGGTTATAAACTACATCTAATCATTATGCTATAAGATAAACTGCACATAATTCCAAAATTTAATCTAAAATTCTTAACAGAAAAATAAGAAATTTTGGGGGAGGGCTGAACTCCATTAAATGGGGAAGAGAATGTTTGTTTAATAAATGGTGTTGGCAAAACTGGATATCCATTTGCAGAAAAATGAAACAAGATCCGTACCTCACACCATACACAAAAACAAACTCCAGATGGATCAAAGACTTAAATATGAAACCTAAAACTACAGAGTTCCTCAAGGAAAAACTAGGGGCAAATTTAGGGGCCTTGGTAGCATAGTGGCTAAGGCACATGACTGCTAACCAGAAGGCTGGCAGTTCAAACCCACCAGCCACTCCTCGGAAGGAAGATAGGTCAATCTACATCCATTGTGATACTGCCTTTGAAACCCAAGGAGGGGTCACTATGAGTCGGGTCCAACTCGAGGGCACATAACAACAACAACAATAATATATGGCACAAATAGACTATCAAGCATAACTCAAAATGCACAAACAACAGAAGAGAAACCAGATGATTGGGACCTTCTAAAAATTAAATTTTTATGTGCTTCCAAAGACTTCTTCAAAAGAGTCAAAAGAGAACCTACAGATTGGGAAAAAAATATTTGGTAATGACTTATCTGTCAAAGGACTTATCTCTACAATTTATACAAAACTACAACACCTCAACAACAAAAAGACAAACAATCCAACTAAAAGATGGGCAGAAGACATGAATAAACACTTCAACAAGGAGGATATTCAAGCAGCCAACAAACATATTAAGAAATGCTCATGATCATTAGCTATTAGAGAGATGCAAGTCAAAACAACAATGAGATATCATCTTGCTCCAGCACTAGTAGCAAAGTTCAACAAGACACAAAATAACAAATGCTGGGGAGGATGTGGAGAGATTTTAGGACTCTCATACACTGCTGGTGGGACTGTAAAATGGTACAACCATTATGGAAAGCAGTATGGCAATTCTTTCAAAAGTTGGAATTAGATATACCATTTGACCCAGCCATTCCATTACTAGGCATATATCCTAAAAAAGTGAGAGCCAAGACAAGAACAGACATGTGCACACCCATATTCATTGTAGCAATATTTACAATAGCCAAAAGATGGAAACAACCTACGTCTCCATCAACTCAGGAATGGATAACCAAGCTATGGTACGTACACACAATGGAATACTATTCAATGCTAAAGAATAATGTAGAATCTGCAAAACAC
>NW_006921612.1:2631042-2631772 GCF_000298275.1 Orycteropus afer afer
AAAGTTCATCTCTGGGAATTAATGCACACAATTCTGACATGAACATATGGGTCTTTCCCTTCATGCACATTTACCTACTGCTGTCCAGTGGCTCTTTATCCTCATCAGAGCTCATCTCTATGGGAAACATGTCTTCATCTTCAGACGTGTTCACATTGTCATCTCTTTTTAGGCTGTCCAGTTGTGACTTTCTCCTTCTTTTTCTTCTCTTTTTTACTAGAGAGCCACTTGAAGGGGTCTCATTTGGAGGTGAAACTGGGGGTGGCACATTGAGGTCCAAGCATCTTATTCGATCTACAGAGTTCCTTTTCAGCTGGCTTTCCATTCGTGAGGCTCCTTCTGACAAGATAGGTGAAGTGGCTAGGTACGTGGGGATCACTTCCTAAAGAAAACATTTTCCAAAAAGAGTATCTATTAATTTAACTGCATCAATTTAGGTTTAAGAAGGACTATGCCAAAAAACCGCCAGTGTTAATTTAGTAGCCGAAACACTCTTCAAGGTCCCTATTGTTGTTGTTGTTATGTGCCGTCGAGTCAGACCCGACTCATAGCGACCCCTCCTTGGGTATCTGAGGCAGTATCACTACGGAAGTAGATTGCCCAACCTTCCTTCCGAGGAGTGGCTGGTCAAGGTCCCTAGGTGGCATAAAAAGTTTGCACTCAACTAAGGGAACTCTAGTGGTGTAGTGCCTAAGGCATTTGACTGCTAACCAGAAGGCTGGAGGTTCAA
>NW_006921612.1:2634543-2648988 GCF_000298275.1 Orycteropus afer afer
TTAATGGATGTCTGCACTATTTCTCTTCAATTTGAGTGGTGCCACATCAGCAAATGGAGGTTTCAAAAGCTTTACCTTATCCATAGGAGTAAGGCTGGGTTTACTCAGATGATGCAGCTCTTTCCCAGTCCTATTTTGAGAGCCTTCTAACCTAACCGGACTATTCATAAAGTTGTGCGGTAATGTATTTCTTTGCTATTAATAAGGTTTTCCCTGGCCAATTCTTTAAAAAGTGGACGGCCTCTTCCTTCTTCCTAGTCTGTCTCAGTCTGTAAGCTGGGATGATACCTGTGCACCATGTGCATCCCGCTGGGTTAGAAACACCAGTGACTCAGCCTCAAAACTCACATCAACACGTCACCATGGTAGGACAAAGCGACAGACAAGTTTGCCTCCCTGTTGGAAACCTCTCGTACCACCCTTACCTGGGTCCCTGTGGGTGACTCCTCCTCTGTCCAGATTCCTAGGCCTTTTAATCCCCTTTCTCCCACTCTCCCGCCCTGCTGCTTTGGGCGTGCCTGAGTTCCTCTCTTCACCTGGATCCTTGCAACTGACTGTTCCTCTGTCTCAGTTCCTGGCTTTTAATCCCCTTTTTCCTGCTCTCCCGCACTGCTGCTGCTTTGGGTGTGGCTGAGTTCCTCTCCTCACCTGGATCCCTGTGGCGAATATTATTGTTAGATGCCATCAGATGGATTCAGACTCATAGTGACCCTACGTGTGCACAGTAGACCTGCTCCAGAGGGTTTTCAAGGACCTTTCAGAAGCAGCTTGACAGATCCGTCTTCTGAGGTACCTCTGAGTAGGTTCAAACTGCCAACCTTTCTGCTAGTAGTTGAGTACTTAACCATTTCCACTACCCAAGGAATCCTTAATTTGGTTTAGAGAGCATCAAATATGCTAAAAACATAAAATCTAGAAGGCATGTTACAGCCCAAATGCAACTGGTCAAACTGACCAAACGAAGGAGAAACACAGGCAGTAGGTCAAGAGTTGAACAAACAGTTCTGGCCTATCCTCAAACTGAAAAGAAGGGGCAGCAAGAACCTGTGGAGAAAAGTACACCTGCTGAAGCCAGAGTAGAGCCCACATCCTGCAACAATCTGGGGACGAAGGATACAGAGTCCCCAATTCCAGCAGGCTCTGTTCCTCCCAGGAATAATAAAAGGCATGTGCATGGGGCAGAACATATTCTGAACCCCAGGATCCTATCTCACCCACAGGATCTATGTAAGGCCAGTCAAGCTGGTCTACTGTTATCTTGCCAGTCTATAGCATCTTCTCCCAAAATGCTTCCTCAGCAATTAGGGCTTAAAATCTAACTAAAGCCAAGGGACAAACAGCAAGCATCCATTTGAGGTAGAAAGAGTTTCTCCCAAAGTATCACCCAAAAAAAAAAAAAAAAAAACCCCTCACTGCCATCAAGTTGATTCGGACTCATAGTGACCCCTCCTTGGGTTTCCGAGGCAGTATCTCAGGTAGATTGCCCAGTCTTCGTTCCGAGGAGTGGCTGGTGGGTTTGAACAGCCAGCCTTCTGATTAGCAGTCAAATATCTTAGGCACCACACCACTAGAGCTCCCAAAGTATCACAGGAGTCAACTAATAATTATCAAAGCCTTCCACTTTAAGAGGCAGATAAAGGAACAGAAGGGCAGGCATCCCTGATGGCCACAGGAGGTAGATATAGAAGGAAGGGTGAGGACTCTGGGATTCCTCAAATGTTGGATCTTTAACCAGGAGTAGGGCCACAAACATTCACCTGGGCAGACCAAATGGAAGCAAGGCCCTGGGACAATTCTGTTGTGAAACTGAAAGCTACTGTCATGAGTTTTAGGGTTTAGAGTTGAACAGAGCTGTTCCTTTTTAATCAGGCTGTCTTTCCATAAAGGAACTAGCTCAACTGGATTTCACTGAGGAATCAGTGCATCAGACTCCTTCTAAGAGGCTTTCTGGGTGAGTTAAAGAATAAAAGTGGTTGGTCATTCACCAAATAAAAATGAGGACATATGGCCATTTGGGAATTGATATATCAGTACAATTTATATGCTTTGGACAATGGTTCAGATGAAATGGTTGATTGCCTCTGTCGCCTGAGAAATAGACGGCCAGCTAAAGCAGGGATACATGAGACCAATGGTCTCAGAAGGCCAGAACTTCTAAGTGTTATGTGGACAGGCCTCACCCTATCTGGCTCAAATGTGTAGTGTGGGTAAAGGGCTGCTTTTCACACTGTCACTGTCCACACAGCCTGGTGCCAGCATTCCTTCTCCACACACACTTCTGGATGAGCACTGCTCAGATCTCAAAACTAAGAAGTAATCCTGACCCAGCCTTCCTTACCTGATCATTATCAGTCTCTTGAACAAAAAATGCTTCTCCATTATCTCCCAATTTCATGTGCAAATCCACAGACTCTCCATTAATTTCTATATCAACCTGAAGGAAAAAGATATTTTTAAGAAAGTAATAAGCTGCCTTCACCATAACAAGAAACCTCGTAGGGGATAACCATGTATGTATCTACATACACACTTTATACCAATATACACCCAAAATATCTCTCAATTCCAAATCCCAATCAGTTAACCCAGTGTGACTGCCCTCATGGAGACCTATGCACTCAGGGGTTGTGGTCTCTAGAGAGCACATAGCTAACCATGAAGGACAGAACTCAGGTGAAAGGCACCTTGGAAACTACCAGGCTCAGCTCCTCCTTTTCCAGCTAAAAGGATGAGGTCCAGATAAAGGAAATGACTGGCCCAGGATCACACAGCTGGTCAGTAGTAGAGTTCAAACTGCAATCAAAGTCTCCTTAGGCCCCTTTAGAAATTATACCCTGGAACAGTTTGTTAGCTAGGATCTTTGAAATACTCTCAACTAATAGTTTTCAGTTGAACTTAATTCAAAGAATTCATCATAATACATTATTTAAAATTTCATTGTAAGTAAGGGCATGAAATACATAATTTCTTTTAATATTTTTCTTTCAATTTGTTTGATAGGTTGTATTCACCAAAACGTACTCACATCAATATTTCTAGACCTATGTCCTCTTCCAGAACCTTGCCACTTCTTGCCAATAAATAAAGTCTAGTCCCCTTCCTCTTGAGGATGGGCAGACTTGTGATTATCTGAACTAATAGAATATAATACAAGTGATACTATGTGGCCCATGAGGCTAAGCCATAAAAAGGATACAGCTTCTGCCTGGTTTCCTTTCTCTTGTGATGTTCGCCCTTGATACCATGCCACCGTGTGGTGAACGAAGGGTAGACCACATGCAACAGCCATCTGTAGGTGTTCTGGCCAAAAGCCTCACTAATATCCTAGCCAAGAGCCCAAATCAACCACCAGACACGTGAGTGAACAAGGTTTCCTTCAGATGACTCCAGGCCCCATACAGCCCTGGAATCTGCCAGCAAAAGCCCCAGACAACACAACACAGAAACAAACCATCCCTGCTATGCTGTCTGCATTCCTGACCTATGGAATTTATGAGCATAATAAACAGTTGGTTTATGCCACTAAATTCTAGAGTAATTTACACAGTCATAGTAACTACAATAATTTGAATTAGTAATTGTCCATTTAGTCAGTAGCCCTTTCCAACTGAAAGCTAAAAATTTGGATCTGAGAGAAGCTCAAGATGTTCAAAGTCACAGACGTACAATGATTTTCTCTGAGGAGACAATCTGTCTACCAGGGTCTTCTGCTCTTACCACTTTCTCTCGGGAGCGTAGCACCCCCATCTTCCCAAAGCGGACATGGAAAGGGGAGCACTGAAGGTTCCCATTGGGTTGGCGAACAACAATGATATCAATGCATCCAGACAGTGTAGCAGGATTCAGCCCCTTGTAGAGTTCCTTCACCGTAACAAACACCTGGCCCGCCAACTGCCCAACGTAATTCATGGTTTGAGCCTAGAAAATAGACAAAAGCAAACAAAACATATATACACACAAAAAAAATAATTCAAGGAAGGCCACTGAAATCCAATAAAAATGAACCACTCTTCACATTTCAAAAACATATCAATGTATGTTAAATTCCACTTTTCACTTTTAAATCTTGTACATATCATTTTGTTTCCCTATAATGTGCTCCACATTACTCACCCCCACCACCTATTCCTGCTTCCCCGAACAGCAAACTCACCAAATACCACCACCATCCCATGAAGCCTAAGTGTAGTTATCACATTGCGACTACGGTCCCATTGACCTGCCTTATTCTGCCACTATTGACATGTTTTACAGAACTGAATCCTAAGACTCTTGAGAAAAGAGACTATACTTTATACTTTGAACATCTTCATATACTCCCAGAGGAAGTATTTAATAATATTACCTGGAAAAATGACTAATTGCACTTGAGAAGGAGAAAAAAAAAAAATTTTAACTATTTCCACTCCAGTCCTTGTCCGCTTATCTGATTTCTCTCTCACCATGCCAGGGGATCACTGTGCTCTGCTTCTGCCTGTCTGAATAGCTAATTCACTCAGCAGACATCCAGGATATCTACTCTACAAATGGCCTAGTGCCAGGGACACAGAGATAAAAAATGCACAGTGCCCATCACCTTAAAAGGCCCATAGGCTCACGAAGGAGAGAGAAGCAAATATAAGTAACTAAAATATACATCAATGTTCTACTCTGACACACATGAGGCAGCCATGAGTCGGCATCAACTCAACAACCACTAGTTTGTTTAAGGTTATTATGTGTGTTTGTTTTAAATAAACACTAAAGAAGGTGTGACCAAGGAAAGAAAAGAATGTATCATAGAGCAAGGGGTACTTGAGGGGGGTGTGGTGGAGGGATAGAACACTTTCAGGTAAGAAGGTAGAAAAAAGGGAACTCTAGTTGAAGGAGAGGTATGCATAAAGGCACAGAAGCCTGAATACTCGGGGCACAAAGAGGGAACTGTGCCTTGGACAGAGAACATGCAGGAAGGTAGAGCTGAAAACCAAGCTAGGAAATTTAGACTTCACTATGCAGCAGTGAAAAGGCAGAGAGATTCTGGACAACAAATTGACAATTAGATCCATGATTTAGAAAAAGCAGCATAGCTAAAAAAAAAAAAAAAAAGAGAGAGAGAGAAAGAGAAGACCAATGGAATAGAATCAAGAGTCCAGAAATAAACCCACACATCTATGGTCAATTGATTTTTGACAAAGGTGCTAAATTCATTTGATGGGGAAAGAAGGATCTCTTCAATAAAAGATGTTGGGAAAACTGGATATCCACATGCAGAAAAATGAAACAGGATCCATGTCTGACACCATATATAAAAAGAAATTCAAATGCATTGTTGTTGTTGTTGTTATGTGCTGTCGAGTCGACCTGACTCACAGCGACCCCTCCTTGGGTTTCCGAGGCAGCATCACTATGGAAGTAGGTTGTCCCATCTTCCTTCCGAGGAGTGGCCGGTGAGTTTGAACCGCCAGCCTTCTGATTAGCAGTCAAGTGCCTTAGGCACTACGCTACCAGAGCGCCTAAGGACCTGAATTTGAAAACTAAAAACCATAAAATTCTTAAAAGAAAATGCAAGGGCAGCATCGTCAGTAGTAGTTTTTATCAATGGGTTATCTAATAAAATAACAAAGGCACAAATAGCAAAAGACAAAATAAAAAAGTAGGACCTCATAAAAATTTTAAAACTTTTCTTCATCAAAAGACTACAAAAAAAAGAGAAAAGACAAGCTACTGACTGGGAGAATATCTTCAGAAACCACATATCTGATGGATAAAATATGTATAAAACTTGACAACAAAAAGACGACCCAATCATAAAATAGGCAAAATACTTGAATAAACATTTGAGGACATTAAAATGGCTACCAGGCATATAAGATGTTCAACATCATTAGCCATAAGAGAGATGTAAATCTAAAGCACAATGAGATACCATTTCAGTCCCAATAGGATGGCAAAGACTTAAAAAAATAAATAAATAAGTAACAAATGTCGGCAAGAATGGAGAAACTGGAACGCTTACCCATTGCTGGTGGGGATGCAAAAGGGTATATAGCCACTGTGAAAAAAAACAGCGTGGTGGTTCCTCAAAGAACTAACATTAGAACTACCATATGACCCAGCAATTCCACTCCTGGGTATATATCCAAGAGATTTGAAACACTGACTCAAAAAGAGATTTGTATACCAGTATTCATGGCAGTACTATTCACAATAGCCAAAAACCTAAATGCCCACCAACAGATGGCTGGTGGTTCAAACCCACCAGCCACTCCTCGGAAGGAAGGTTAAGCAATCTACTTCCGTAGTGATACTGCCTTGGAAACCCAAGGAGGGGTCGCTATGAGTCGGGGCCGACTCGACAGCACACAACAACAAAACAACATATATATATAGTACATACATCCAACGGAATACTACTTAAGCCAATATGAGAAATGAAGTCTTGATACATGCTACATTACAGATACAACTTAAAGACATTATTCTGAATGAAATAAGCCAAGCACAAAAGGCAAATATTTTCAGATCTCACTTATAAAAAGATAACAAAAGGCAAATGTATAGAGAGCAAAGTTTCCAAATGGTTACAAGGGGTGGGAGAAAGGTGGAAAAGAGGGGTTAACGGTTATGAAAAAATCATATTGATTAAGGGTAGGGTTGCACAGCCAATTATTGTAATTGCAGTTAATAAGTTGTACACTTGTAAAAAGTTAAATTGGCAAAAACTGTATGACAGATATATTTACAAGAACAAAGAGTAGCTGCTGAGGCTGCTTATATATAACCAAACACCTCATGGGATTTGGTTCCTTGGTTTGGAGGTTTAGGGTCATGGTTTCATGGGACACCCCAGTTAATTAGTCTAATAACATGTGTAGTCCTTCTGTTCAACTTCTTAGTTCATTGTTTAGTGCCTGGGGTTTTAAAAGCTTATAAGAGGACATCCAATGCACAACAGTAGAAGATGAACAGACCCTCTCTTCTCTTTATATACTTCTTCTCCGTATACACTTAATGCCTTGGTGGACTCATGAAGTCACATGGCTTCAAGGAAGTAGAGTCAGAAATAGGAGGAAGATATGGAATCTGTGGCTAATTGTCTCCATGAACACTTATCTCCTTTCCATGAGACCAGAAGAACTGCATGGTGCCCAGCTACCATTACTGATCATTTTTATCAAAGATTCCACAGAAGAATTACAATCAAAAGGGGAGGAATGCAAAACAGAATTTAAAATTTTCATGTGCTGTAGACTTTCTGGAGCCATGGAGGGTGGATGAACCCCATAAATGATTGCCCTGAGAAAGAATTTAAACTTTAAACTAAAAATATCCCCTGAAGTCATCTTAAAACCAAATAATAGTTTAGCTTAACTAGTTAAAAAAATTCTGCCTTACACATGATATTCTTTTAAGAGTTACCTATATGAGATGAAACTGACAACAGCAACTCAAAAGATTAGACCGGGAACCTTAGAGGGCAGTGAAGTCTATGTTAATGAGGGAGGAACAACTCAGAAAATGAGAGTGAGAATGGCTGCACAACTCAAAGAATGAAATCAATGTCACTAAATTGTAGATGTAGAAACTGTCGCACCGCTGTATGTTTTGCTGTGCACACTCTCAACATCAAGAAAATAAACGAAATTTGCTGTTAGGTGATATTGAGTCAGCTCTGACTCATAGCAACCCTGTGTACAACAGAATGAAACACTGACCAGTCATGCACCATCCTCACAATCCTTGTTATGCCTGAGCCCATCATTGCAGCTACAGTGTCAATTCATCTCATTGAGGGTCTTCCCCATTTTCTCTGACCCTCCATCTTACTAAGCTATGATAGCCTTTGCCAGGGACTAGTGCCTTCTGGCAACATGACCAAAGTAGGTGAGTAGACTTTGGTCTGGCCATTTTCACTTCCAAGGAACATTCCAGCTGCACTTATTCTAGGACAGATTTGTTCATTCTTCTGGCAGTCCATGGTATTTTCAGTATTCTTTGCCAATACCACAATTCAAAGGCATCAACTCTTCTTCAGTCTTCCTTTTTCACTATCCAGCTTTCACATGTATATGTTGTTGTTGTTGTTGTTGTTGTTGTTTGCAGTCGAGTCGGCCCCAACTCATAGCGACCCCTCCTTGGGTTTGCGAGGCAGTATCACTACGGAAGTAGGATTGCCCAACCTTCCTTCCGAGGAGTGGCTGGTGGGTTTGAACCGCCAGCCTTCTGATGAGCAGTCAAGTGCCTTAAGGCACTATGAAGAAATACCATGGTTTGGGTTAGGCCCACGTTCATTTTCAAAGTGACATCTTTGCCTCTTAACACTTCAAAGAGGTCTTTTGCAGCAGATGCGTCTGATTCCTTGACTGCTGCTTCCATGAGTAATGATTGTAGAACAAGTAAAATGAAATCCCCAACAATTTCAATCTTTTCTCCATATATCGGGTTGTTGCTTACTGGTCCAATTGTGAGGATTTTCATTTTCCTTATATTGAGGTGTAATCCATACTGAAGACTGTAGTCTTTGATCTTCATCAGTAAGTGCTTCAAGTCTTCTTCACTTTCAGCTAGCAAGTTTGGGGGGGTGGCAAAACACAGAGAAGACTAGCAAGAAATGAAACCAAGGCAAGCAGACTAATTGGGTGGCTATAGATGAGGTGTAGACAAGCAATACTGTCAGCCTGAAACGAGGCATATAGAAGAGATGATGAGAAAGGAACAAATTCAAGAGATACTTCTGGACTCAAAGTAGCAGTAGTCTGGGCTGCCACTAGACTGTGGCCTTCTTTCATAGTTTCTGGATTCCTGATTACCACCTTGGTGCTGACCCATCCTTGAATAACCACTCACTTTAGCATATTTTGGCTTTCCAAGTTCCATCCTCTTGTCTGTCACTGTGCCCTGCTATGCTGTGCTATGACACCTCAGACTGGCCCACACATTCATATCTTAGCTCTGGCCCAGCCAATTCCTCCAGCCTCTCCCCTGTTCACACCTCTGTGGTCTGCTTCATGCGGCTGGGCACCAAACCATCCTCTTGCCTCCCTTCAAGAATGTGGTACCATCTCCAAAAGACAGGCATATGAGATGAACATTTACACTAGGTAGATACACTCATTGGAGAAAACAATCATGGGAGAATAGACGAGCTGTGTATGCACAGGGAGACAGCTCAGGGGGCAGGAATGCATGGAAGGAAGGACACAGGGAAGAGGTAACTATGGAGAGGAAGTGTGAGGGCAACTGGTTGCATTGTGGGAAACTGCAGTCAATGTCATGAGACAAAGTGTATGTGAACTGCTGTATGGAAAGTGAATTTGCTCTGTAAATTTTCACCCAAATCACAATAAAAATAAATAAAGAAAGAATGTGGTACCATCTCAATTGGCTTTAACCTTTATGGGGTCCTTTGTTTTGCCAACCATAACTGCATTTATACCTCAGGGCCATGTCTTGGACCCTCTCTTCTATTTATACCCTTAATGTCTTGGTAGACTCAGGAAGTCACATAGCTTCAAATACCACCTGAACATGTATGATTTGCAAAATGTACTCTTCCAATCCCACGACCTCCCCATTCTACCTGGCTCACACTGCTCTGAATCTTCAAGGCAACTACCCTAATATGTGCGACCACATGAACCTTCCCCATTCAAGTCACTAACAATTATCCAAGGAACCACCACAGTACATGTACACAAATGTCACTGAGTAACATTAGGTTTGTACACTTTGGACCTATGCATTTTCTTCCTCTGATGTATCTCTATTTTGTCATTGTTGGTCCATATGGTTTTCATATCATTCAGTATGCCATACTCTCCTTAAAGCCAAAGATCAGTCCTTGACCTTTCAAGTTACAAAAACAAAAAATACCTTTTGTAAGCCTCGCTTCAACCCTTATGAAATAAGCAGAAGTGATATAATATGCCCATTTTATAAATGCAGAACTAAGCTTCAAAAGTGGTTGAGACAAGTGTCCTGCCTGCAATGTGCTAATAAGAACTGTTCATTTCATTCTAATTTAGGGCAGAGACCTAGAAGTAAGTCATGACACATCCAAGACAAGAATACAAGAAAACCCTGACTGGCTCCTTTCAAACTTTTAAATGAAACTCTCCAGATTGATACTACACTTCCTCAGTCAACTAAGAAAACAAGCACATCCTTTTGTAAACACATTCAGAGATGGACACAGATCTTTCTCCTTGCAGAGTAAATGTTTGCAAGGAAATTCAGATTCCATCTGAATCTGCCCTGGTAATGGTCAAGTACATTGTTGTTGGTGTGCCGCTGAGTCAGCTCTAACTCATGCCAACATATGTAAAACAGTACAAAACACTGCCTGGCCTTGTGCCATCCTCACAATCACTGGCCTACTTGAGCCCATCGTCACAGCCACTGTGTCAGCAAATGAAGGTCTCAAAAGCTTTGTCCATGTCATTAAGGTCAACTCTACTTTGAGAAGGCACCTCTTCCACAGTTGTATTTTGAGTGAATTCCAACCTGAGGGGTTTCCCTGCTATTCATAAGATTTTCAGTGGCCATTTTTTTAGAACTGGACGTGACCACATCCTTCTTCCCAATCTTAGTCTGGAAGCTCTGCTGAAACCTGTCCACCATGGATGACCCTGCTGGTATTTGAAATACCAGTGGCATAGCTTCCAGAATCACAGCAACATGCAAGCCAACACAGTACAACAAGTGAGCAGAAGAGTGCTGGGAGTCACTGTGTGTGTGTGTGTGTGTGTGTGTGTTTAAAGATATCAGTTAGGGCTGGAATTAGACCTTGCACAGGTCATTTAGGTCAACATCCTCATTTTACAGATGAGAAGCTAAGATGCAGAGATGGGGTAATACCATCTTGTCATGAGCTCTTATATATATATGTATATATATGTATATATGTGTATATATGTATATATGTGTATATATGTATATATGTATATGTATGTATATATGTATATATATGTATATATATGTTTTTATATTCATATATATATATATGAATATAAAAAGAATGTATTTTATAAGTTTGATTAGGTGTTCAGGTTTAGCCAACTTCATGCAAGAAAAAAAGATGAAAAGATGTACAATGTTAAAAATGACTTTTTAACCCTAATACTTCTTACAGTCAATCATTTTATAAAACAAGATAGCACCCTCAGTGTTAAACCTACTAACATACTGTGCTTACCTAAACTGGTAAATCTCTACTCCACAGCTATTTACAAGCAGTATGAAGGGCATTTTTATACAATTACTTTTACATATATTGTCTCATGTTCAAGTGGTTCTCACAGTTACCGTGTAGGTATACGGCCCTTCAGATGAGAAAACAAAAAACAAAAAGTGCAATGAAGTCAGTGCCCAAGACTACATAGCTGAGAAGGTGTGCCACCAAACTTGGAAACCATGCCTTCTGACAACATCTATTTCCATTCTGTCAAGCCCCCTGTTACATCCCTTGTGGTTTCTGATAACTTCAACACCCTCTATATAAGCTATGTTTATGGGGGAATCACTCACCATCAGCAAGGTCCTGAACCCAAGCCAGATCAGCTAAGAACTGTTGTTCATAACACAGCTCCTAAGAAGATCTAAGGACCTTCTGGGTAACTTTTTTTTAATAGACTTTATTTTTTCAGAGGAGCTCTGGTGCACAGTGTTTAAAGCCATTGACTGCTAATCAAAAGGTTGGTGATTCAAACCCACCAGCTGTTCCATGGCAGAAAAATTAGGCAGTCTGCTTCCATAATGATTTACAGCCTTGGAAACCAATGAAGCAGTTCTATTCTGTCCTACAGGATCACTATGAGTTGGAATCAACCAAATGCAGTGGCTTTGGTTTGGTAATTTTTTAGAGCAGCTTTTAGGTTTACAAAAAAATTGTGCGGGAAGTACAGAGCTCCCATCTGCCTCTTCTCCTACGGTAAGAGAAACAGTAGTTTCTGCATACATATGGTGCATTTGAACAGTCCAATGGGTTTTGACAAATGCATAAAGTCATGTGTCTACCATTACAGTATTATATGGAATAGTTTCAATGCCTTAAAAATACCCTATGCTCCAACTATTCACCCCTCCCCACTCCTCCTGAACCTATGGTACCCACTCATCTTTTTATTGTCTCGATAGTTTGGTTTTTCCCAGAACGTCAAATAGTTGGAATCATACACTATGTCGCTTTGTCAGACAGACTTCTTTCACTTAGCAATATCCATTTGAGGTTCCTCTCTGTCTTTCCGTAGCTTGACATTTTTTATTCATAAGAAAAAGCGCATGACAAGATGGTATTACCACATCTCTGCATCTTAGCATCTCATCTGTAAAATGAGGATGTTGACCTAAATGACCTGCGCAAGGCCTAATTCCAGCTCTAACTGATATCTTTAATTCTTAGCAACTGAAAAGCTATCTTTAATAATTTAAACTAAAGTTGCTCTATTATCTTGTCCTCAAGAACAAACCATGCATCCCCTTTTGCAGTGAGCACATTCACAGTTACCGTAAACAGCCCAAAAATATCCGAGATGTAAAGATCCTTAGGGAGCTGTTGTTCCAACATCCTCATTCTAAAGAAATACGCTCAGAAGCAGGAAGTGGCGCACAAAAGCCCCCCTCCTCCCTTCCCCTGCAGTGGCAGAGATGGAGCCAGGACTCAGAGTTCCCAATTTCTAGTCCTGCGACCTTTCTACTGTATGCCACTGCCATGGTCTGTTGCATTTTCCTACTAGAAATAATCAGACAATGCTGATATTATTTTTAGCTTTAGCATAAATTAGTGGTACTCTGATATCTTCGACTACACTCTACTGAATAACTCATCTGCAAACCTGAAAATACCTATACTTAAAAGAAATCTGATTGATAGGGTTTTTTTTACCTTTTTATGGTGATTGAGGTGAAGATTACACAGCATGTCAGTTTTCCATTCAACAATTTATATACATTTTGTTTCATGCCATTAACTGCAATCCCCACAATGTAACATCACTCATTCCACTTCTTTCCAGTTTCCCCTTTCCATTCCTCCTTATTTTCTGTCTCTTCTTGCCTTATGAACTTTGTCCCTGGGCAAATGCTGTCCCTCTCATCTCCAGTGGTTGGTTGTTCTAAAGAATGTCTACCTCTCTATTGTTACTGTCCACCTTAGATACCTGTCTGTTGTTTGCTCATTAATTTTTAACAAATAATAAGGTCATGGGCCTCACCTGGTAATATGCTCCTAGGAACTCTCCTCAACATGTATACCTGGGGTGGCCACTGAGCATCTGCTATAATAAGGCTCTTGAGGTGGTTAAACCTCACTGCACCTAAAAAAACAAACCCACTGCCATTGGGTCAATTCCGCTCATTGTTATTGTTGTTGTGTGCCATCAAGTTGGACCCGACTCATAGTGACCCCTCTTTGGATCTTTGGAGTCTACAGAAGTAGATTGCCCAACCTTCCTTCCAAGGAGTGGCTGGCAGGTTTGAACCGCCAACCTTCTGGTTAACAGTCAAATGCCTTAGGCACTACACCACCAGAGCTCCTGATTCTGCTCATGTTGTTGTTGTTGTTGTTATGTGCTGTCAAGTCGGACCCGACTCATAGCGACCCCTCCTTGGGTTTCCGAGGCAGTATCATTACGGAAGTAGATTGCCCCATCTTCCTTCCGAGGAGTGGCTGGTGGGTTTGAACCACCAGCCTTCTGGTTATCAGTCAAGTGCCTTAGCCACTATGCTACCAGAGCTCCCCATTCTGCTCATAGAGACCCTTTTTAGAACAGAGTAGAACTGCCCCATAGTGTTTCCAAGGTGTAAATCTTTACATAAGCTGACTGCCTCATCTTTCTTCCACAGAGCAGCTGGTTGGTTCAAACCACCAACCTTTTGGTAAGCAGCTAAAGCTTTAACCATTATGTCACCAGAGCTCCATCCCCACTTCACAGGCCCAGGGTAAATCCCCTCTTCCCTAAATCTGCTCTCTCAACTCTTCTGGTAAAGTTCTCATGCATATTTCTCTAGCTTACATATAAATGTCATCTTGAGCAATATTAAAGCCATTCATTCATTCAACATGTATTTCTTGAGCAGTTTCAACACTGAGGACAGAGTAGTAAGCAAGACTAACAATGTGGGGAAGTTGACAAACAAGATACTTACAGATTTGTTTTAAGTATCAAGAAAGAAAGAAGTGGAGGATGTGAGCAACTGTGAACAAAGGCTAATATCAATAAGACTGCAAAAAAGTCTTTTTCTGAGCTGTTGTGTGAACGGAGACCTGCAGGAACTGATGGAGTTACCACAGAAAAAGCTAAGGGAAAGCAATCACTAATCCAAAGACATAGACGAAAGAAAAACCAGAAGGGTGTAAGCAACTAAAATCAGGCACATGTGGCTTTAATTTCCAAAGAAGATGTATGAAATGATGTTGGTAAAGTCAACAAGTTCAAGATAAAAGAAGGTCTTGAAGAACATGATAAG
>NW_006921612.1:2652953-2665385 GCF_000298275.1 Orycteropus afer afer
CCGAGCCGCCTGTACTGTCAGGGTCACTCCGTTCGCTGTCAGACCGCAGCTCCGTATGTCTCCTTTTTTTGGTATTTTCACGCAAATTCTTCTGCTAATTGGGGTTTAGTCCAATTCTGTATCCTTCCCTTCAAGGCTCAGGGGTCCACAATTATCTTCTGTATCTGTGTTAATTGGTTTCCCTTTTCTTTGTTGAAGAGGGTCTGTGCAATCCTTCTGCCTAGTCCGCCATCTTGCCGGAACCCTCCTGATTTGATTCTTAACAGAAGCACTCCAGCTGCTTTATAGAAAAGGTTATGTAGGGAGGCAGCAGGCAACCTTGTTGGCTACTACTATCATACTGCCAAGGGACGATGGTGGCTGAGATTAGACCAGTAACTGAGGCAATGGAGAGAAGTGGATAGATTCAGAATACATTTTATAAGGAATCGATGATGGATTGGAGATCAAGGGCCAAGGAAATGAGAAGTCAAAGATAATTCTTAGGTTTTTGGTGTGAACATCATTAACACAAAAGATTAAATACATCAGAGAGTTTCTGTTCCCATCTTCTGGTCCCCTCAAATCAAAAGGCCTAGTAAATACACCAGAACAGTTTCTGATCTAGTCTAGGGTTGGACAGAAGAGGTCATGCCCTTACTTCTCCTCCCCAGAGAGAAATGGCGCCATGGAGTGAGCACACTGAAAATATAAGCCTTCTGCCAGCTGAACTCCAGCTACTGTCAAGTCAGTCCCCCGACTCATGAAGATCACATGGACAATGCTGCCCAGTACTGCGCCATCGCCATGATCAACTGGGGCTCTGGCTGCTGCGATACACAGGGTTTTCATTGGCTGATTTTCAGAAGCCCTCCAAGCCTTTCTTCCTAGCCTTTATTAGTCTGGAAGCTCCAGTGAACCCTGTTCACAGCATCACCTAAGCCTCCACTGTCAGGCAGGTGGTGGCTGCTCGTGAGGTGCACTGGCTGGAATTCAACCTGGGTCTCCTATACGAAAGGTGAAGAGTTCCACCAATGAACCACCACTTCTCCTCTGAAAATAATCTCCCTCAACTAATTCCAAATGAAACCCGACTAGACCCCAAAACATTATTTGATCCCATCATTCTCCTGCTGAAAAAATACTCCCTTTCTGTAAAGGACAAACATCTCAGCTTGGTAATCAAGGACTTCTTCCAAATATGCTTTCCACACCCACATCCAACTTTTATCTTCCCTGGTCCTCAATATTATCTCTGTGAAAAGTCAGGCAATCAGCCCCTGCCTTCCAAAGACCTTACCAGATACAGCTTCTGAAAACTCAGTAGTTTCCATTTACAGCATCAATTCTGTGCTAGGCATATACAACTCCATTTTACAGATAAAAGAAACTGAGAATCAGAGACCATAATGACCTGCCAAAGTTCATGCAACTAGTAAGTTACAAAGTTGAGGTTTGAACACTCAAGTGGGCCTGGGTTTTCATCAGTCCACAATTCCATCCTGCCTCTGACCTCCAGAGTATAGACCCAACCTTGCCAATGGGCATCAAACCTGACAGCTTATTAGGAGCCTGTTCCCAAATGGTAAACTGAGTCAGAATTAAGTGTGTCAGTGTCCCACCCAGAGTGCCCTGGACGAGCCCTGAAGTGCCCATTGAGCATCAGCCTCTCCCTCCTAAGCATAGCCAGCTGTGCCCAACGTATATGTGCAAGCGTTAGCCCAGGTGTCAGTTTGCATTCCAAAACCCGCCTACCTTTGAGAAGAGCTCTGATTCCCTGCTTAGCTCCTTCCAGCCTCTGCCCTACCCTGGGAGAAGGCCAGGTGTGGGAGCCCGACCTTCTGTTCCCCAAGCCCTGCCAAACCCAGATGCTGTGCCCCAGCACTGCCCAGATGCTTCTCTGTCACTAGGTTCTTCCCTTCCCTCAGCATTCTCGTATTACAACCCCTTGCACACTATAGTTTGCTATCCAAAACCCTATCTGAAAAGTGAGGCAAACACTCATTCAGTTCTTCAGTCTCAAGCCGTCAGCCTCAAACTTTCAGTCTCAAGTTCTTCAAGTCCTATTCCCTTTCTTACAGAATGCCTCTTGCTCCAGACCAGACAGCATTAGATTCTTCACTGGCCCCTAAGTCTACCACATGTAGCAGGCCAAATAGTGGCAAACAATGTCCTAAAGTGTTCTCAAATATCACTCAGATTCAAAAGCACCACTGAAAGTGAATTAAAAGGGAGAACACTGTATTAACCAGAACTAATTTCAGGGAGATGGATATTATTTGGTTAAAAATTCCTTTGACAGGGAGTGGGAAAGGAAGACACATCATTTAGGGGACCCTGAGCTTCTATTAAAACCAAAACCCACTGCAGTCGAGTAGGATCCGACTCATAGCAACTTCCCTTGGGTTTCCGAAGAGGTATCACTCCAAAAGTAAGGGTGACGGAAAAACTCAAGAATGGTAAAGGTTGAGCAACATGATAAACATATTTAATGTCACTGAACTATACATGTAAAGACTGCTGAAATGGCCAACATTTGGTTATCCATATATTTACCACAGTTGAAAAAAAAAAAATGTTTAATTTCTTTGAAAGATAGCTTGGGGTGGAAGGAAAAATGTCTCCCCCAGGAGACATGCTACAGTGCCTTACACAGAGAAAAGGGGGACGTCAGCAGGCATCTGCTTGGCTGAGTGAGGCAGGCAAGCTTGAGGCAACCAGGGTTCTTCTTCCCCTGTCATTGTTCCAGACGCTCTTCTAAATAAATGCTGGGCAAATATTTAAAGAATACAAGACTAAACTACCTGGGTCTAAGTTTCCAAGTTTCACTTCCTTCAGTTAATGTCTGAAATGAAAGGCTCAGGGAATAAGATAACTTTATTTACCTGAACATAATAAGTCAGACAAGCCAGCCGAAGATGAATTCAACTCCCTATGTGTGTACCATTAATCGTATTACTGTCATTGTTTTCATTTCCTACTGTTCACCGAGACACAGGATCAAGTAGTGAAGGGGAACATTTGTTTTGAAGAAGAAAACATCTTAATTACCTCAAGAGTAACAAAAGAAAGTAAAATCTGTAGAAAACAAAAGGTTTAAATTTCCAGTGGAATTGCTCTAAGATACCTGCTATTCATTAATTCCTTACCAAATTACATTTTTAAATCTATTGATTTTAATCTCAAAAATAGGCAAGCAACAGCTGCTTCACCTGATTGGGTTTCATTTACCACCTGAAATAGGATTCTATAACCCCTAGTTCAAAAGATTTTGAATGAGATGTGAGCCAAACCTCACACAAGCCCACAAACCTTTTGGCAACACTGTAATTTTCTAAGCTGTGCTGTGGATATTCAGTATATATACACCTTCTAGCTTGACCTTCTGGAATAATACTAACTTTTCTGAAGTTATTACACCCTGTTGGAATGGGAATAAATCTTTCTAGATATTCTTCCCTAGGTTAGAAACTATTACAGCACTTATATTAGAACCAAATAGGTTATACAGCAAGGAACATCAAACTCCAAACGTGTATTTCTACTTGAGATTCTATTTTCAACATTAATAACAGCATGTTCAACTTTAATAGCATCAATTATTAAAACTAAATATGGGGATGTGACGTATTTTAGGCCCAGCCCCTCAATCATCCTCTTAGGAATCAGTTTTACTACTCATTTGTTATTCAAGTGGATAAAGGTGATTTTAACTCTCTTTCTAGTTCTCTCACCTACAAAGTTATCTAAGGCATATTAACTAGGAAATAATAATTTCTCCATTGTAACATTGGGGGCTTGCTCCTTGGAAAGAACATGACGGCACAGTAGGCAAGATCTAAATGCATACTATTACCCGTCTCTCCTCTCTGGATACTGGGATCAAGATTCAGGGATGAAAAAAACTCTCACCATACCAAGCGTCAAAATTAATACAAAACTGTCTCATGACACTAAACACAACTCTCACAGCCACCTTTTCTGTTAGACCTTTTGATCTTTTCTTTCTTTCTGCTACTCTTTCTCCTTAAAAACTAAATGTCCCACAAGAGTTCTTCAACTACTCTTATTTCCAACCTTCTCCTCAATGTCCCTACCTGGATGTTCATGATACACCTCCTTCATAAACACTCCCAAAACTACTCAATATTTTGCCAACAGTCTCCTCCTCAGTACTCCATGCTCAGTTAATGACATTACTCGCCATCCAGAAGTAAACAGCAGCTATCATTTGCCAGCTGGCTGAACAGACATATGTCCATCAAGCTAGTCTACTGTATGCAGTCATTCGTGGCCACGTTTTCTTTAACTACTTTCCATGCATTCTTTGACTACATTCTCCAACACTTATCAGAGTCTCCTATTTGTTTACTAAGCTAGGTACTTCTGAAAAGACTGAATTAAATTAAATCAGTATAGTGACTGTCTTCCAAAACTGAAAATGCTTTATTGATTGAGAACACTCTTCCATTGGTACTACATAAGTACCAGATATACAATCAAAGCTGCCTTTGTCCTAATCTTAAAACATTATAAACAACTGTACGCACCCAAGTGAAGGACTAGGGAATAAGTCAAGTTTATTTACTACTGGTGACTGTTTGTGGAAAACCCAGGATGGGATGTATGGTGAAAGGTTGCAAATTTATATTGTGTACATGAGTGTGTATGTGTCTGTGTTGGAGGGGAGGGGACTGTTCTTACTTATCAAGACACAGAGAGCCTTAAGGGCTGGGTCCCAGAAATTCTGAGTCAGAGTATTATAGGCCACAAGGACATGTGCAATTCTCTACAGTTTCAATGAGGAATGAGTTGACAGGTCATCACATAAAGAAAAATTAGTAAATGTATTAGAAGCAAATAAAAAGAATTATAGAAAACAAATCCTATAACTAGCCTCAAATCTCAGCAGAGGCTAATTTTTTATTAATCCTTGAAAGGATATCCAGAACAAAATAGAATTTCGGTCTCTCAGAGAAAATGAATCCTGCTGCCTGTTAGATGTTAAATTTGTGTGTGTCATCACAACCCCCTGAGAACTATCCTTGTTTTTGTGAGGCTCTCAGGGGATCTGCAGATATAGCCTCATTGAGAATGTCTCTTACCTGATGGGCAGAATATCCAAGAACTCCAGAGGGAATAGTAAGAAGGATAAAATAAAGACTTATATGAAAGACATGAGGTTGGAAAACCACAGTATACCAAAGCCTTCAGATTGTTCCCAACTCCCACCATGTTTATGCTCAAAACACTTAACATACTGTTGTTGTTGTCAGCTACCATCAAGTTGGCCCCTGACCCATGTGGACACTAATGAAAATAGGATTGGATCACTGTGATCTATACAGTTTTCACTGGCTGATCTTTTGGAAGTAGATACCAAGCCATTCTTCTAAGTCTGTCTTAGTCTGGAAACTCCATTGAAACCTGTTCAGCATCTGAGCAAATTTAACATGTTACCATTAATTAACCAAATAAATAAATAAATATGAACTCACTGCCACTGAGTCGATTCTGACTCATGGTGACCCCATTAGGTTTCCAAGGCTCTCAGTCTTTACGGAAGTAGATTGCTCCATCTTCCTTCCATGGAGCAGCTGGTAGGTCTGAACTGCTAACATTCTGGTTAAAGGCTATGCCAAAAAGCTTCATTTTACATTTGGGTAGTATTCTACATACAATGTACAAAGCTCTTTCACACATGTGATCTTCTATGATACAAACCTAAATAATCCTGCAAAGTAATCAGGAATAGTATTACTCTCATTTCTGGGAAGAAACCAGAGGCACCAAGATTATGTAGTATTGAGGGCAGCATGACTAGTACTTGACAGAGTTAAGACAGGAGCCCAGGTCAAACTCTGTTGTGGACTGAATTGTGTTGTCCCCAAAAAAGATATGTTGAAGTTCTAAGCCCTAGTACCAATGAAAATGACCTTATTTAGAAATAGGGTCTTTGAAGATGTTATCAGTTAACATGAGCTCACTACTCCTACATGACTCTTGTCCTTCTAAAAGAGGAGAAGATGCAGAGAGACAGGCACAGGCAGGAAAGACAGCAGTATGAAGATGGCTTCATAAGCCATGAAACACCAAGAAACTCTTGGGCTACCAGCAGTGAGAAGAAACAAAGATCTTTCCCTAGAAAGGACAGGGAGATCATGGCCCTGCTAATGCCCTTAATTGGGACTCATAGCTGCCAGAAATGTAAGCCAATAAATTTTTGTACTTATAAGCCACCCAGTTTGTGGTATTTTGTTACAAGAAACCTAAGAAACTAAACAGACTCCAAGTGTCCCCTGTTTTCCTGTGCACAATGCTCCTTTCTCCATCTCTAGTAAATGGAATGTATAAATGGACAAGACTCAGTTAAGAAAAATCTTAGTATGATTTTTGCCAAACAAATCATAATCATGTACTTCTAAATGTGAGAATACTTGGCACATATTTACAGAATATTCATCACTGTATAGGTCATCACAGATTGTAATTAAAATCTAAATCCCCCAAACAGGGCAACCTCGATTACAGACTAGGGGAATGACATTTGCACATTATGGGGCTTTTTAAATCCACTTTCCCTATTTTACAGAGAAATCACCTCCCTAAGTGCCTCAGGAGTAAGTAACTCAGGTCATGGCTGCCCCAGCTAGGTCCATTCCTTCTTCCCCTCAGCACTAGAGCCCTAGGTAATGGGGTACAAGGTGAGAACCAGGCAAAAAGTAAAAGGTACTCTGGCAGTGGACACCAAAACATAAATGAGGATTCAGAGAGAAGTACTCTGCCTCATCTGAGCTTTGAACAAATGGGAAAGCCATTAGCTTTGTGCTGAGTGTCTCTGAAGAGCAGAACAAGGCTAAGCAATTAGAACTTAAGAGGCAGGTTCAGACCCAACGTAGAAAGCACAATCTAAGAGAACAAGCTTTACAGATAACTGTCTCCTTAGAGAGAGTGAGCTCACCAATAAAGAGTAACCAAAGAGAGTCAACTACCACTTGACAAAAAGGTTATAGAGGAAATTCAAAAATCCCATCAGAAACTTTTATGAGATTCTGTGACTTGTCATAACAACATCATGAAATCAAGTTTCCATCCCACACAAAGAAACAGAGTTTTTTGTTTTGGTTTGGTTACAGTATTAAAAAAAAGAAAATCTCAAAAGTACAGACACCAAGGTGTCCTCACCACTTTCTAAGTAGCTTGGTAAGTGTGGATATAAAAGGGCAAAAGTTCAAAAAATTAAAAATGAGAAAACAAGAGTTTTTCTTTCCCAGAAACATGAAGCCCATAATGTTCCAAACAAAATTCACTGCAAACACATAGGAAATTTCTTGCCAACAAACAGGCCATGAAATACAAAGGGTAAACAGTCTGAAAAATAGAAATTTCATATAACTTGGGGCAGAAGGCCTGGATTTGACTGTCTTTCTGCAGTGTTTAATAGCTATATCCAAGTGAGCCCAGGCTTTCCCCTAACCAAGCCTAACAGCTGATGGTGTGACAGCTAAATGAGATGATGAATTTGAACAGGTATTTGCCCCTAGAAAGCACGGTGCAAAACGTTACTTATTCAGGAAAAGGAAGATTCTGGCTCTGGACGTATTTTCAAAACTCTTCATACCCTTACCATTGAGCTTCCTCAGTGCCTCTTAGAAGATAAATTCAAAATCCATAACTCAAAGCCTTCTCTCACAGCTCTTCAGGATTAAAGATCAAAATACCCTCTTTACTCAGTCTGGTCTAAAGATTACATAGGTACTTTCCACTCCTTAGAATGATTCATCAGTTCCTGGAGAGAGTCAGCCACAAACCCACCGCCTATGCATGCACAGAGGAAGTATGCCTCCTACCAGTCCCATCAGTTCTCATAGCAGGACTGAGGGGACACCAGTGGAGTCTGAGTGCAAGGTATGGGTAGGAAGCATTATGTTATGTTATGTGCCGTCGAGTCGGACCCGACTCATAGCGACCCCTCCTTGGGTTTCCGAGGCAGTATCACTACGGAAGTAGATTGCCCCATCTTCCTTCAGAGGAGTGGCTGGTGGGTTTGAACCGCCAGCCTTCTGGTTAGCAGTCAAGTGCCTTAGCCACTATGCTACCAGAGCTCCCGGTATAATGCATAGTACATGAAAATTTATTTTGTTCTCCAAAGAATGATGACACCAGAATTATCCACTGGGGTACATTTTAATAGTGCTATGCCCTTCCTCGGCCAGCATTTGGTTTTGAAGTTGGTCTATTTTCTTCAGAGGTATGACTGTGCTTGCCAGTCAGCCCAAGAACAGCAGGTCAGCAACACCCTCTGCCAATCTCCAGGTGGCACCAGGCGGTTAAGCAGAAGGTGCTCGGGCCAGGGCCATGGACCTAGGGCTGAGCCCTGCCACTAGCTCAGGACTGCTCAACTCTAAAAGTCACGGAAAATTCCTCAGGACCTTCTAGCTCTGGTTGCTTTTGTGACAATGAAGAAAAATGGCAGTGATTTTGCCAAAACATTTAGGAATACAGTCTCTCCTTCTACTTTTCTGCTTCAATCTACCTTAAAAATATAAGAAAATAATAAGCCAAACTCACTGCCATCAAGGGGAGAAAAAGCCAAACTCACTGTCATTGAGTCAATTCTGACTCTCAGCGACCCACTTTGGTTTTCCAAGGCAGTAAATCTGTATGGAAGTAGATTGCCCAGTCTTCCTTCCATGGAGTGCCTGGTGGGTTTGAACTACCAACCTTCTGATTAGCAGTCAAATGCCTTAGGCACTGTGCTACCAGAGCTCCTTTCAATCTACCTTGAGAGTCCTGAAAGTTGTCTCTAGGGCAGGTGAGCAATTAACAAAGACATAATACTTCCTGCATATATCCAGTCCTCCTTTTATGCAGAAAAGATTACAGGAACATCTGTTCTGCCTGGCTCTGAATATCTCTCTTACTCAGGTAAGAATTATACCTATCCTTGAGATGCTTAAAGTCTTATAAATTAACTGGCTTGGTCATTGATAACCATTTATAACTTTTCAGAAAACTGAAGAATCCGCCTTTGGAGAGTAAGCACCCCCGTCCCTTGAAGGATTTAAACCACTTGGTTTTTCAGTTAGGATTGTTCTTCCTCAAGTTTATTCAACACCTGCCTCCCTGTGGTTCCTTCCCACAGGCCCTCTGAAGCCCAGGGAGCATGTGTCTTGCGTCATTCTCCTAGTGGACTTTCAACCACCTGAATACAGCTCCACAACTGGCAACTGCCCTTGGCGCCTTCCTCCCTAGGGATGCCCTGTCAGCTCCACAGCCATGCCTTATAGGGTTGATTTGGGTCCTCTCACTCACCACCCTTGGCTGCTTTCCTCTGAACACATTCCAGTCTTGTGTCTCAATGTCTGGTGTCCAGATCACTGGTCTGATCAGCAGTGAGCAAAGACACAAATATCAGGCTGCTACTGGTGCTGACCAAGATCACATTTACTTGGAGGTCTATGAGAAAAGCTTTAGTTTTCATCCAAAGTATTAAAAAAGAGACAGACAATTTCTAAAATACCAAAAATTAAATCCTGATTGTATTCATTTCCTAGGGTGGCGTAACAAAGTGCCACAAAATAGTTGGCTTTAAACAACAGAAATTTATTCTCTCACAATTCTGGAGGCTACAAGTCTAAACTTAGGGTTTCAACAGGAAGATTCTCTCTGAAGTCTCTAGGAGCAAGATCTTTCTTGTCTCTCTCAGCTTCTGGTAGCCCCAGGCATTCCTTGGAGTATAGATGCATCTTCTCTTGGCCATCTTTCCTGTCTCTGTCCATGTCTCTTTACCTTTTTTATAAGGACACCACTCAGATGGGACTAAGACCCACCCTACCCAGTATGATGTCATGTTAACTGATGACATCTTTAAAGACACTATTTCTCAAGAGGGTCACATTCATAGCCCAGGGGTTTAGATGTGCAACATATTTTGGGGGTGAATACAATTCAATCCTTTACAATGACTAGTAAGAGCCACAGGAAAATGAAATTGGTTTATAATTAACATTCTTTTCTTCTTGTGGTTTATATTAAAGGCAAAGATGAAGACTTTTTTTCAGAGCATTGTGGAATGATATTTATCACAGTTGATAAGGATGACAAATACATATAAATGACAAAAAAAGAAATAGGAGTTAGAAGCAGCATTATACAGGGAAAAGAACACCAGATTAAAAGTCAAAATACCTGGGTTTAATCTTTCATCCTGCTACTCACTGGTAGCATACTTTTAAGCAAGTCACTGCCCCATTGGCCAATTTTAGGCTCAATGAGTCCATCAGATGCTTTATACTGTGAGTTAAACTGTCCTGAAGAGAGCTAAGAGAAGCTCCATATACAAAACTGCAAAGCTCTATGTTCATCAATTCCCCTGGGAATTAGAGGACTTTCTTGCACTCAGAAATACTCTGGTCCAAAATAAGAATATTTGTTAGAAAAGATTGAGATGCTTTAATAAAGCCTGCAAGTCAGATCAATACTTCCTGACAAAAGTGATGAGGCAGCAAAAACAGCTGGCACTAAGGTCCTCCACACCAAAGCCCTTACTGAATTTAACAGGCCAGAGAACTACACCAACCAAAAACCAAACTCACTGCCATCAAATAGATTGCAATTCATAGAGACCCCCATTGGGTTTCCAGTGCTGTAAATCTTTGCAGAAGGAGACTGCCTCATATGTCTTCCACAAAGCAGCTGGTGGGTTTGAACCACTGACCTTTTGGTTAGCAGCCAAATGCCTTATAACCCCACACCACCACCAGAACCACAAAACCAAACCAAACTCACTGCCGTTGAGTCAATTCAACTCACAGCAACCCTTCCTTGGGTTTTGGAAGCGCTATCTCTACGGAAGTAGATTGCCCAACCACCCCCCTGAGGAAGTGGCTGGTGGGTTAGTAGTAAAATGCCTTAGGCACTACGCCATCAGAGCTCCCAATATTTCCTTTTCAGAACCAAAGGAAAGAGAGAGCCAGCTCCAGGAATGGCAACATGGTGTGATGTGTCAACAGTGAGTGTGCCCTGGGAGCGAGGGCACTGTTATTACCCTGCAGAAGAAGTGAGGCAGGAAAATGGGAGGCCAGGAAACCTCCAGAATGATGCAGGAAGCAAAGAGTGGGCACGGAAAGAGCCCTTCAAGTTCCATCAAGTTCCTTCAACACAGAAGAGAGCTCCCATAATTAAACTAATCTGTACCACACTTAGGAGATCTGGTAGCATAAAAGGCTGGCAGTTCAAACCCTCTAGCCACTCCTCAGAAGAAACATTGGGCAATCTACTTCTGTAATGTTATCACCTTGGAAACCTAAGGAGGGGTCGCTATGAGTTGGATCTGACTCGATGGCAGTGCATGTATGTGTGTACCACACTTAGCACGTGGTAGATGCTCAAAAGTATTAGTTACCCCAATCTTGCATGTTCCTGGAATACAATAAAATCTATGTGCAAAAACATTAATTGTATCACTGCCTATAAATGGAAAATTAGAAAAAAAGATAATAACTATCAATAGGATTCTGGTTAGATCAATTTTGGACCAAACAGTAAAATATATAATGGAATACATATATCATATTAATGGAATATGATAAGGCTCTGAAGAAAATGAGGAAAGGGAGGTAGTTTCATAACTATTAACATGGAAAAGATACAAAATATGTATAATATGATCCCATTTTTTAAGAATTTCATTTACAAACACTCTGATATTCATTTAAAAAAAAAAAAAAAAAGGCGCTGCTAACACTCTATCAAGATGAAGCAATAGTGGTTTCATGACTTCTTGCCTAGTTGTTAGATTAGAAAAATGAGCAGTTTACTCAAAATTGGAAGACTCCAAGAAACTGCTTTCTTAGAACTTCCGCCAAAATTCAGTATCCCTGCAATAGCTTTCATAACTCACAATTTTTACTAATACCATCCACTTTTAGAATATTATTAAGGTCAGTTCCAGATAGCCTCAGAACAATGCAATAGAAAAATGGGTAAAATATGTAGAGTTCACAGAGAAAGAAATACATGTGGCCAATAACATACAAGAAGATTTCAACCTTGTTCATAATTCCTCATTGTTATTGTTGTCAAGCTGACCTCAACTCTTGGTGAACCCCATGTGTGCAGAATAGAACTGCTCCATAGGGTTTTCCATAGCTATGATCTTTCAGAAGCAGATCACCGGGCCTGTTTTCTGAGCTGACTCTGCAAATCAAAGACAACCTTTCAGATGGCCAAAAATCAAAGCATTTCATTAAAAACCCCAGGGTTAGGGAGAGTAGGGGAAACAGACAGTCTCACTCACTACTGTTGGGGCAATAAATTAGTGTACCCGGTTGAGTTCCGGCAAGATGGCGGACTAGGCAGAAGGACTGCACAGACCCTCTTCAACAAAGAAAAGGGAAACCAATTAACACAGACACAGAAGATAATCTTGGACCGCTGAACCTTGAAAGG
>NW_006921612.1:2669420-2688796 GCF_000298275.1 Orycteropus afer afer
TTAAACATTTACCTCAAGTAGACACATGCCCTGGAGAGAACAATCATGGGAGAAGGAAGGGCTGCTTATGCACAGGGAGACAGCTCAGGGCGCAGGAGAGTATGGAGGGATGGTCGCTGGGAAGAGGTAACTATGGGGAGGAAGTGGGAGGGGAGCTGTTACATTGTAAATGACATGAGACAAAGTATATGTGAACTGCTGTATGGAAAATGAATTCGCTCTGTAAATCTTCACCCAAATCACAATAAATAAAATAAAATTTAAAAATAAATAAATAAATTAGTGTACCCACTGTCGCAGCAGCCATGGTTGTTCATACATAACTAGTAAACCCCAGCTATTCCACTACTAAGAATTTGCTCTACACAAATAAAAATGGTTGATGTACAAAGACATTTATTGAGGCATTTTTTATAATAGGGAAAATCAGAAATAAATAACTATCAATCAGATCTGGTTAGATAAATCATGGACCATATAATGCAACATTATGAGACTGTTAAGAAAATGAGGAGATGGGGAGGGCTCCATAACTACTAGCATGAAGATATATATTGACTGAAAAAAGGGATAAAATATTTATAATATAAACCCATTTTTTTAAGAATTTACGTACATTCTGATACACATACTCAAAAAAAAATGCAAAGATTTACATATCAAAAAAGTTCAGTGATCAACCCCAGGGATCAGGCCCAGGGAGGGGGAGGAGACCTTTACTCTATTTCCCTGGTATTATTTTTTTGTGTTTGTGTTTTTTACATGTGCATGTAATACTTTAACATCCATTTTTAGTGACTCAGAGAACCAGATGAGGGATGGGAAACTTTGGTCCGCTCAACCCTGGGGGCTCCTCATTGCTGAAGTCATCGCAATCAAAGGGAGTAATGGAAAAGAGTCCTTCTTCCCTAGGAAGGTCAGATGGATGACCACTCAGTTCCTCCAGCATTGAGATTTTGCAACTCTCAGATACTATAATCCCATGTGATCCGTGTTCCCAGGCGTGTGCCAAGGGACACAAAAGGTCTGAACAGTGGAAGGGACAGAGCCATCTAAAACACAGTGTGACCAACTGCTCATACAAACAGTGCAAGGTATAGCTTCAGATTCCTTGGCTCTTAATTATTTAACTCATTGAGGACACAACTTTTTTTTTTCCTTAGAAGACCCACTGATATGCGGATCTAGCATCCTCTGTTTACATACCTGCAAGAGCCTTTTGTCCAAATTTGTGTCTTAGTCAAAAAGAATGCCCTGCTTTTGCCACTTCTACTTTTGTATGATCCATTCTCCCTCCCTACCAATGAGTAGATGGCTAAATACCTCCTGGATGTTCAAAAGTGCTGCCTAGTAAAAGACAATACAACTTAGTGGGTTATGTCCACATTTATCCTGTGACCCTAGTGCCGTGTCCCTTGTCTTTGTAAATCATTGATATATAGATCCATGAATTAGGAGGAAGACTTCACCAAAAAGAAAGGGTATATATATATATAAAGAGACAGAGAGAAAGGGAATACCAGGATCTTCTGGGGGACAAAGGCCCGTGGCTGTAAGAACTCTTGCTGTGTCCCAGAGCAGTCAGCAAACTAGTATGTCTCAACTGCAGGGTCTGTCGTCAGCTTTATGAACTAACTCAAATTACATCCCACTCGGGAGCAAACAAGCAGTTGATACAGGGCAAAGACTGTTCTCATGGCCTGTAGCTTTTTTTCTGGTTTGTTTTTATTAGGGAAAAAAAAAAAAATCCCTAGCATTCAGTATGTACTAGCAAAAAGTTCTTAGTTGTTGCAATAATCACAGAACTTGGTCAGTGGCCTGAAATCCATAGGTAAGTATAACTATGATTTTAAAATAAATAAATAAATAAACTCAGTGCCATCAAGTTGGATCCGACTCATAGCGACTCCTCCTTGGCTTTCTGAGGCAGTATCACTACGGAAATAGATTGCCCAATCTTCATTCTGAGAAGTGGCTGGTAGGTTTGAACAGCCAGCCTTCTGGTTAGCAGTCAAATGCCTTAGGGCTCCCTATAACAATGAAACGAATGTGTAAAAGTCCCTCATCCTCGACAGATGGAACTTTGTCTAATCACTTCCACCCAGGCTCTAAGCTAGGCAGTGGTTTCCTTAAGCAAACAGTAACTTCCTGTGGGCCAGCCACCATGGGACACTTCTCCCCATATCAGAGACCATGTGCAAAGGAGGAGCCAGTGCCTCAGTGTGCTGTCACCAGCACTGCTAATGTCCTGTCCCTACACACTCAGACACCCATTCACACACAGACACACACACACACACACACACAGAGCACACAGAGTCTTCCCAACCTCTGAGCCCTGGCTCCCTGGGTCGGGGTGGGGGGAGATGTTTCTAGTACAGAGGTCTCCTGTCTGGACTCTTCACCTGAGATATGAGGACTGCTCAGGGCACTTTGACAGGGAGGCAGAGAGCCCACAGAGGGCAGCACCATCTGCTAACCAGTGATGGTGGCTTTGCGTATAAATCTTACTTTGTGGCTCCTCAATCTCCAAAAAAGCCAAACTCACTACCAATGAGTCTATTCTGACTCACAGCGACCCCCATTGGGTTCCCAAGGCTATATATCTTCATGAAAGCAGACTGCCTCATCTTTCTTCCACAGAGCAGCTGGAGGGTTTGAACCACAGACCTTTTGGTTAGCAGCCTTAACCACTATACCACTAGAGCTTCTTGCATGGCACCTAGGACTTAAGTATCAGTGGACCTAAGAATAAGCCGTTTACAAACTGTAAAACATCCTTGTCATAATCACCACCAACAATTGTAAGCGTTTACTCTACATCAGACATTGTTCTAAGGGCTTTATATATATTTACTCATTTAATACAACATTGCTGAGATAGGAACTACTATATAATCACATTTTATAGACGAGGACACTGAGATATAACTTGCCAAAGTCACAAAGCCAATAAGCTAGGAAAGGAACCCAGCACTATGCCTCCAGAGCCTATGTTGTGAAACACTGTACTGTGCTGCTTCGCAAATGCCATCTCTTTATGCACTAAAACCTAAACCAAACTCACTGCCATCAAGTCGGTTCCAACTCAAAGCAACCCCTCCTTGGGTTTCTGAGGCAGTAAATCTTTATGGAAGCAGACTGCCCAGTCTTCCTTCCAAGAAGTGGCTGGTGGGTTGAACCATCAGCCTTCTGGTTAGCAGTCAAATGCCTTCATGCACTGGCTGTATTCCAAAGCAGACCCTGTGATTCTCCAAATTAGCAAGCTGTGGGAATGAAGCATTATTCTACACTGCAGCCAGGCCAAGGATGCTGGAGCTCCAAACACTCAACCTGAGCATTCTATATCCGATGCTAATGAAAAGCCAGAGGAGTGAAACCCGATCCTGTGGATAGGCACTGAGATGAAAGGAATCGGGGGCGGGGGACAGCCATCCCCATCAACATGCTTATTACTATGGCTGCTTTTGGCTATACTTACATTTAAAGCATCTAAATCGTTATGACGCTAAGACGCAGCATTATTTAATGTCCTAAGAACGAAAAAATTATACAGCCTATGAAACATGCCTTCACATATAAGAGCCACTCTGATTTCGGATAGTTTAAAATGTGACAATCAATGAAATACTTAAAAGACTTTGATCCTAATATTGTACAAAAACAAATAGCTGGATGATTTCTATCTAATTTTTAAAAAAATTTTTGACCAAGACTCAGAAAAGTATTTTATGTTGCAGCCCAGTTAACCCCTTTGCTGTCGAGTCGATTCCAATTCACAATAACCCTTTATGGCAGAGGAGAAGTACCACGTAGTATAAATCTTCACGGAAGCACACTACTACATCTTTATCCCACGGAGCGGGTGGTGAATTGAAACTAATAACCTTTTGGTTTGTGGCTGAGAGATTTAAGCACTGTGCTACCAGGGCGCCTTTGTAATCCAGTATCCACGAGTAAATCCCACTATTGTGCTGAGGGTGGAAAGACCTTTTACAAGAGACCTTCAGGAAGGGGGTCGTGCCTAACTGCCAGCCAGGCTCCCTGACCTCTTGTGGCTAGCATCCCAAAAGTTCAACCTGGTCAATCCCAGGCTGTGTCCTAAACATGAAGGCACATATACACACACAGACACTTAGAGTAAGTTTTACAAAACAATACCTAACTAAAGACTGGTATGATACATTGTTGTTTTCTATTCTAATTCACTGAAAAATGTTTGTTAAAAAAAAAAAAAAAAAAAGAACGTTTGTTATCCTACTAAACTGATTGTTAAGACTAGTGGGCAATGACCTGCATTTTGAAAAATACTGGCCTATACCTAGACCTGACGTAGTGCTATGGAATTTGACTGCTAACCAGAAGGCTGGTGGTTCAAACCCACCAACCACTCCTCAGAAGGAGGATTGGGCAATCTACTTCCATAGTGATACTGCCTCGGAAACCCAAGGAGGGGTTGTTATGAGTTGGTATCAACTCAATGGCAGTGAGTTTGGGTTGGTTTTTTTTGTTGTTGTTGACCCAGAGCTCTCTACAGAAACTCCCTGTATTCCTCAAAATAATTCAACCTGAAGGAGACTGGCCCCACTTACAGCACCCAGCTACCGTGAATTTTTTTTTGTTGTTGTTGTTGATTAAAAGATAAAAGAAGTAGAAGAGGAAGTGGTGCATAGGAAAGTAGGGAGGGCAGAAAAGGAGGGAGGGAAGGACATATCCTCCAGACCTCTAACAGGAACAGAGTCAAGTGTGTCTCCCGTGCACCACCCCCCAAGCTGCCAGACTCATCACTTCCATCAGAGGCAGAGGCTCCCAAATCAAGGCACGCAGGCCAATGTGTTCTCTGGAGCTGGACCGCTGCTGCTAGGCACAAAAGCAGGGGTTCAGTCCTTCACTCTCTAGATTTTCCTCTCACAATTTAGAAAGTGAACATTTCAGAAATAGGCAACACCTAAGTCCCTTGGGATTTTTTTTTTTTTTTTTTTTTTAATTGTGATTTGGGTGAAAGTTTAGAGTAAATTCATTCTCCATTCAACAGCTCATACGCATATTTTGCATTTGATTGCAATCCCTATAACATAATAGCTCTCTTCCCACTTCTTCCGTGTGGTTACCTTTTCCCTGTGTCCTTCTTTCTTACACATTCCTGCCCTCTGAGCTGTCTCCCTGTGCAAATACTGCCCTTCTGATCTTCCATGGTTGATCATTCTAATGAGTGTACCTAACTGATATAATGTTCACCTTATACACCTGTCTATGGTTTGGCTGGAAGCCACAAGAGTGAGTTCAATTCCAGGCCTGAAGGGTGAGTAGGGGCCATAGTCTCAGGGGTTTCACCAGTCTCTATTAGACCAGAAAGCCTAGTCTTTTTTATGAGTTTGAGTTTTATTACACATTTTTCTCCCACTCTATCCAGGATGTCCTATTTTGATCCCTTTCCGAGCAGATGACAGTCATAGCCAGGCACCATTTAGTTCTTCAGGTCTCAGAGTCATGTAGGCTAAGGTTCGCATGGTCCACTAATCCCTTGGACTATTTCCATGTGTCTTTGGTTTTCTTCATCCTTCTTTGCTCCAGACGAGAAGAGACCAATTGTTCATCTCAGATGGCTGCTTGCAAGCTTTTAAGACCCATCACTACTCACACTAAAGGAGGATGCAGGACAACGTTTTTGTGTAATGTTATGCCAACTGAGCTTGAGGTATGCCTGGGGGCTTTTTTAAATTAAGATCCTGTGATAACATTCCACTTCACAGAAGGAGGATGGGGCAAGCTACTTTTGTAAAGATCTACCACCTCAGAACCCAATGGGGGTCGCTATGAGTCAGAATTGACTGGATGGCAATGAGTTTGGTTTTTTGATGAGTATCACTGAGGAATCCTTGGGTGGGGCAAGAGATTAAGTACTTGACTACTAGCCAAAAGGTTGGTGGTACAAACCCACCCAGAGATGCCTCAGAAGACAGCCTTGGCAATCTGTTTCCAAAAGATCACATTCTTGAAAACCATATGGAGCAGTTCTAGTCAGTACACATGGGCTTGCCATGGGTCAGAATCAACTCGACAGCAACCAATAACAGCAAAAATCCTTGAAGGTCTTGTTTGGGGCTTTGCTCTACTCTGCCTCTGCCCCACCCCACCCTCAATCCTGATTTTAAGTGAATGGATTTTTTACGTAATTGGAGCAGGGTTCAAAAAGGTAAAAAGTGTGACTTCACACTTCTTGGGAACTTGGTGAGGAAATTCACCCCAAATTTGACAATGCATGGCAACTCATCATGATCTCATGGTTCTACTGCATAAATATTCCTCAAAAACCAAACCCAAACCCACTGCCATCAAGTCGATTCCAACTCATAGGAACCCTACTGGACAGAGCAGAACTACCCTCATAGGGTTTCCAAGACTAAATCTTTACCGAAGTAGACTACTTCATCTTTCTCCCATGGAGCAGTTGGTGGGTTCGAACCACCGACCTTTTAGTTAGCAGCCAAATGCTTTAACTACTGCACCACCACAGCTCCTCATTCCTCATAAGTACCTCTGAATAGCTCCATATTCTCCTGCTGCAGTTATGACAGAGAAAGTTGAAATGCAAATAGGTCAAACTGCCAGTCTGAGGGAATGACTGAATCACCAACTACTGTCTCTCAAAATGCTCCAAAATCTACCCCATCTCCTTCATCAGCCCTTCCTGGAACAAGCTGCCAGTAGCCCTCACCCACAGGCACATTTGCTCAAATCACCTAATCTCATTTGGCTACCTTTTAGACCTTGAATCCAGAAAGGATAAGAGCTAGCAAAGGCCAACTCACAGTCAGAGAGGGGTGGGAGGAAGGGCTAGCATTAGACAGGATTGTCCAAACCCTATAAATAGCCCCTCCTCCACTGGCACACTGTTTTCCTCACTTAAAATAATAACAATTGCCTATGGATCCCATGTTATATCAGGGGTGCTCAGTATGTATCACTTTTTATAATAATCTTGTGAATGGGCATAGTTACCTCTTCATTTCACAAAGGAAGAAACAAAGGCTCAGAGAATTTATTCTTTTACCTCAAGTTAACAGTTAAACACTTGACTACTGGCCAAAAGGTTGGCAGTTCAAATCCACCCAAATGTGCCTCAGGCTGGCAATCTGCTTCTGAAAGGTCACAGCCTTGAAAATCCATCCTATGGAGCACAGTTCTCCTCTGCACACCATGAGTCTGAGTCAGAATCAGAAGGGACCGGATGGTAACTAACAACATACAGCTTTAAGTGAAAAGCCAAGATTTTAATAAAGGTCAGTATAACTACAAAGCCCAAGTTTTTGCACTAAGCCTCAGAGCCTCTCAGGCCTAGGTGGCAAATTAGGCCCTTCTTTTGAAGTATCCTTGCTGACCCTCCCATTCCCCTCCCTTTGGTCCAGGGCCCTGAGTAGAGCTGACTGAGCTGAGCAGAGCCTACATACTAGGAAGGCCATCCAGGACTGAATCATCCTCAGCAACTTCCAAAGTACCCCCAGGACTAGATCCTCCAGTCCCTAACCTGAACCCCCAAGTTTTCTCCCACAAGACAAGCCTCAGGAGGTTTGTCCCTTACAGCCCATTCTTTTCTAAAGTGAGAGATTTTTGACAATTAAGACCTAGGATAGTCAAAGAAAGTGCCCAGGATCCCCCAGCAAGTAAGATACACAACACACACCCTAATACACTCCAACACACAGTGACCCAACATGTGTCAGAGTAGAACTGAGCAGCATAGGGTTTTTGATTTTTCAGAAGTGTGTGACATAGTGGCTAAGGCATATGACTGCTAACCAGAAGGCTGGTAGTTCAATCCCACCAGCCACTCCTCGGAAGAAAGATTGGGCGATCTACTTGCTTAGAGACACCACCTTGGAAACCCAAGAAGGAGTTGCTATGGGTCAATCAACTCAACAGCAGTGACTTTGGGGTTTTTTGTTTGTTTAGATCACCACCCGTTTCTGCTGAGGTGTCTCTACGTGAACTTGAACCTCCAAGCTTTTGTTCAGCAGCTGAGGGTGTTAATAGCTTGCACCACCTTGGCACTCCCCCAGCAGGCTAAGGCAAACTAGCACTTAGGTCTCCTGGGACCCAGTGTATTATAGTCCAGGGCTCTGTCCAGAGCTGGCTCCACAACTCCAAGTGGTCCAACATACAAAAAAGCTCCAACACATACCCAAACACAAAACTGTTTAGTAACAAAGTAAATGTCAAATAGAAAGCATTATCAAAATACAAAGCTGTAAATCAAATCCTTAGATCTTCTAAAGCTTCTGGAAGAAAGTATGTGTGTATTTCTCAATTACTTCAATTACTTGCTTTAATTCTTAAGACCCTAAATTATGGAACAAAAGACAAACGATACACTTCACCACCATATCCCCCAATAAATCAATTGTTACAAGCTCAACTTTTCCAAAACATTCCTACTATCCTGTGGGAAACTACTAGGTTCTAAAAACATTCTGAATTAATATGGCGAGTTGTTAAGTTTCCTGTTTGGTCATCAAAAATAGAGTTGACCTGTGTTTTCTCCAGTAACTTCAGTCCTCACAAATTATCAGCCAGTTACATAGACTCTAGCTACACAGCACCTAAAGTTATTTCCAAATCATTATTTTTCATACTACTATTTTCCTAGCCTTCCCCAAAATAAAATTATTTGTCTAGTATAGTTAACAAAACTAACTTGGCTCAACATCCACTAGGCTACAATAAAGGTAAACAGAGGCCTAGCAGAAGAGGAAATTAGACTTGCAATTTGAGAACCGGGTTTCCAATCTGGGCTCAGCCAGCCTCCCAAGCAGCTGTGTGACCTTGGGCCCAGAGATCAACCTCCCTGAGCCTCAATTTTCCCATCTGCAAAACAGGAATCATAACGCCCCCAGGGAAGGCATTCATAAAAGCCCCCCAGCGCACAGCAGGAACAAAATTCTGATCGCTGCATAAAGCTGGTCCTCTGTGAATCGAGAGCGTTTCCACTGTCCACGGGGGTTTCGCGGCAAAGCCCCCAAGCCCATCCCGCCATCAAGGTCAGCCGGGCCAGACCTCGCAGTAGCCTCCGGGCGCACTCTCAAAATGAAGGCCAGGGAGACACTTCCGAAGCCAACAGGAAGGCCCATGTCAGTTTCTCCATCTCCCCTCCCCCCTAGTCACTCTCCCTGAAAGAGCCTCAGGATAGAAGTCGGCCCTCAGGTCTCAGAGAGTCAGGCCCAGCGACCCCGGCCTCATAACGGCCTCGGGGCGCATCTATCCCGCTGCGGATTGCTGGGCTACCAACCACCTCCTGGGCCCGCCCTGCCCCCGATGGCTACGGCCCCACCCCTCGGCGGCGGCCAGGGACTAAGCTTTCGCCGGCGGCGGCGGCGGCGGCTGCAAGGAAGCGGGAAAAGCATCTACTCACCTTCCAGAGCCCAAGCGAGCTAGAGAGCGAGCACGCGCGGCCGCCTTTGTATGCAAACACTAAACCGGCCGCCCAGCTCACAACGCTATTCAGCCCGCCCCGGGGGGCGGGGCCAGAGGGGCCGCGCCAGGGTGCCACCAGTGGCTCGGAGCAGTCTGGCGCTTTCTGGGCCCACGTGGCCCGAGGCGGTGGGGCCTCTCTTGCAGGAAGTCCTGGGTCCGCCAGCCCATCCTTGACCGCTTACCTTACTTTTCCTGTGAGTGTGGGCCTTTAAGCCATATTTCTGATTTTGTTTTAGAGCCAAACTCACGTATTTTCTTGAACAGTTTAGATGAACATGTACTGCTGCCTAGGGATGGGGGTTTTCCACAGAGTTTTCAGTAGCTGTGATCTGACAGAAGTAGTAGATTTGTTGTTTTGTTGTTATGTGCCTTCAAGTCAGCCCCGACTCATAGCGACCCCTCCTTGGGTTATTCTGCAGGGACCGCTGAATGGATACACTGGCCCCCTTTCCGTTAGCAGCGGAAGCACAAACCGAAGCGCAGTTTTATCTGACACATATGGTGTCATCATGAGTTGGAATGGACTTTGTAGCAACTTTTTTTTTTTTTTTTTTTAATTGACAATTCATTTTGCTGAATCTGCAGCAAGTGGCAGACTGGTACACCAGCCCCAGTATACTTCCAGTATACCCATTGTCATCTCAATCCTATTCTAAAGGAGCAGTGGGACCTGAGTACATCCCTTAACCTCTACCTGACCCTCTACCTTTGTTATTTCAACAGTAAAGTGGCAGCCTTGTTGGCCATAATTGCGATTTACCCTTAGTTTCTCAAGTTTGTTGTTGTTAAGTGCCATCAAGTTGATTCCTACACGTAGCCACCCCATGTGACAGCAAAACTGCCCATATGATTTTCAAGGCTGTAACCTTTACAGAAGCAGATGGCCAGGTCTTTCTCCCGCAGAGCCACTGGGTGGGTTCAAACCCCCAACCTATAGGAGCAGAGTCCTTAACTGTTGTAATCCAAATGATCAGAGCAATCTTTTCCAAATCACTCCTGCTTCATTCATTCAGGAAACAAATATTTGTCAGCCTCTATTCAGGACTCTGGAAAATGGACAACAGAGACAGATCTCTGCTTGCAGGGAGATAAATCAAGGGACAAATAATAAGTGAGATAATCTCTGATGTCGAAATGACTACCTTAAAACAGATGATCAGAAAGGTCACATTTGAACTGAAGCCCTAAATGATAAGAAATGCTCTGATCATATAAATATGGGAGAAGCAGGCAGAACTTTCTAGGAAGCAGAAACAGCCAGTATAAAGGTCCTGAGGCAGGCTGCTATGGGTGACTACAACCTAATAAGTGAGAAATGACAATAGAGGGATAACAGAAGCCAAATATTTAGGGTCTTGTAGGCCAAGGCAAGTTTAGATATTTTCCAAAAAAGATTTAAACCTAGGAATTGTATGATCCAATGTACATTTGTAAAAACATCTGTTCTCTGCATATAGGGGAGCTCTGGTGGCACAGTGCCTAAGGCATTTGACTGTTAACCAGAAGGCTGGCAGTTCAAACCTACCAGCCACTCCTCGGAAGGAAGACTGAGCAATCTACTTCTGTAGTGATACCACCTTGGAAACCCTAGGAGGGATCTCTATGAGTCAGATCCGACTCAACGGCAGTGAGTTTTCTACACATGGAAAATGGACTGTAGTGGGCAGGAGACTATTGCAGGAAACCAGGAGAGATGGTAGCTCAGACTTTGATGGGATTGGTAGGGGTAGGTGGTGAGAACTGGAAATACTTTCGATATACTTAGAAGGTAAAGCTCACAGGCTTGCTGAAATAAGGGAAAAGGAGGACATAAAATGAGAAAAAGAAGAACCAAGGGTGAAGCTTTGGTTTTAAGAGCTTGAAGAACTCAGTGAATGTTGATGATTTTAACTGAGATGCAGAAGAATAAAGGGTTTCAGAGTGCAGTTTGTGCTCAAGCTGGTGTCTGAAAGGCAGGCAGATACAAGGTCTGGAGCTCAATGAAAAAGTTGGTTGGCTTAAGATAGAATGTGGAGTCATCTGCTGAGATTTACCCAGGTGAACAGACCATGTGTGGATGCCCTTTAGCTGGTCCTGGAACACCTCCCATCTAGACATCCTCCTTCTGTGTTGACATGTCAGAGATGGGGACTATTCAAGGGGGATTTCACCATTTATCAATGATGACATAGTTCCACAAGGGCTATCTGGGAGACCAGTGCATTATCACTACTAGGCCAATTACAGGGACCTCCTTAAACCCACGGAGAGACACCCACAAGAAAGGCCCAGCGATCTGCTTCTGAAAGGTCACAGCTTGGAAAACCCTATGGGTAGCAGTTCTCTTCTGCAAAACATGGGTGCGCCCTGAGTAGGAATCATCTCAAGTGCAAATAGTTTGGGGTTTTTCCTTTTTTTTGTTGCAGGGCCTCTTAGGGAAGAATTCCTTTCCCTGCCTCCAGGGAGGATCCAGACTTAGGGTAGAGAAGCAAGTTTATCTTATATGTATCTTATAGACAGAAAAGCAAAGTTCTACTTCATGCAGTTTAGATGAGCCTTTGTCTACAGTAAACTTTAGATGCTTAAAATTTGGAGACTGGAAGTCTAAGAACACAAAATCCAGTCCAAACTCCTCATTCTACAAATGATGAACCTAGGGCCTTTGTGGGACAGGAATACGCTTCACATGGAACTGATTAACATGGTCCCACTAGAAGGCCCTTCATCTCTGTGTTTAGAGCAATTTAGTCCTGCAAGGCCCCACCCAGCTTTGCCACCTTGCTCTCCCCGTTACTGGCAAGCTTCCGAAACAGAACCAGGCATGCAGGAAAAAAAAATTTTTCAAACAAGCTTGAGAAGAAAACACTCACTGGATCATATTTTATTCCCAGGTCATAAACTGAGTTGGATTCTCCAAAGCCCTAGGGCTTTTGATCTCGTCCATCTGGAGTCCCCCTGTGAGGGCCCTTGACTATATGGTGAGTGATCAGGGCTGTTGACCGAATTGTAAGAGTCAGCCGGGAGAGCTGAGGTGATCCCCTTGGCCAATCCCAGGACCTGCCCTGTTCCAGTACATTGGCAAGAGGAGAAGGAACCACAGGGATGAGTAAACTCACTCCAGCAGGCTGGAGGAGGGAGGAGCAAATTGAGTGATGCCTGCTCAAAGCAACACCAAACCAAAATACGAAACTCACTGCCATCAAGTCATTTCTGACTCACAGCGACCCCTCCTTGGGTTTCCAAGGTGGTATCTCTATGGAGGGAACTCTGATGGTGTGGTACCTAAGGCATTTGACTGCTAACCAGAAAGTTGGTGGTTCAAACCCACCAGCCACTCCTCGGAAGGAAGGTTGGGCAATCTACTTCCGTGGTGATACTGCCTCGGAAACCCAAGGATGGTTCGCTATGAGTTGGATCCAACTCAACAGCAGTAAGTTTGGTTGTTTTGGTATCTCTATGGAATCTGCAATTCTAATAACTCAGTTTTGCAATCTGGAAAATGAGTGTCAACAGGTTCACAAAGTTGTGTTACCATTGTTGTTGTTGTTGTTGTTGTTATGTGCCGTCGAGTCGGCCCCGACTCATAGCGACCCCTCCTTGGGTTTCCGAGGCAGTATCACTACGGAAGTAGGATTGCCCAACCTTCCTTCCGAGGAGTGGCTGGTGGGTTTGAACCGCCAGCCGTCTGGTTAGCAGGCAAGTGTCTTAGCCACTATGCTACCAGAGCTCCCATTACCATTAAGGAGTGGTAATTCACAGAAGGATTTTTCGGTGCTGAGTTGAACGTGATACAGAGAGACTGCCCAGCCGGATCAGGGAGTCAGCAGGCCTCCCTCCTAGGAGCTTCCCCATCCCCACCTCCACAAGCAGTGCTACAGGAGTTATCTGTCCTTCAATGAGAATGGGCTCTGCCTTGCTGCGAAGGTATTCTCCACAGGGCTAAATAACTAAAAGTCCTCAACTGTAGCTCTGCAGCACCAGGAACTTTTCTCTGCATATAAAAGCTATGAGAGTAATGTTATAAATTGCCCTGTTCTCACTGGAAACCTCACCTCTTTCAGCTGATTACAATAACTCTATTGTTCTGGGAATTCGAGTTTTCCAAATCAACTACCTACACAAAGGGGTTCTGCCACCTGACCCAGAATGCCTGGGGTAGGAGTAGGGGACAGGAAAGGAACCCCATCAAGCAGCCCATAAGCATGTTGTTGTTGTTGTTGTTATGTGCCATCCAGTCAGACCTGACTCATACTGACCCCTCCTGGGGTTTCCAAGGCTGTATCACTATGGAAGTAGATTGCCCAACCTTCCTTCCGAGGAGTGGCTGATGGCTTTGAACTGCCAGCCTTCTGGTTAGCAGTCAAATGCCTTAGGCACTATGCTACCAAAGCACCTAAGCATGTTGTAGGTTAAAAAAAAAAAAAAAAAAAAAAAAACCTTACTGCCATCAAGTCAATTCCAACTCATAATGACCCTATTGGACAGAGTAGAACTGCCCCATAGGGTTTCCAAGGGTACAGATTTTTATGAAAGCAGACTGCCACGTCTTTCCCTCACAGAACAGTTAGTATGTTCAAACCACTAACTTCCTGGTTAACAGCTAAATGGTTAACAACTGCACATACGTTGTATGTAGGTGTATACAATTCATCATTCTCCCAGAAAGTGGGGGCAGGGGAATCAGTGGTTTGCTATGTAAATTCCCTGGGCAGAAAGGAGTCCAGAGAAAGAATGATGAATTATTCCCCAGAATCCAAGGTGGGTCCTTGGTGGGAGGTTCCAAGTAAAATTATTTTAGCCTGGGCACTTCTAAGCCTTCATGAATGAAGTACAAACCAGGGAACCCAGGGACTATCTGATGCTGCTTCAGCACACTGAAGGACAGAGAACAGAACAGCAGAGAAATTTACCAGAGATGGAATGGCTGACCAGGGCAAGTTTCATAGGAGAAGTATAAATTTCCACAGGGAGAAGAAAGAAGGTAATCCACTGGGAGCAAATATCTGAAACCAAAACACAGAGGGTTTTGTTCCTAACCAGTTGCCCCTAGGGCTGTCCAAAACCCTAGAGTTAGGGTGTGACTCATAGATTAGGATTGAGACATCCTAGAAGCCCCAGAGAGATAAAGAGAAAAGTCTGACAGTTGGCCATATTTGGAGAATTTAAGAGACCACACCACTCAATTCACCATAACAGATGTATTGAATAGCTATTGGGTGCCATGCCACCCTACCCTGCCTCGAGCTGAGTGGATGAGGCCAGGAAGCCTCTCCAGCAAATAAAAATGTTAGGGGAATAGGCTCAAGAAAGAGTGAAAGATATGCGTTAACCCTCAGGACCTGTGCTGTACTAGCCCCCAGTGGGCTATGTGTGTCACTTGTGGGTCACTCAGAGGAGCAGCTGCTCTTCTCTCACTCATTCATACATCCATTTCTTCATTCAACATTCATTTAATGAATGTTATTCATTACGTCTACCCCATGTGAAGCCCTGTGCTCACTGTATGCACAGTATGGTGGGCTGGAATAGCGATAACGATCAATCACACAAGTGCAAGTAAAATGTTACTACTGAGGTGAAGGTTTGTATGCTGATACCGGGCTTGATTGGCATGGTTCCCAAGAAAGAGGATTCCATTGAACTTAGTGATCTGAGCAGGGATTAAACAAGACCAGATATGGAAGAACAGAATGATGGGAAAAGGAACAGCGAGTGCAGATGGGATTGGTGTGCAAAAGGGCTGAAAGAAGGCATATGGCTGGCCTCTAATGTTGGGAGGGGTGTCACAGCAAGTCCTATGCATGCCCCTGCATTGCCCTCCCATGTGATCAAGGGGGGCTGGGACACCCTTCTTCTGTCACCAAATGAGAAATTCATGCTAAACCAGGCTAGGGCAGAGAGAGGGAGAGAGGTAGGAGAGAGAGACCAGGCTGCAAGAATGGAGAGGATCTAGAAGGGGCAGTGGAAGAGAACCATAACATAACCAGGGGAGAAGAAGAGAATTCCATTAGTTAGGAACAGTGCTGTTATCCTGGGAAATGTAGACTTGTGTGCCGGGCTCCAGTCCTAGGAGGAACAAAGAGCCCCAGTCAGTCCTCTCAGTTACCACGACCTTGCTAAACAAGCACAGGGTTCCCTAGTGGAGTGAATTGCATGTCTCAAGTCTCAAATTCCCTAGGACTAAGAAAACAACTACACAGAAGGGATACCAGTAAGAGTTTAGAGGCAGAAAGATGCTGAGAGTTTCCCTTTACAGATAGGAAAACTGAGGCCCAGAAAGGTGAACAATAATAATAACCATCATCATCATCATATTACTGTGTTAATATTTATTATGAGCCATGCACTGCCCCAGGCAGGAAACGGGAGCTGGGCCAATGGCCAGAACAGGTAAGGGAGAACCCCAACCAGGACGTGAGAGCCAGGCTGACAGCCAGAACAGGTAAGGGAAGAGCCCCAGGCAGGAAGCAGGAGCCGGACCAATGGCCGGAACAGGTAGGGAGAAGGTCAGGAAGTGAGCGGACCACTTTGGAATGAACTCGTCTGTTGGCTTGTTGTACTGTGGTGGCTTGCATGTTGCTGTAAGGCTGGAGGCTGTGCCACCATTGTTTTGAATGCCAGCAGGGTGGCCCATGGTGGACTGGTTTCAGCAGAGCTTCCAGACTGAGACAGATTCGGAAGAAGGAAGAGGCCACCCACTTCTCAAAGAATTGGCCAGTGAAAACCGTATGAACAGCAGTGAAACACTGTATGATATATTACTGGACAACTTTATAAATAGCCCTGAAACACTATCCAATACAGTGCTGGAAGAAGAGCCCCTCAGGTTGGAAGGCACTCAAAATACAACTGGGAAAGAGCTACCTCATCAGAGTAGAGCTGACCTTAATGATATGGATAAAGTAGAGCTTTTGGGACCTCCATTTGCTGATGTGACATGACTCAAAATGAGAAGAAACAGCTGAAAACATCCATTAATAATCAGAACATGGATTGTATGAAGTATGAATCTGGGAGAATTGGAAGTTGTCAAAAATGAAATGGAATGCATAAAGATTGATATGCTAGGTGTCAGTGAGCTGAAATGGACTGGTTTTGACCATTTTGAATCAGACAACTATATGATCTACTATGCCAGGAAAGACAAATTGAAGAGGAGTAGTGTGGCATTCATCATCACAAAGAATTTTTCAAGATCTATTCTAAAGTACAATACTGTCAGTGATAGGATAATATCCATATGCCTACAAGGAAAGCCATTTAATAGTACTATTATTCAAATTTATGCACCAACCACCAAAACCGAAGATAAGGAAATTGAAGATTTTTACCAGCTTCTGCAGTCTGAAATTGACCAAACGTGCAATCAAGGTGTGCTGATTATCACTGATTATTGCAATGTAAAAGATGAAAACAAAGAAAAATCATCGATAGTTGGAAAATTTGGCCTTGGTGACAGAAATAACACTGGAGATTGCATGATAGAAGTTTGCAAGGCCAACGACTTATTAATTGCAAGTCTTTTTTCAACAACACAAATGGCAGCTATACACATGGACTTCTCCAGATGGAGTACACAGGAATCAGATTTACTACATCTGTGGCAAGAGGCGATGGAGAAGCTCAGTACCTTCAACCAAAATAAGGCCAGAAGCTGACTGTAACAGACCATCAACTGCTCATATGCAAGTTCAAGTTGAAGACAATTAAAAGAAGTCAGCGAGAGCCAAAATATGACCTTGATTATATCCCTCCTGAATTTAGCAACCATCTAAAGAATAGATTTGATGCACTGAACACCAATGACTGAAAACCAGAGGAATTGTGGGATGACCTCAAGAACATCATCCATGAAGAAAGCAAAAGGTCATTAAAAAGACATGAAAGGAAGAAAAGACTAAAATGGATGTCAAAAGAGACTGACACTTGCCCTTGAACAGAGAGTAGCTAAAACAAATGGAAGAAATGACAGGATAAAAGAGCTGAACACAAGATTTCAAAGAGCAACTCGAGAAGACAAAATCAATTATCATAATGAAATGTACAAAGACATGGAGTTGGAAAGCCAAAAGGGAAGAACATTTCTCAAGCTGAAAGAACTGAAGAAAAATTTAAGCCTTAAGTTGCAATATTGAAAGATTCTATGGGGAATATAGTGAATGATGCAGGAAACATCACAAAAAGATGGAAAGAATACACCGTCACTGTAACAAAAAGAATTGGTCAATGTTCATCCATTTTATGAGGTGGCATAGGATCAAGAACCAATAATATTGACAGAGGATGTTGAAACTGCCCTGAAGGAAGTGGCAAAAAACAAGACTCCAGGAATTGATGGAATACCCATTGAGATGTTCAACAAATGGATGCCATGCTGGAGGCACTCACTAGGCTATGCCAAGAAATTTGGAAGACAGCTACCTGGCCAACTGACTGGAAGAGATCCATATTTTGTACCCATTCCAAAGAAAGGTGATACCACAGAATGTGGAAATTATAGAACAATATCAATATTACACACAAGTAAAATCTTACTGAAGGTAATTAAAAAACATTTGGAGGAGTATATTGACAGAGAACTCCCAGAAATGCAAGCTGGATTCAGAAGAGGATGTGGAACAAGGGTTATCATTGCTGATGTCAGATAGATTTTGGCTCAAAGCAAAGAATATCAGAAAGATGTTTACTTATCTTTTATTGACTATGCAAAAGCATTCGATTGTGTCAATTGTAACAAATTATGGATGACATTGAGAAGAATGGGAATTCCAGAAAACTTAATTGTCCTCACGAGAAACCTGTACATAGACCAAACCAAACTCACTGTTGTCGAGTCTGATCCAACTCGTAACAACCCCTCCTTGGGTTTCCAAGGTGGTATCACTACAGAAATAGATTGCCTGATCTTCCATCCGAGGAGTGGGTGGTGAGTTTGAACTGCCAGCCTTCTGGTTAGCAGTCAAATGCCTTAGGCACAACGCAACCAGAGCTCCTGTACATAGACCAGGAGGCTGTCATCCGAACAGAACAAGGGGACACTGCATGTTTTAAAATCAAGAAGGGAGTGTGCCAGGGTTGTATCCTTTCACCATATTTATTCAATCTGTATGCTGAGCAAATAATCCAAGAAGCTGGACTATATGAAGAAGAACGTGGCATCAGGATTGGAGGAAGACTCATTAAGAACCTGTGATACGCTGATGACACAACTTTGGTCGCTGAAATTCAGGATGACTTGAAGCACTTACTGATGAAGATTGAAGACTACAGTGTGCAGTACGGATTACACCTCAACATAAAGAAAACAAAAATCCTCACAACTGGACAAATAAGCACCAACACAATAAATGGAGAAAAGATTGAAGTTGTCAAAGACTTCATATTACTTTTGTCTACAATCAACACCAATGGAAGCAGCATCAAGACATCAGACAACTTATCCAAAACCAATCAGATGATGTATAGCATTGGGGCAAATCTGCTGCAAAAGAACTCTTTCACATGCTGAAAAGCACAAATATCTCCTTGAAGAGTAAGGTGTGCCTAACCCAAGCCATGATATTTTCAATTGCCTCATATGCATGTGAGAGCTGGACAATAAGTAAGGAAGACCAAAGCAGAGTTGATGCTTTTGAGTTGTGGTGTTGACAAAGAATGCGGAAAAGTACCATGCAGTGCTAAAAGAACTAACAAATCTGTCCTGGAAGAAGTGCAACCGGAAGTTCCTTGGAAGTGAGAATGGCCAGACTTCGTCTCACCTGGCTTGGTCGTATTGTGAGAAGGGACCATTCCCTGGAGAAGGATATCATGCTTGGTAAAGTGGAGGGTCAACAAAAAAGGGGAAGGCCCTCAATGAGATGGATTGACACAGTGGCTACAATGATGGGCTCAGGTATAGCAAGGATCGTGGGGCTGACATGGGACCA
>NW_006921612.1:2688896-2690739 GCF_000298275.1 Orycteropus afer afer
CAATCCTACTTCCGTAGTGATACTGCCTCGGAAACCCAAGGAGGGGTCGCTATGAGTCGGGGCCGACTCAACGGCACAGAACAACAACAACAACAACTTTGAGCTCGTCAGCCCCTGCAGCTGTGTGATTGCCGGGAAAAGCCTCCAGCTTGACGTTTGATTCAAGAACTTTGGAGTTGCCAGCTTCTATAAGTGTGTGAGCCATTTTCCTAAGATAAATTTCTCTTTCTCTCCATATATAGGCATTACAGGTTTTGCTTCTCTAGAGAACCCAGTCTAACACAGGCATCGTGACCTTTGGGGTAGACATTATTATTTAGGAATTAAAATGAACTGACCTGTGGAAATTAGTTTGAAAAAAGTAGTCTTTCACTCATCAAGATACAGCTAATGTAAACAATGAGTGGTGAGAGCTGGGACTGGTAAAGTGATATTTTCTTAGTTTTCTGTATCTCAATTTTCTGCTGTACATAGGGTCACTATGAGTTGGAGACAACTTGACAGCACCTACCAACAATAACAGCAACAACATGCACTGCTTTAAGCATTTTACATATATTAAGTCATTTTCCCCTCACAAACAATCCTATGAAGGTAGATACACAGAGAAGTAACCAAAATTGCACAGTCAGTTAGTGGAAACCAACACTGGAAACCAACACATAGGACATATTGAAACCATCTTATTCTGTGCCCTTTCTGCTACACCATGCTTTACAGAAGACCACAGTATCATGTTTTGCATTTTCCTAGGGGGGAAAAAAATCTCCATACTCTGCCTCAAGCATAAATTCTAAATGATCAATTGAGCTCACCATTTTCTTTTTGTTTTCAAGGTAAACTTGTGCAGTTTTCTTGCTTATCATTTGGAGTCTAACCATGAGGATAGCCCAGCATAGTCACGCTTGCCAACATACTGTGTTCTGAATACTTCCTTGCCTTTTAACATCTTCCCCAACCAATCCAAGGATGCCACAGAAAGCATCAGATTACTCACCTAAAGATCCCAGGGATTTTACCCTCTCCTTTGAGTGTGTAATCTTAGTCTAATATGTCCTCTCATTAATAATAGGCAACCTGATTGGTACACAAAATCTGGGGTTCATAGTCTAACACATCTGAGTTGAGGTGCTGCTCAACCAATTGGCTGCATGCCTTCTGAGCTGCCGCTTTCTCAGTTGCTAAATGGAAATATTCATTCCCACTTTAGTATAGTAGGATTGGAGGAAAATTAAATGAGATACAGAAAACTAAGAAAATATCTTGTGAGGGGAAAATGACTTAATATATGTAAAATGCTTAAAGCAGTGCATGTTGTTGCTGTTATTGTTGGTAGGTGCTGTCAAGTTGTCTCCAACTCATAGTGACCCTATGTACAGCAGAAAATTGAGATACAGAAAACTAAGAAAATATCACTTTACCAGTCCCAGCTCTCACCACTCATTGTTTACATTAGCTGTATCTTGATGAGTGAAAGACTACTTTTTTCAAACTAATTTCCACAGGTCAGTTCATTTTAATTCCTAAATAATAATGTCTACCCCAAAGGTCACGATGCCTGTGTTAGACTGGGTTCTCTAGAGAAGCAAAACCTGTAATGCCTATATATGGAGAGAAAGAGAAATTTATCTTAGGAAAATGGCTCACACACTTATAGAAGCTGGCAACTCCAAAGTTCTTGAATCAAACGTCAAGCTGGAGGCTTTTCCCGGCAATCACACAGCTGCAGGGGCTGACGAGCTCAAAGTTGTTGTTGTTGTTGTTCTGTGCCGTTGAGTCGGCCCCGACTCATAGCGACCCCTCCTTGGGTTTCCGAGGCAGTATCACTACGGAAGTAGGATTG
>NW_006921612.1:2691419-2709231 GCF_000298275.1 Orycteropus afer afer
ATTTGTGCCTAACATGATACACTAACACACATACAACTGAAACGCATTAACCTTATTTACATTTCACAGTTCATAACAGAAGAAAAATATTTGATGCACATATACAATGAAGAAATATAACAATCACAGTCCTCATTTCTGCAACTGGTCACGTGGTCGTAGCTGATATTCAGAACTACTTTCTTCTACCATCCATTCTTTATTTCCCTTGCCCTTAGCAAGCACCTCAGCTGGTTGTGATTCTTTGCCTGGTGGGGTAACCCAAGCCTTCATTCCTGAAGGGTCTGGGCCATTAGCAGTCATATCAGAATTGTGTTGCTATAATTTTCCATTGACTTTAATCACAGGGCATGGGAGTACTAAGAGATGTCCTAAAGAATCTCCTGTATTCCAGACATATTCTTCTTTACCTCCATTATGTAATGTCAACCCAGTTTTCCCTTGGTAATCAGGATCTATCACACCAGATAGTACAGTAATGCCCTTCTTTGTCTGTTGAACCAGAGGCATGAGGAAGCCAAAATGGCCAGGTGGTATTCTTAATTTCCAGTTCAATGCAATCAGTATTGTGTCTCCAGGTGGGAATGTTCCTCCTTTTGAGACATAGACCTGCACAGCATAAGGTAGCAGGGACAGGAAACAAAAATTTTTTGAGTGGGTCACTAGTGGTAATAGTGAGTGGTACCACTTCTGTTTCCACCCCTTGGTCCTATACTCGTGAATCCTGGCTATTGGAGAAACAGAACCATACACTTCACACTGGTTTAGAGCACATACAGCCTCCTGGAGAACATTGCCTCAACCCTTCAAGGTAATGCCACCTAGCTGGCACTGTAATTGTGTTTTCAGTAGGCTATTCCATCATTCTATCAAGCCAGCTGCTTTGGGATGATGGGGAACATGGTAAGACCAGTGAATTACATGAGCATAGGCCCATTGCCTCACTTCATTTGCTGTGAAGTGAGTCCCTTGATCTGAAGCAATGTTGTGTGGGATACTATGACAGTGGATAAGGCATTCTGTAAGTCCACAGATGGTAGTTTTGGCAGAAGCATTGCATGCAGAGAAGGCAAATCCATATCCAGAATAAGTATCTATTCCAGAAGAACAAAATGGTGTCCTTTCCATGATGGAAGGGGTCCAATGTAATCAAACTGCCACCAGGTTGCTGGCTGATCACCCTGAGGAATAGTTCCATTTTGTGGACTCTGTGTTGGTCTCTGCTGCTGGCAGATTGGGCACTCAGCAGTGGTGGTAGCCAAATCAGCCTTGGTAAGTGGGAGTCCATATTGCTGAGCCCATGCATAACCTCCATCCTTGCCACCATGGCCACTTTGTTCATGAGCCCATTGAGCAATGACAGGAGTACCTGGGGGAAAAGGATGGCTGGTTTCCACTGGACGTGTCATCCTATCCACCTGATTGTTAAAAGTCCTCCTCTGCCAAGGTCATCTTTTGGTGGGCAGTCACATGAGACACAAATATCTTTACTCCTCTGGCCCATTCAGAGAGATCTATCCACATACCTCTTCCCCATACATCCTTGTCACCAATTTTCCAATCATGCTCCTTCCAAGGCCAAGCCATTAGCCACAGCCCATGAATCCATATACAATTTCACATCTGACCATTTCTTATTCCATGCAAAGTGAACAGCCATATGCATAGCTCGAAGTTCTTCCCATTGGGAGGATTTCCCTTCACCACTGTCCTTCAAGGAAGTCCCAGAAAGGGGCTGCAGTGCCGCTGCTGTCCACTTTCAAGTGGTGCCTGCATATCACACAGAACCATCTGTAAACCAGGCACAAGTTTTCTCTTCCTCAATCAACTGATCATAAAGAACTCCCTATGAGGCTATAGGTGCAGGCTGGGAGAGGGAAGGTAATGTGACTGGAGTGGAGACCGTAGGCATTTGGGCCACTTCCTCATGCAACTTACTTGTGCCTTCAGGTCCTCCTCAAGCCCAATCTCTGATATACCACTTCCATTTAATGATGGAGTACTGCCATGCATGTCCAACTTTATGACTCTGTGGGTCAGATATCACCCAGTTCGTGATGGGCAGCTCAGGCGTCATGGTGACTTGGTGGCCCGTGGTTAGGTGTTCAGTCTCTACTAAAGCCAGTAACAAGCCAAAAGCTGTTTCTCAAAAGGAGAGTAGTTATCTGCAGAGGATGGCAGGGCTTTGCACCAAAATCCCAAGGGTCTGCATTGCGATTCACCAATAGGGACCTGCCAAAGACTCCAAACAGCATCTCTATCTACTACAGATACTTCAAGCACCATTGGATCATATGGTCCAAGTGGCGAAGCAGCCTGCATCTCAGCCTGAACCTGTTGCAGAGCCTTCTGTTGTTCTGGGCCCCACTCAAAACTAGCAGCTTTCCGAGTCACTTGATAAATAGGCCGCAGCAGCACACCCAAATGAGGGATATGTTGCCTCCAAAATCCAAAGAGGCCCACCAGATGTTTTGTGCAGCCAGTCCATTGAAAGGGAGTTTCCCCAGGGGTGTGGCCTGTTTCCACTATATTTATGGACATCCTGGTAAAAGAGACATTCTACTTGTGGGGGGAGCCAGATACAATACATTATCCTTCACTTTAGTAGGAATATCTCGACATGCCCCACGGAATTTTTGTTGGGTTAATTTCCTAACCTCTAGCATGCATATGTCTCACCAATAAGTCTAGAGTCATCGATACTTCTTCCTTACTAGGTCCAATCAGCATAATGTCATCAATATAATGGACCAGTGTGATGTCTTGTGGAAAGGAAAGGTGATCAAGATCCCTATGGACTAAATTATGACATAGTGCTGGGGAGTTGATATACCCCTGAGGAAGGACTGTGAAAGTATACTGTTGGCCTTGCCAGCTGAAGGCAAACTGCTTCTGATGGTCCTTTTAAATTGGCATTGAGGAGAAGGCATTGGCCAGATCAATAGCTGCATACCAAGTACCAGGAGATGCATTAATTTGCTCAAGCAATGAAACCACATCAGGAACAGCAGCTGCAATGGCAGTCACTACCTGATTAAGTTTATGATAATCTACTGTCTTTCTCCAAGGTCCATCTGTTTTTTGCACAAGCCAAATAGGCGAATTAAATGGGCATGTGGTGGGAATCACCACCCCTGCATCCTTCAAGTTCTTGATGATGGCAGTAAACTCTGCAACCCCTCCAGAGATGTGGTATTGCTTTTGGTTTACTATTTTTATAGGTAAAGGCAGTTCTATTGACTTCCATTTGGGTTCTCCTACCATAATAGCCCTTACTCCACATGTCAGGGACCCAATGTGGGAATTCTGCCAATTGCTCAGTTCAGAATTTGCATTCTGGAACTAGGAAAATCACTACAGGATGGGTTTGGTCATGGACAGTAGTAGGCAGCACAACAGAATCCCGATCCACAGAAGAATGTCTCTTTTACCAGGATGTCCATAAATATAGTGGAAACAGGCCACACCCCTGGGGAAACTCCCTTTCAATGGACTGGCTGCACAAAACATATACATCTGATCCCATCATTGGAACAACCCACATTACAATTGCTTAAACCACACAGAATTGTGGTCCAGACAAGTTGATACACAGCTCAAATTATCACAATACCTTAGCAGATAATAGAACTCCCCTATAGTGATACTACCTCACAAATGAGTTTTCTACCATGAGTTGCCATTAAGTTCATTCTAACTCATGGCAACCCATGTGTATCAGAGTAGAATTGTGCTCCATAAGGTTTTCAATGGCTGATTTTTTTGGAAGTGGATCTGCAGGCCATCTTCCCAGGCACCTCTGGGTAGACTCAAACCTACTACTTTTCAGTGGGAAGCTAAGAGCATTAACCATTTGCACCACCCAGAGACTCCATGAGGTTTTTAGTTGTCCTCTATTAAGCAGGGCTCCTAGATTCTGACAACTCACACTTCAAAATCGTCCATGGATATGTGACAGTTCCTACTGGCATAGTAAGCCACAGGGCTGATGTCTCTTATTATCTGCCTTTCAGGACAGTTTCACCAGGGTGCCTATTTATCTTGTAGTAAAGTTCATCCCATTGATTGCCAGGCCTATCTATCTCCTCACTGGCTTGAGGGAGATGTATTTTATCCCCAAAATGAAAAATAAGCAACTGGATACAGTATCTCTGACAACTTTCTGAAGAAATTTACTGATAATTTCTTGAGAAAAGGCAAGACATTGTGCCTCTCCTACCTGACCTGTTGAGACACGGCTTGTTGGACCTGGACCAAAGAGCTTCTTATTTCATAGTACTTTTGATTGGCAGGAACAGATCTTACTTTTTTTTTCAACTGTTATTTCTGAAAGATCACGTCAAAATTTTTGTGCCCCAGATTTAACCCCATATCACCTGATCAGAATAAGACATTTTTAATGGCAGCATGAAATAGCAGCAGCCAACAGTAGTTTGCTAAGGTTAAGTGTTGCTTTCAGTATATACAAGCCCTTTCCCTTCCCAGGTCACTCTGTTCCATGAACTTTGCAGCTCTATTATTAAAGCTGCCTATTTAGTATTGTAGAAGGCTGGTGGTTCAAACCCACCAGCCACTCCTCGGAAGGAAGGTTGGGCAATCCTACTTCCGTAGTGATACTGCCTCGGAAACCCAAGGAGGGGTTGCTATGAGTCGGGGCCGACCCGACGGTGTATAACAACAACAACAACATTTAGTATTGTCATCACCAATTGAAGAACTGAACTTCTTTATTCTTGCTAATATTCCTTGCTCTGAAATGTATTTTGTCTATTAATATCCATATAGCTACTCCAGCTTTCTTTTGATTGGTGTTAGCGTGGTATACCCCTTCCCATTCTCTTTCACTTTTAATCTGTCATTATATTTAAAGTGAGTTTCCTCACTGCCTCCACTACCAAGAGACTAGAAGAACTAGATGGTATCTGGCTCCACCATTCTGATTGGGACCATTCCTATTGGTAGACCATTCTGATTAGGATCATAATAGAAAGTTCTAGACAGAGAGGAAGAAAAAAAATGTAGAACAAAATTCAAAACTATAAAAAAGATTAGATTTACTGGCCTGATAGAGATTCATGGAACTGCCGAGGCAATGGCTCTTAAACACCTTTGAAGTGTGCAACTGAACCCACCCCCAGGATTCAACTATGTGCCCAATAATACTCCTATAAAGTGAATAATAGTACCAAGGAGTAATGTCTTTCTCAGATCAATCAATCATTTGAGACCAAAGACCAAACTGTAGCACTTGCCCAAAATCGAAGCTCAGAAGGCAGGAAGGAGCAGGAAAGAAAGACCAATGGAAACAGGGAGCCCAGGGAGGAAGTAGGAAGAGTGCTGTTACATTAAGGGTATTGCAACCAATGTCAGGAAACCAACTGTACATAAATTGTTGAAAGGAAAACTAATATGCTCTGTAACCTCTCACCCAAACTACAATAATAAAAATAATAATAATAAGTGGATTTCTTGTTGATAATATATAGTTGGGTATTATTTTTTATCCACTAGGGAAATTTCTGACTTTTAATTAGAATGTTAATATTTAATCTCATTATCAGTGTAGTTAACGAGCTCTGGTGGCACACTGGTTAAGGCATTTGGTGGCTAACCAGGGCAACTGTTCAAACCCACCGGCTGCTCTGAAGGAGGAAGATGAGGCAATCTGCTTCCGTAAAGATTTACACCTTGGAAACCCTGTGGATTGCTATAAGTCAGAAGTGATTAAATGGCAATGGGTTTTTTTTTTGGGGGGGTGATGTTTATCAGTGTAGTTGGGTCTGAACCCATTTGAACCCATTTATATTTATCCTCTCTACTCTTTGTTCCTTTTTTCCTCTTTTCTTACCTGCTTTTGAATTGAGTATTCATTGTGATTCCATTTTATCTCATTATTGGCTCATTAGTATGCCTTTTTGTTTTGTTTTAGTGGTTGCTCTATAGTTTACAATATACATCATTAACTTAACACAGTCTACCTTACATATTATCATATTAATTTGCTTATGGTTTAAGAACCTTACAACAGTCAACTTTCATTTCCAGCGCTTATGTCATTATTGTCCAATATTAATTTCTATGTGTATTATTAACCCCACATTATAAAGCTATTATTTTTATTTTGACTAGCCAATTATGTTTTAAAGATTTTTAAGATAAGGAAAGGGTATTTTATATCCACATATTAACTATTTCTGGTGTTCTTCATTCTTTTAAATAGATCAAAATTTCCAAGAGACGTATACAAACACAGTGGTCTTCGTCTAGACACAGTTCATAAAGGAGGTCCATGTTTTGATCTTCAATTAAGATGGCTGTCAGGCTATTGGCACCTAAAATCTGGTACCCAGGGTTCAGATTTCAAGCCCAAACACATAAACCATCCAACTAATTCCTTTGTCCTGACCTTGTAATTACCAAGCTGACTTCAATTTGACTTCATGGATAGAGTTCCTTCCTAGAGATAATGTGTTGACAGGTCAGTTAAAGCCTAGTCTGTGTGCCTGACAGTTGTATTTCTTATTATAAATTTTTAAATTGGTGTTTGGTATACATATGCTTGTTTAGGACTTTGTTAATATGAGTTAATGACACCAAATCTTATGTATTCTGGTGTCCTAAAAATATTGAGTTTCTGTGATGGTTGGAGCTGTGTGTCAACTTGGCTGGACCACAATTCCGTGTGGTTTAAGCAATTGTGATGTGGGTTGTTCCCATGATGGGATCAGATATGTATGTTTTGAGCAGCCAATGCATTGAAAGGGAGTTTCCCTAGGGGTGTGGCCTGCTTCCAATATATTTATGGACATCCTGGGAAAAGAGACACTCTTCTGTGGATCTGTGTGCTGCCTACAACTGTCCGTGAGTGAACAATCCACCATTCAGCCTAGAGATCTTGAATTTGTCATTTGTTGGAGTCAACAGCCAGTATACTGCCTGCCAACCTTGAGCTCTTTAGCCCCTGCAGCTGCATGAGTCAGGAAAAGCCTCCAGCTTGATGTTAGATCCAAGAACTTGGGACTTGCCAACTTCTATAACTGTGTGAGGCATTTTCCTAAGGTAAATTTCTCTTTCTCTGTATGTATATATAAGCTTTACTGGTTTTGCTTCTCTAAAGAACCCTGCCTAACATAGTTTCTAAACCTACAAAGTTTAGGGAGCAAGTCCTGCAATCTGATGAATACAAGTGAGACCTCCTTGTGACTTTTCAGTGGAGATTTCCTCATGACACCACAGTGTAGCTTTCATGTCTCATAGTCACACTTCTCCCAATTCTATGCCATTTTCCCCATTCCTAGTCAGGCCTTCTGAGGAGAGCTGCCTCCTCAGAGTAGAGCCAACCTTGATGTAGTTAGAGTAAAGTTTTCTGGACCTCCCTTTGCTGATGTGGCACATCTCATGATGAGAAGAAACAGCTGCAAACATCCATTAATAATCGGAACATGGAATATACAAAGTATAAATCTAAGAAAATTAGAAGTTGTCAAAAATGAAATGGAATGCATAAAGATTGATATCCAGGGCATTAGTGAGTTGAAATGGACTGGTTTGGGCCATTTTGAATCAGATGATCATATGATCTACTATACCGGGAATGACAAATTGAAGAAGAATGGCATTCATCATCACATAGAATGCATGGAGATCTATCCTGAGGGAAAGATGGCAGAATAGGCAAACAAGCTACACAGATCCTCTTCAACAAAGAAAAGAGAAACGAATTGACAGAGATACAAAAGATAATCCTGGATTCCTGAGCTTTGAAAGAAAGTATACAGAAGTGGATTAAGCACCAACTAGGAGCTCTGGTAGCATAGTGCCTAAGGCGCTTGACTGCTAACCGGAGGCTGGGGTTCAAACCCACCAGCCACTCCTTGGAAGGAAGGTTGGGCAATCCTACTTCCGTAGTGATAACTGCCTCAGAAATCCAAGGAGGGGTTGCTAGGAGTCGGGGCCGACTCAATGGCAAATAACAACAACAACAGTAGAAAAACCTGAATGAAAACAGGGAGTACAGAGACAGTTGGAGCTGCAGACTGTCAGCTACTCTGATGGGACCAACAGCCTGAATATATACAAGTGATGCTGGGACCTGAGAATTGACCTAAAGATCAGCCCTGGTCACCAAGGGCTGCAGGTACAACTGCGCTGGTGGCCTGTGACTAGGAGGGGAAACAGCAAGAAGGGAGACAACCTGAGCTGCAGACTTTCAGCTGCCTGGAGAGCACAGCCATTTTGATTATTTACAAGTGGTGGCCTTTTTGGATATTTAAAGTGACCAAGAGTGCAGCCATTTTGAATGTTTACAAGTGGTGAGCATCTTGGATTTTAAAGTGACAGCATTCTCATTAAGATTCCAGGAACCTGAGAAGAGGCTCCATTTGCCAAGGATGGCAGGGATATACAGGAGCCTGACAATGAGACAAGAGACAAGTGTTAAGTGTATAAGTGCTGCCAACTAGTGAATAGAGGAGCACAGTACCCTGCTTACATAGATAACATCAAAAAAAAAAAAAAAATCTTGGCCACATTACTCCAACATACAATCACCAATTAAACATAAACACAAAAACATCACAATGCCTTGGCTGAAACAGAGCATCACAGTCCACACAAAGAAGCAAGATAAAGCAAGAGAAACAAGGGACCAGGATACAGACCCACAACACATCATGAGGAAGATGCAGCATTGGAACTCCCTGACAAGAAATTCAAAAGAATTATATTTAGATACCTTCAATGAAGCAAGAGACAGATCAAGGAAAACACTGGCAAAATTGAGAAAAATCCTAGAAAAATCTCGAAAGACAATAAAAGAATAAAATGACAAATAAATGAAATATTAGAAATAATACAAAATCTACAGATAGAAATCTAGAAGATTAATACTAAATTTTCAGAAATAGTAACACATTGAATGGGCAAAGGAGTAGAACTGAATCAGTGAAAGACAGAATTAGTGAGATTGAAAACAAATACGTCAATACTGCTCTAGAAAGGGATCAATCAGAAAAAAGATCAAAGCAAAATAAAGAAAACCTAAAGTTCATGTGGGATACCATCAAAAGGAATAACCTACATGTCATCAGAATTCCAGAACAGGAAGAGATAAATAAAACCACTGAGAAAATAGTCAAAGATTTGTTGGAAGAGAATTTCCCAGGTATGATGAAAGATGAGAATATATCCATTCAAGAAATCCAACAAACCCCAAACAGGATAGACCCCAAAAGAAAATCACCAAGACATATCATCAAACTCACCAAAACCAAAGACAAAGAAAGAATCCTAAAAGCCGCATGGGAAAAACAAAAGTTACCTACAAAGGGCAACCAATAAGACTAAGCTCAGATTTCTGAGCAGAAACCATGCAAGCGAGAAGACAATGGGATGGTATATATAAAACCCTGAAAGGGAAAATTTTCCAACCAAGAAATATATACCCAGCAAAACTGTCCCTCAAATATGATGGTGAAACTAGGACATTTCCAGATAAGCATAAATTAAGGAAATTTGTTAAAACCAGACCAATCTTATAAGAGGTGCTAAAGAGAGTTCTTTGGACAGAGAACCAACAACAGCAAACACAAGTGACCATTAGCACACATGATGACATAACCCAGAAACTAACCCAGTTATGGAAGAATCCAAAGTAGTTAAGCCTACAAGATTGCAAACAAGGAACCAGAGACATCAATTGACAAATGAAGACAACTACAAACCAAAAAGAGGGGAAAAAATGTGTAGTTACAGAACTAAATGGTAGGGAAGTCAAGACAACTGCAAGATAAAATGGACTGTTCTAAACTTGGGAAGAAAATTATAAATCACAGGGTAACCTCAAAGAAAAATGATAAACCTTCACATCAAAATAAAAAAGAGAACCAGCACAAATATTTAGCAAATACTAAAACAATATCAATGAAGGAAGTGATAACATGATTCATAAATAAAACGAGCTCAGGACAGAAAATTACATGGAACAAAGAAATCAGGAACACTACAAAAAAGCACATAACAAAAATGACAGCAACAAATTCATACTTGTCAATAATTACATATCTGACAAGGTACTTATCTCTAAAATTTATAGAAAACTCCAACACTTCAACAGTACAAAGACTAACAATCCAATTAAAAAAGGAGCAGAAGACATGAATAGACACTTCACCAAAGAGGATATTCAGGCGGCCAGCAAATACATGAAGAAATGCTCACCATCTCTAGCTTTCAGAAAGATGCAAATCAAAACAACAATGAGATACCATCTCACCCCAGCACTAATGGCAAAGTTCAGCAAGAGGGAAAATAACAAATGCTGGTGAGGATGTTGAGAGATTCGGACTCCCATACACTGCTTATGGGATTGTGAAATGATACAATCACTGTGGAAAACAGTATGGCAATTCCTTAAAAAGCTGGAATTAGAAATACCATTTGACCCAGCCATTCCACTACTAGGTATATATCCTAAAGAAGTGATATAAACACACCCATGTTCATCACAGCACTATTTACAATAGCAAAAAATGGAAACAATCTATGTGCCCATTGACAGAAGAATGAGTAACCGAGCTATGGTACATACACACAATGAAATACTATGCAACAATAAAGAATAATTTAGAATCTGCAAAACACCATATAACATGGGTGAACGTAGAGGACATTATGCTGAGTGCATTAAGTCAATCAGAGAAGGACAAATATAGTATTAGTTCATTATTGTACAAAGTCCAGGAAAGGTTTATATATGGAAGGCAACTTTCTTTGTTGGTTACCAGGGGTGAGAGGGGTAGGGAAAGAACACTGCAGAAAAAAAAAATGCATTGACCTATGTCACTTTAGTTTTGTATATTTCACTGTACATAAATTATATTTCAATAAAATGTATTTAAAAAAAAAAAATCTATCCTGAAGTACAATGCTGCCAGTGATAGGATAATATCCACACGCTTACGAAGAAGACTGGTTAATACTACTGTTATTCAAATCTATGAACCAACCACCAAAGCCAAAGATGAGGAAATTGAAGATTTCAACCAACTTCTGCAGTCTGAAATTGACCAAACATGCAATCAAGATGTGCTGATTATCATTGGTGATTGGAATGCAAAAGTTGGAATCAAAGAATTACCAGTCATTGGAAAATATGGCCTCAGTGATAGAAATAATGCTGGAGATCACATGACAGAGCTTTGCAAGACCAATGACTTACTCATCGCAAATACCTTTTTTCAATAACACAAACACATATATATACATGGACTTTGCCAGACAGAGTACACAGGAATCAGATTTAATACAACTGTGGCAAGAGGTGATGGAGAAGCTCAATATCTTCAGCCAAGACAAGTCTAGGACCTGAGTGGAACAGACCACCAACTGCTCATATGCAAGTTCAAGTTGAAGCTGAAAATAATTAAAAGAAGTCCACAAGAGCCAAACTATGACTTTGATTATATCTCTCCTGAATTTAGAGACCATCTAAAGAATAGATTTGATGCAATGAACACCAATGACCAAAAACCAGAGCAACAGTGGGATAGATTCAAGAACATCATCCATGAAGAAAGCAAAAGGTCATTAAAAAGACAGGAAAGGAAGAAAAGACCAAAATGAATATCAAAAGAGACTCTGAAACTGGCCCTTGAATGGAAAGTAGCTAAAACAAATGGAAGAAATGACAAGATAAAGAGCTGAACAGAAGATTTCAAAGAGCAGCCCAAGAAGACAAAGTCAATTATTATAATGAAATGTGCAAAGACCTGGAGTTAGAAAACCAAAAGGGAAGAACATGCTTGACATTTCTCAAGCTGAAAGAACTGAGGAAAAAATTTAAGCCTCAAATTGCAATATTGAAAGATTCCATAGGCAATATGTTGAATGATGTAGGAAACATCAAAAGAAGATGGATGGAATACAAAGTATGATAGTTAAGATTGTGTGTCAACTTAGCTGGACCTGGTTGAGTGGCTGGGCAGCTGGTGGTAGTTATTCCCCATGATGAGATTGGCAATCATCTCCATGGTGGGATCTACCACAAGCAGCTGAGTTGCTGCTTTAGGGATGTGGTCTGCTTCCTGTATATAAAACTCAGCTTTGGGAATGGTCTCTAGTTTATGGCACACTTGACCCCTGCATGTAGCTGGGTCATTGTTCATCAGTCTGCCCTGCTCTACTGAATTTGGGACTTTCAATGGACTTGAAAAAATGGCCTGCTGTGTGGTTTGGTAACATTGGGACTGTGCCTTTTTATTTGTCAACCTTGGGTCTCTCAGCCTGAGCACTAAGCAGCTGTCTGAGTGAAGAAAAGCCTCCAGCTTCAGTGAGCTGGGAGGAGGAGGCAGAGCTGAAGCCGAAGGTTATTGGCTTTCACCCAGCTCCTAGAGCCTGGTACTTTGAACCCAGAGTTAAAGCCTCCAAACTGTAAGAGAATAAACTCCTGTTTGTTAAAGCATCCCATTTGTGGTATTTTCTGTTAGAGTAGCACAGAGGTAATCAATACATAGAGCCACTGTACCTAAAAGAATTGGTAGCTGATCATGTATTTCAGAAGGTGGTATATGATCAAGAACCAAAGGTACCGAAGGAAGAAGTCAAAGCTGCATTGAAGCAATTGGCAAAAAACAAGGCTCCAGGAATTGACGGAATACCCACTGAGACGATTCAACAAACAGGTGCCCTGCTGGAGGCACTCACTCGGCTATGCCAAGAGATTTGGAAGACAGCTACCAGGCCAACTGACTGGAAGAGATCCATATCTGTACCCATTCCAAAGAAAGGTGATCCCACAGAATGTGGAAATTATCGAACAATATCATTGATATCACATGCAAGATAATTCAAAAATTGTTGCAGCAGTATATTGACAGAGAACTTCCAGAAATGCAAGCTAGATTCAGAAGGGGACATGGAGCAAGGGTTATCATAGCTGATGTCAGATGGCTTTTGGCTCAAAGCAAAGAATACCAGAAAGATGTTTACTTGTGTTTTATTGACTATGCAAGGACATTCTTTTGTGTGGATCATAACAAGTTGCAGATAACTTTGAGAAGAATGGGAATTCCAGAACATTTCATTGTACTCATGAGGAACCTGTACACAAACCAGGAGGCTGTCATTGGAACAAAACAGGGGGATACTGCATGGTTTAAAATCAAGAAGGGAGTGTGTCAGGGTTGTATCCTTTCACCATACCTATTCAATCTGTATGCTGAGCAAATAATCCAAGAAGCTGGACTATATGAAGAAGAACATGGCATCAGGATTGGAGGAAGGCTCATTAATAACCCGAGATATGCAGCCGATACAACTTTGCTTGCTGAAAGTGAGGATGACTTGGAGCACTTACTGATAAAGATTAAAACTACAGTCTGTAGTATGAATTACACCTCAACATAAAGAAAACAAAATTCCTCACAACCGGACCAATAAGCACCATCACAATAAATGGAGAAAAGATTGAAGTTGTCAAAGACTTTATATTACTTGGTTCTACAAACAACACCAATGGAAGCAGCAGTCAAGACATCAAAAAGACGTATTTCATTGGGGGCAATCTGCTGCAAAAGACCTCTTTCAAGTGCGAAAAGCAAAGCTCCTTGAAGACTAAGACAAGCCTAACCCAAAGCCATGGTATTTTCACTCGCCTCATATGCATGTGAGAGCTGGACAATGAATAAGGAAGACTGAAGAAGAGTTGATGCTTTTGAGCTGTGGTGTTGGTGAAGAATGCTAAAAGTACAGTGGACTACGAAAAGAACTATCAGGTCTGTCCTGGAGGAAGTGCAGCTGTAATGTTCCTTGGAAGTGAGAATGGCCAGACTTTATCTCATCTACTTTGGTCATGTTGTCATGACACAGAAGGACAAATATAGTATTAGTTCATTATTGTAAAAAGTCAAGTTTATACATGGAAGGCAACTTTCTTTGTTGGTTACTAGGAAGAAACACTTCCCAAAAAATAAATAGATGAATGAATAAAAAGCATTGACCCATGTCACTTTACTTTTGTATATTTCAAAACAATGATTCTTTGACATGGAATCAAAATGCAGTGTTTCATTCTGCTATGCATAGGGTTGCTATGAGTTGGAGGTGACTCAATGGCACCTAACAACAACAACAACAGCTGGGCATTTCCCACAATTCTTCTTTCTGTTAACTGCTTTAAAGTCAGCCCCAACTCATGGTGCCCTCATTTAAAATGAGATTGAACTGCATGATCCATAAGGTTTTCACTGGCTAATTTTCAGAAGTAGATCACCAGGCCTTTTTTCCTAGTCCGGTTTAGTCTGGAAGTTCATCTGAAACCTGTTTAGCATCACAGCAACACACAAGCCTCCACTGACAGACGGGCAGTAGTTGCATGTCAGGTGCATGGCCAGGAACTGAACCTAGGTCTCCGGCATGAAAGGGGAGAATTCTACCACTGAACCACCACAACTGGAGACTGATTTATATGTGGGCAAAGAAGATACCTTTCATTTCTTCTCACTCCCTATCTGTCCACACATACTCAACAATCTTCTTTCCTCTTTTTCTGCCTAAAATTCCACTATCAATAATTCCTTTGTTTTTCAGCTTGCTCTCTAGGTAGGCAGAGCCAGATGAAGCTACATTCAGTCATTCATACATTAATGGTATTTTTTCCTTACATTTTCCTACAAATTGATTTTGATAAAGAATAGAAGGAGCAGTTCCCTACTGAAGGACAGGAAGGGAATCCTTCCTGAGGCCAAAGGGGGAAAGGACTGGATAGGGATGCTAGAAGGATCTATCTCTTTCTGAGTTCTGTCAAAGCCAACTCTGTTCACTTCATGATTATTGTGAGAGTCACAGGAAAGGAGAATCTCCAAGGAGGCACTTTCACTCCTAAGAGAAGCTTAGCCTCAATGCTTCTCAATTCTGTTCACATCTCCCTTTCACTCACCCAGTATGCCCAGGAACAGTGCTAAACACTGTAGGAGACAGAGAGATGAAGCCCACATGGTGCCTCCTGCAAAGCTGTGTTAGTCTGTAAAATATAAATAAAAAGCCATCTGTTGCTATCAATTGACATTCATGGAGATCCCATGTATGCAAGAATAGAACTGTGCTCCAAAGAGTTTTTGTGACTGTGATCTTTTGGAAATTGATTATCAGGTCTTTCTTCCAAGGTGCCTTGGGGTGAACTCCTCGGAAGGAAGGTTGAGCAATCTACTTCCATAATGATACCGCCTTGGAAACCCAAGGAGGGGTCGCTATGAGTCAGGTCCGACTCGATGGCACACAACAACAACAACAATGTATATGTATGTATATGTATATATATGTATATATATATGTATATGTGTGTGTGTGTGTGTATATATATATATATATATATATATATATATATATATATATAACTTTATACATACACAGAATGCAATATCATCAGACTGGATATAAATGAGTGCTAAAAGAGGAATGGGAACAAAGTGCCATGGAAGAGCACAGAAGATAGCCTTGACCTTGATGGAAGGCATCATGGAGCAGTGGTTCAAATACGGGCCTTGGACTCTGAGGGTTTGGTCCTACCTTCAGTTCTTGCTAGCTACGTGATCTCAGGTAAAGGACAACTAATTTCTCTGCCCTCAGTTTCCTTTTTTGTGAAAATATCTGATTCTCATGGTGGTTTGGATGATTAAATAAACTAAGATATGTAAAAAACACTTAGAACAATATCTGGCATAATAAAATGGTTCACATTTGGTGAGTACTGTAATAATAACAATGATAATCACTATTCTTAGTATTAGGTGGAGTAGTGCCTACGGCATTTAAGCCATTTGACTGCTAACCAGAAGGCTGGTGGTTCAAACCCACCAGCCACTCCTCAGAAGGAAAAGTGGGCAATGTACTTCCATAGAGATACTGCCTGGGAAACCCAAGGAGGGATCGCTATGAGTCAGGATTAACTCAATGACAGTGAGTTTGTTTGTTTGTTTATTGTTTGTTTAGTATTAGCTATGAATACTTAGACACCTTATAAAGAAGGCAGCATCAGGCTTGGGCCTTGGAGGACAGGAAAGACTTTTGACAGATAAATGCAGCAGGACGCATTTCAGAGAGAAGTAACAACATAGGAAAAGACACGGTTCTTTCCAGGGCATATGAAAAGAGTGGCATACAAAAGGAAGGTACACAATAAATGCCTTTGGAGAATGATAGATTCAGTATGGCTAGAATGTGGGGTTGACTCCTTGCCATTCCCTGAGGAGCCTGGACTCTTCCCACACCTCTGAATGACTTGTCCATCACAAAATAACTTTCTAATGCAGTGAAGGTTCCATGTGTACCCATTTAATCTCCTCATCTGGGTTGAATGCAAGAATATATTCTTATCCTTATTCTCTACTCCACAGTGGTCAGTGTGTACTGAGCCCACAGGAAGGTCTCACAAGACCTGTTGAATGAGTGGTGAATTGATTGGCTTGCTGAGTTAAGTTAGCACATGAAAGCAACTCAACACTGAGGGGTGTTAAAGTCAATTTCCTGGATTTAAACACAGGCTGCTTTGTATATAACCTAATCCAAAACCAAACCCATTGAGTCATAAGGTTTCCAAGACTGTAAATCTTTGCAGAAGCAGACTGCCTCATCTTTCTCCTGCAGAGTGGTTAGTGGGTTCAAACCATCAACCTTTTCATTAGCAGTCAAATGCCGTACCCACTGTACCAACAGAGCTCCTTTTGGGCTTGAGGGGTAAGGATAACTCAGGAGAGAAGCTCTACAAGTCTGATTCGGGTCATGGGTCAAATTACTAAGTATAACAATTGTCTATCTCCTCCTGTGTGTTCTCTCTCAAAGAGTTCTAGTTAGGACAGAAAAAAGATTTATCATAAATGCATATTGCAAACTCTAAGGCTACCACTATTTTTTTTTTTTAAGAAGTGTAATTATATGCTGAGAGAGGAGAGAGAAAATGGAATCACATAAAATGCTCAATTAAATAACAGAGAATGCGAAAGAAAAAGGAGTGGAAAGATAAAAACAACAGAAAAAGAGGGAAATGAATAGAAAATAGTAGCAATATGGCAGATATTGATCCAATTGTATCAATAATCACTTTAAATGTGAATCACCTAAATAACACCAATTAAAAGATAGAGATAATCAGAGTGAATGTTGTCATTGTTTTAAAGTGTGGTCAAGTCGGCTCCAACTCTCCAACTCCACAGCAACCCTATGTAGAACAGAACGAAACACTGACCAGTTGTGTGCCATCTTTACAGTCCTTGCTGTACTTGAGCCCACCGCTGCAGCCACTGTGTCAGTCCACCTTGTTGAGGAGTTTCCTCCCTTTTTTCACTAACCCTCCTCTTTATCAGGCGTGATATCCTTCTTCAGGGAATGGTACCTTCTGACAATCTGACAACATGACCAAAGTAGGTGAGATGAAGTCTGGCCATTCTTACTTCCAAGGAACATTCCAGCTACACTTCTTCCAGGATAGATTTTTTTATTTTTCTGGCAGTCCATGGTATTTTCAATATTCTTCACCAATACCACAATTCAGAAGCATCTTCTTCAGTCTTCCTTATTCATTGTCCAGCTTTTGCATGCATATGTTGCTACTGAAAATACCATGGTTTAGGTTAAGCACACTTTAGGCTTCAAAGAGAAATCTTTGCTCTTCAGCACTTTAAAAAGGTCCTTTTCAGCAGATTTGCCCAGTGCAATATAACATCTGATTTCTTGATTGCTGCTTCCATTGGTGTTGATTGTGAATCCAAGTAAAATGAAATCTTTGACAACTTCAATCTTTACTCCATGTATTGTGATG
>NW_006921612.1:2724522-2730849 GCF_000298275.1 Orycteropus afer afer
GGTTGGGGTCTCTGGTTCCCTGTTTACAATCTTGTAGGCTTATTTACTTTCTCCTGCTTTATCTTGCTTCTTTGTGTGGACTGTGATGCTCTGTTGTCTCTGAGGCATTGTGAAGTTTTTGTGTTTATATTTAATTGGTGATTATATGTTGCAGTGACTTGACCACAATTTTCGTTTTCTTTGTATGTTACCTATACAGGCAGGGTACTGTGCTGTGCTCTTCTATTCACTAGTTGACAGCACTTATACACTCACAACCTGTTTCCTTTCCTTTGTCAGCCTCTCGTATGTCCTTGCTGACCCTGGGAAAGAGAACCTGTTCTTAAGTCCCTGGAATCCAAATGAGAATGCTGTCACTTTATAATCCAAAATGGTTGCCACTTTTAAACATTCAAAATGGCTGTGCCCTCTGTAACTTTAAATATCCAAAATGGCTGCCATTTTGATTGTAAACAATCAAAATGGCTGCACCCTCCAGACAGCAGAAAGTTTACAGCTCAGGTTGTCTCCCTCCTTATTGTTTCCCTTCCTAGTCATAGGCCATCAGAGCAATTGTCCCTGCAGCCCTTGGTGACCGGGACTGATCTTTAGGTCGATTCTCAGGTCCCAATACCACTTGGAAATATTCAGGCTATTGGTCTCGTCAGAGTAGCTGACAGTCCGCAGCTCCAACAGTCTCTGTACTCACTATTTTCATTCAGGTTTTTCCATTAGTTGGTGCCTAATTCACTTCTGTATAGTTCCTTTCAAAGCTCAGGGCTCCAGGATCATTTTCTGTATCTCTGTCAATTGTTTTTTCTTTTCTTTGTTGAAGAGGGTCTGTGTTGCTTGTCTGCCTATTTCTTCATCTTACTGGAAGTCCAGCCTTTTTTTTTTTTTTCAAATGATTTTATGATTTTTTTTTCCACATTGTTCTCTCATTCTATCCAGGATCTCCTGCACTGATCCCTTTCTGAGTGGTTGACAGTGGTAGCTGGGCACCATCTAGTTCTTCTGGTCTCTTGGTTATATAAGCTGAGGTTCTCATAGTCCACTAGTTTCTTGGACTAAATTGTTTCCATGTGTCTTTGGTTTTCTTCATTCTTCTTTGCTCTGATGAGGAGAGACCCATTGTTGTATCCAGGTGGCTGCTTGCAAGCTTTTAAGACCCCAGTCACAACGCACTGGAGTAGGATGTAGAATAATATTTTTGTGTGGTATATTATGCCAAGTGAACTTGATGCCCCATGACCATGGTCCTGAGCTTAAAGGTCCAACAACTCACTCCATCAGGGCTGTAGCTAAGGATTTATTCTAACTTTGCCCCATTAGTTCTAGGTATATGGATATTTTTACAGCATATACAAATATGTATGTAGAAATATCATCTGCCAACCTTATATATGGTCATGGGTATATTCACTTTTGCCTAGATATACGTGATCATTCAGCTGGTCTATGCATCTGTTTACCCATAGATTAATGTTTGTTATCACTGATAACACAGTATCACATATGTGAAAGTATTTATCTTTGTTGTCTGTACCTCTTGTGCTTCTCTCTGTGTCTTCCTTGAGTGGTTTTCTTTTCATAAGCAGTATCCTTTGTTGTGACCAGAATACCTCATACCAAATGTTATACACCAGAAAAGGACTTGGAAATATCAGTCCACAAAGAATGATACAAGTCATGGGCTTTCTCATTCTTTGGGAAAATATTGAGTCATAGGCAGCTCACTTGGACTTCTAGGAGGACAAAATCCACTTGACCTCCTCCATGTCTTCTTCAAATAGTTCTTTTAATCTTGATAGAAGGAGTCAAATTTGGAAGAAAAGTTCTTATAGGGAAGAGATTTTTATTTCTTTCATCCCTACCTTGTAGTACTTTGTGTAGATTTGTGACTACTGCTAAATCCTAAAAAGCATCTTCTAATGTTAAAAGGCAGGGCAGTAGGTTCTAGTAACTGTGTACAATTTGTTCATTTTTTTGTTGACTTATCATGCAATGCGGCACCTTTGGTACATCATGTGCAAATATAACACATTCAGTTGTTCAGTGTAAGAGAACTGGAAGCAGCAGTACCTAAAACAACAACAGATTGCTTCCTTCTCCTCATCCCTCTAAAGAGGATTATTTTGTTCTTGGGAAGTCTCAGGACAGAGATTTATGAAAAGAAAAAGTGACTGGGCTTCTGCTCCATGAGTAGAGAGAGCACAAGAGAATTCTGTCTGGAAAGATTTTGAGTAAGTTCCAAAAGATATTTGTGGGTTTCAAATTTGTCCTTGGGACAGGTCTCAGGTTTTGGGATGCAACCCCAATCCCTAGAGGAAAAGTAGTTGGCTAAGATCTTGACAATAAATTTGACCTGGGCCTTAGCCAGCCTCTGTGGTTTTTCCTCCCAGAACAGTGAGAACATAGGCCCAGTAAAAAAAAAAAAAAAAAAAAAAAATCATGTTTCTTTCTAGAAATTAGGGGGGACTGGACAGAGTGTGTTTCTGGGGATCAGGTTATCTACCAGGTTCTGGTCTGTGCTCTCTAACTCACCATGAGATCCTGGTTAAGTCACCTCAGAACTTAAGTCTCCACACTAGAACATGAGGAAGTGGGGAACAGAGCATCCCCAGGTGTCTTCCAGCTCTGGCTTATAATGTGCATATCTATAATGTGACTACATGGGTACACACTAATCTTGTACTCTCACCCCAGACATACACATACAAAGTCTAATAACTGTCAGTCTGGGCTCTTTGAGATCCCTGGGCATCTTTAATAATCTCAAGGATATTTGGAAATGTTCAGAACAAGGAATTAATACAAATTCAATTTAATTTTAAAATATATGAGTGAATTTTAAAATATATAAGAGTGAAGAAAACCAAGGACATTTGCAAACAATCATCCCTAGGTCATGATGGACCTCAAGACCAGAAGAACTAGATTGTGCCCTGCTACCAATGCCAAACACTCAGGAAGGGATCAAAACTGGAGATCCTGGATAGAGTGGGAGGAAAAAATGTGAAACAAAATTAAAAAACACAATAACGACTAGAATTACTGGTCGGATGGAGTCTGGTGGGAACCCCAAGACTATGGCCCTGGGATACACTTCAGTCCTGAAATAAGACTTACTCCCAAGGGCTGGCTCTCAGCCCAGCAATAGTAAGACTTACATGCAGAACACCCAACCCAGGGCGATGAACCCACCTACTCTACGGAGATACACCCCTTGGAGCAATTGACCATGGGGGACCAGCGGGGCAGCAGTCACATGGAGGGAAAGCTGGACAGACAAGAGTGCATAACTAAGAAGGGCATAGGGATGGGAGAGTCACAGGGAAGGGAGAAGAAGAAAGTGGATTAAGGTTGAGGATGGTAATCAGGGAGTGAAGCCAAATGCACATGAACTGTTGAATGTAAAACAAATTCTGCCCTGTAAATTTGCACCCAAAACACAATAAAATAAAAAAAGTAAAATAAAATACATAACATTCCACTCAATCTCTCCTCTCCCCTATGAATGTATAATTTGGGTATTATTAACTTAATTAGGAGGAGCTCTGGTGGTGCAAGCCACCTCTCATCTATCAGTTTGTCCTACTGTGGTGGCTTGCCTGTTGCTGTGAGAGGCTGGAGGCTACACTACTGGTATTTCAAATATCAGCAAGGTCACCCATGATGATTTCATGTTACTTGGTTCCACAGTCAACAACAATGGAAGCAGCAGTCAAGAAATCAGATGATGTATTGCACTGGGCAAATCTGTTGCCAAAGACCTCTTTGGAGTACTGAGGAGCAAGAATGTCTCTTTGAAGACTAAGGTGCTCCTAACCGAAGCCATGGTGTTTTCAATCACCTCATATTGCATGTGAAAGCTGAACAATGAATAGGGAAGATCGAAGAATGGATGATGTTTTTGAGTTGTGTTGGTAAAGAATACTGGAAGTATCATGGATTGCCAGAAGAACAAACAAATCTGTCCTGGAAGAAGTGCAGCTGGAATGCTCATTGGAAGCGAGAATGGCCAGACTTCATTTCACCTACTTGGTCATGTTGTCAGAAGGGACCATTTCCTGGAGAAGAATATTGTGCTTGGTAAAGTGGAGGGTCAGTGAGAAAGGGGAAAGATGCATTGAAGGATGGAATAAGATGGATTTCAGATATAGCAAGGGTTGTGAGGCTGGCACAGGAGCAGGCAGTGTTTCGTTCTGTTGTACATAGGGTCACTGAGTCAAAGCCGACTCAATGGCACTAACAACAACTGGTGGTGCAATGGTTAAGCACTTGGCCGCTAACTGAAACGTCATGGTTTGAACCCATCCAGAGGCTCCACAGGAGAAAAGTCCTGGAAATATGCTCCCATAAAGATTGTTGTTGTTGTGACATGCTATGGAGTTGGTTCCAATTCACAGTAGTCCTATTCGCAACAGAATAAAGTACTGCCTGGTCCTGTACCATCCTCACAATCGTTTCTATGTTTGAGTCCATTGTTGCAGACACTGTGTCAATCCATCTCTTTCAGGGTCTTCCCCTTTTTTTGCTGACCCTCTACTTTACCAAGCATGATATCCTTCTACAGGGACTGGTCCCTCCTGATAACATGCACAAAGTACATGACACAAAGTCTTGCTTCTAAGTAGCATTCTGGCTGTACTTCTCCCAAGAGAGAATTTTTAATTCTTCTGGCAGTCTACAGTACATTCAATGTTTTTTGCCAACACCATAATTTAAAGATATAAATTCTTCTGCAGTCTTCCTTATTCATTGTTCAGCTTTCACATGCATATGAGGTAATTGAAAATATCATGGTTTGGGTCATGTGCACCTTAGCCCTCAAAGTGGCATCTTTGCTTTTTAACACTTGAAAGAAGTCTTTTGCAGCAAGATTTGTCTGACAAAATACATCGTCTGATTTCTTGAATGCTGCTTCCATGGGCTTTGATTGTGGATCTAAGTAAAATGAAATCCTTGTCAATTTCAATATTTTCTGTTTATTATAATGTTGTTTACTGTAACACTTAACATTATTGTAAAGATTACAGCCTATAAAATCCTATGGGGCAGTTCTGCTCTGTCATATAGGGTCTCTATGAGTTGAAATTGACTTGACAACACACAACAGCAACCTAATTAGAGGAAATTCTGAGCAGAGTACAACATACTCAAGACAGAAAATCAGTTGGTAGGTCTTTTGTTTTAAATTGCAAATAGATGGAAGGGATGAAGACAGGGAGTGAGAGGTGGGTAGATAGGAAAGTAATCTTGCCTCAGTACTATTCAGTTTGAAATTTCTGCTATCACATCCTGCTTTTAATGCCTAATCTACCATACTGCTGATCTTGGTCAGTCCATGCTCAACTTAGCAGCAGGATCTTCATGAAACCCAAGGACAAATGGGTCAGCTAGAAGGCATTAGACTGACAGGGTATTGCTCTGACAGACACATATACCAGCTTCTCCAGTGCCAGCTTCTAACATCTGACCACTTGTCAGCATGGTACCACTGCCCTGACTTCACTGTATTCTTCCTTGAGGTCTAAACTCAAGCCACACTGGATCTTTTTCTTTATGTTTGCACTGTCCCCTCCTGCCACAGGGCCTTTGTACATGCTGTGTCCTCCACATAGAATTTTCTTCCCATTTCACAATTAACCGCTACTCACTCATTCTTGTAGTGCCTAAGGCATTTGACTGCCAACCAGAAGGCTGGCGGTTCTAACCCAGCAGCCACTCCTCAGAAGGAAGATTGGACAATCTACTTCTGTAGTGATACTACCTTGGAAACCCAGAGAGGTTGCTGTGAGTTGGATCTGACTCCACAGCAGTGAGTTTGTTTGTTTGTTTGTTTTTTCACTCATTCTCAACCTCATGCCAAGCATCAATAACCTCCCCAACTATGTCAAATATCCCTGTTATATGCTCTCATTGTTCCACATATCCTTTATTCACAATATTTACTATAGTTAAATTTTTCCAGTGTGTGGATTGTTGTCAAATCATTCCCCAGCAGCACAATGTCTGACACTTAGCAGATACTCAACAAATATTAATCATCATAATAAAAATTAAGTAGACATATACTCATGCTAAAGGTATCAATGCTCTTATAATAAATGAAGCATGAAGGAAGAATTAAAGAATGCACTCATTTATGACACAAGACATTTTTGAGAGCTCTGGTAGCATTCTGAGAAGGTAAATCTTTATGGAAGTTGATTGTCCTACCTTCCTTCCACGGAGCAGTTGGTGGGTTTGAACTACCAACCTTCTGGTTAGCAGTCAAATGCCCTAGGCACTGTGCCACCAGAGCTCTGGTAGCATAGTGGCTAGAGCACTTGACTGCTAACCAGA
>NW_006921612.1:2731357-2745384 GCF_000298275.1 Orycteropus afer afer
ATAGATAGGCCTATAAAGTGAATAATAACACCAGTGATGAACCTACTTCTCCGAACAATCAACCATACAAGACCAAAAGGGCAGGATTTGCCCAAAAAACAAAGTTCACAAGACAGCAAGGGACAGAAAAAGGAGGATAAATGGAAACGGAGAACCCAGGAAGGAAAGAAGACTGCTGCTACACTGTGGGATTACAACCAATGTCATGAAACAAAATGTGTTATCAATTGTTGAACAGAAATCTAATTTGCTCTGTAAACTTTTACCCAAACTACAATAATAATAATAATAAAGAGATGCTTCAGTGCTCAAGACACATGTCATCTAATAGATAAATAGTGTCTTCAGCAAGAAAAACAGGACAAGCAGTTCAGCATAAGACGTTCACTGGGGATGAGGAAGAGATTAATAGAGAGAGGATTAAGAATATGCATTAAAGTGAAACATTGCTACATGACTGCTATTCACAAATGAGAAAGGGACTTTAGGATATCTCTATAAAACCTAGGAATTCACTGAGCAAACAATGACCATTTCTTATAAGACTAATTAAGTTCATTATGGTTGTATCTGATTGTGCTACTGCCTGTCACTGATCCATGCCAGACAAAAGTTAACAGGGTGGTGTTATAATGATTCATGCTAAAGGAGTAATTGGCTATAAGAAAGCATTTCTAGATAAGAACACAATGAACATCATCAGATACCTGTGCACTTGCCCTATTAACAATGAATGCTAGGCAAGGAAGAAAAGCCAAGGGCAGGGTTTCCAGTTCGAGAAAGCAGATGGGAAAGAATCGGCAAATGTGCCTTTAATTTCCCTGTACTTCCAGAGAGCTCATTAAATTTCAAGGAAATCGAGCACTTAAAAACTTAAAACAATGACAAAAACAGGAGGGATACCTTGGGAGGAAAAGATATTTAATCAGATTTGGAACATGAAAGCAAATGGGAAAAGACCCTTAGTCACTCCTGGCCCTTTTTATTTGCTTTCAGTTTTCCTTTAATCTGTTGAAATATCTCATCTGCTGATACTCAGAGTTCATTAAGTGCTTGGCTACTAACTGAGAGGTTGGTGATTTAAACCTACCCAGAGGCACCTCAGAGAAAGATCTAGCAATCTGCTTCTAAAAGGCCCAGCCATGAAAATTCTATGGAGCACAGTTCTACTTGGCAACACATGGGGTTGCTATAGGTTGGAAATGACTCCATGGCAACTGATTTTGGTATTTTTATTATATTCCAAGAAATCAAGTGCTGAGTAGAATAAATGAAAAATGACCCACTGCTAGGCATATCATTATGAAGTTTTAAGACACAGCAGATCAATAAAAGACCCTAAAAGCTTTCAGATAGAAAAAGTATTAAAATAAAATAAAACAGGTTGCCAGTAAAAGAGTAAGAATCAGACTGGCATACAGGAAATATTGCTGTTTGAAGTCAATGGAACAGTGTGCCCAAAATTCTGTGAAATTGAACATCAACTTCAAATTCTAAATCCATTCAAACTACCAAATGTGAAGCTAAATTAAAGAAGATATTCAGATAGACAAGTACTCAACATAGTATAGCCACAGTGAGAAACTATGGTGGTTCCTGAAAACTCTAAAAATAGAACTAACATAAAACCCACTGCGTTCGAGTTGATTCCAACTTATAGCAACCCCCATTGGGTTTCAAAGGCTATAAATCTTTATGGAAATAGACTGCCCCATCTTGTTCCTGTGGAGCAGCTGGTGGGTTTAAACCACTGATCTTCTGGTTAGCAGCCAAGTGCCTTACCAACTACACCACCAGAGCTCCTTAGAACTACCATTTGACCTAGCAGTTCCACTCCTAGGTGTAAACCCAAGGGACTTAAAAGCAGAGACTCAAAAAGAGACTTGTATACCAATGTTCACTGTAGCACTGTTCATAGTAGCCAAAATGTGGAAAGACCCTAAATTCCCTTCAACAGAAGAATGGATCAACAAAATGTGGTACATACATGCAACAGAATACAATTTAAGCCTGTATGAGAAATGAAGTCTTGGTACATGCAACAGTATGGATGGAGCTTGAAATAAGTGAAATAAACCAATCACAAAAGGACAAATGTTATCTAACCTCATATATATGTGTGTGTGTATATATATATATATATGTATATATATATGTGTGTGTATATATATGTGTATATATATATGTGTGTGTGTGTGTGTGTATATATATATATATATATATATATATATATAAAATAGGCAAATGTATAGAGACCACAATTTATTAGTGATTGACTGGGGCAGGAGGGAGAGGGGAAAGGGGTTTAACAATGATGAAAGAATCATATTGATTAAGGGTAGGGTTGCACAGCAATTGCTGTCAATAAAATTGTATAACTATAAAAAGTTAATTGGCAAAAGTTGTGTGATAAACAGATTTATAACAGTGACAACAACAAAAAAAATTGTAACTCTTGAGTTTGCTTATGTACAACCAAAGACTTCATGAGATTTGATTCCTTGGTTTGGAGGTTTAGGGTCATGGTTTCATGGGATATCCCAGTTAATTGGCCTAATAACGTTCTTAGCACTTCTATTCTACCTAGTTTTTTGGGTGGTGCCTGGGATCTTAAAAGTTTACAAGAGAGCATCCAAGGCATAACAATTGGTCTCTATTCACCTGGAACAACAGAGGAAGAAGGAGAGTCAGAAATAGGAGGAAGAGATGGAATGTGTTGCCAATTGCCTCCTTTGCCAAGAGACCAGAAGAACCAGATGGTGTCCAGCTACCATTACTGAGCATTTTGATCAAAGAGACCATAGAAGAATCCTGATCAAAAGAGGGAAAATTTAGAACAAAATTTCAAAATCTCAAGGAATCTAGATTTTCTGGAGCCATTGAGGTAAATGGACACCTGAAACTATTGTCCTGACATAATCTTTAAACCTTAAACCAAAAGTATACTCTGAAGTCTTCTTAAAACCAAACAGTAGTGTAACTAGTAAAAGAAGTCTGCCTTAAGCACAATGCTCTTTTAAGAACTGTCTGTATGGGATCAAATTAACAACAGCAACTCAAAAGATTAAATAGGAACCTTAAGGGGCAGTGAATTTATGCTGAGGTAGGAACAACTTAGGAAAGAAGAGTGAGAATGGTTGCACAACTCAAAGAATGTAATCAACATCACTAAATTGTACATGTAGAAACTGTTGAAAAATAAATGTATCTCTTATGTCTCTTTCCTTGAAGGAAACCCTAAAAGTGTATGCCAGAAAGATGAAGAGTAAACAAGGGAAGGAAACTCAAATCCAGGTGACAAGTGAGAAGCTTCCAGGATGGTAGCTCTGCAGAGGACTTCAGAGCAAGCAATAAGACACAGCTCCTCTAGAGAAAAGGTGAGTTTAGTTTTTAATTTGAGTCCACAGAGGTAGATTAGAACATAATAAAGATACTAAATGCAAGGAATAAATGTAAATAGAAACTACCGAGAAAGAGAAATGTCTTATAGAGGCAGCATATCATAGTAATGGAGGAGCAAGTTTTCTGGAGTCAGAATGCCTGTGTTTAAACATTAATTCTGCCACTTACCAACTGTGTGCCCTTAAGCATGTTACGCAACCTCTCTTTGCTCAACTTCTCATCTATCAAATGGAGATAGTAATAGGACCAACTTATAGGGTTGTTTGTTGTTGTTATGTGCCATCGGGTCGAACCCAACTCATAGCAAACCCTCCTTGGGTTTCCGAGGCAGTATCACTATGGAAGTAGATTGTCCAACCTTCCTTCCTAGGTTAGGAGGAATTAAATCAATTAATATGTATAAAGCTCTTGGAAAATAACCTGTCTCATGGTAACTGCTAGATACATAGAAAGAAACAAAAACCACACACCAGTTGTGGTTGAGTCTATTTCAATAAGAGTTTGCTGAATGAAAAAGAAAGATTAAGAACTGCATAAAATTGTAGTCCAAAGAGAAGACAGATTCCAATTAAAACAAATTAATACCCTGAAGGAGAACATAGCAATGATTGTGAGTATGGTGCAGGACTGGGCAGTGTTCTTTTTTGTTGTACATAGTGTCACTATGAGTGGGGAGTGACTCAATGGCACCTAACCACAACAAAAACAATAGGATGAAAAGAATGTGATGGTTTCCAAATGATAGACTAAATGTAGGGTAAAGCTGAGTGAGAAGCATGTATTTCTCCTTCTGACAAGGAAAAAAAAAAAAAGCAAACTTAAATTATAGGAACCGCCCTTCCCACCGCCTTACCCCCCACCCCCAAGAGAAACCCACATACAAGAAACTCAGTCTGGCTATGGAACAAACTAAAACATGGTAGGATTATACATAAATGGTAGAGTATAAGACACTGCATATGGTGCTGCGTAAGAATCAGCTACATCTTCATCTATTAGAGTGTAAGCCAACAGGGGCAATGTCAAAAGGAGATAAATAAATAGAAATCAAGCATTTTTTTTAACTTGGAAATAATCACTAGAAAAACTAAAAACACATATTTAAAAATGAGTACTCAAGGTAAGAGGGACTAGGGATGAAAAGCAAGAGACTGTTGCTTTCATTGTGAGCCAGTAACTCCTACTCGATTACAGAAACTATACACATGATAGTGTATGGTTTGTGTAATTAAGTAGGAGCCCTGATGGAGCATTGGTTAAGCTCTGGGCTGCTGACCAAAAGGTTAGCAGTTTGAACCTACCAGCCACTCCATGAGAGAAAGATGTGGCAGTCTGCTTCTGTAAAGGTTTATGGCCTTGGAAATCTTACAGGGCAGTTTGACTCTGTCTTATAGGGTTGTATGAGATGGAATTGACTTGATGGCAGTGGGTTTGGTTGGTTTATTATATATATGATTATGTAGATTAAACTTTTGAAAAATAAATTTTAATCTACGCAAAGTTTCACTTTCTTTCTCCACAAAACCAAGTTTTAAATCCATTTTTTTTTCAAACCTAAAGACAACAAGAAATTTAAAGAAAAAGCAAAATATAGTTCAGAGTAACCAAGCCAGGATAACCTAGAATTCTAAGAAGTGTGCTCTCATGAGAAATGTTGCAAAGTACACGTTGGCCAAGAATGAGACATTTGCTGCTCATTAGGGAGACAGCAGGAAAGATGTGCTAAACTTAGTGTAACAAATTGTACCAGAAGGTACCATTGCCTGATCAAAACAGGTTAAGCTTTTTGTGAACATCTTACTGCAACTGTCCCTCCAGAATTCAAGGGCTTTTGCTGTCGTGTGTGTATGTGTGGGCATGTGTGCACAGACGGAGTTGGGAGGTATATTGGTGAGTGTGTATCTTTAAGGTTTCTGCATTCCAAGCTGGATTCTTCAAACTGAGAGTTGGACCTCCTCAGAAAACCTTTCCTCAAACATTCCTCAGTTCCAAGAATGAGTCACTTGCTTCTCTGTATTGATCAGCTCACATGTAACTCTGTTGTGGCGCATTTCATGAAGCTTTGTCACTGTGTACCCTTCTTTCTCCTCTACTGACTGGCCAGCCCTTAAAAGAAAAGAACAACCACAATACACTCATCACTTAATGCCTGGCACACTTGCACAGTAATTAGCAAAGAGGGAGTCTTACTTCCTGCTCTGATATACTTCCCATTCAGTTTCTTGTCATTAAACATTTTTGGAATTTATGAATCTACTTTATAGAGATAACAGAGCATAAAAATTATCAAATATTATGATAGAGGCAGAAGGTTTTATTAAAAATCTGCCCATATGCTCTCAGCTCACCTCTTTACACCATATATACTCCTTGGGTGACTGCACTCTGGAGATGTCAATAGCACCATTATACTGTTGATCTGCATTTCAGTATTTCCAGTCCAGACCTTTTCCCTCAGCTCCAGATCATATATCTAACTACTTACTGGACACCTCCATTTGGATGTTCCACGAACACTTCAAACTGGTTCATCTGGGCCCATCTCTATAGTCCACTGTCTAACATGCCTGCAGACTTGAACACAACACTGTCTGTTTAAGGCCCTTCAGTACTCACCCCACCCCCCTTTATCTTTCCTGTAGGAAGTAAGTCCAAGGCCTTAGAAAAGCAGACGAGGCTTCTTGGCCATCATGTTTCACACCTCCACCTCCCCTTCCATGTCCACTCTCACTGCTCCTCTCTTCCAGTCACAGGCTCCACTTCTCCAAATACGCCGTGCTATTTCCCGCCTCTATACTGACTAGCAGTTATGCCTCTTCAAAACTCCACATAACACTTACCCTCTCTTGGAAGCAAATTTCTGAAATTGCTTCTAAATCCCCCACTCGACCCAATTTGAGATATAAACTCCTCATCTATTCAATTACAACACTTGTGGTGAACAGCAAACTCTGTATGCTTATGATCAAATTAATCTATAATTTATAGAAGTTAGGTAACTTGCTCAATGTCACATTGTAAGTGGTAGAGCTGTGACTAGGGCTTCTGATTCCGAATCCAATTCTCTTACTAGATACGGCAAAAATTTTCTGTAACCTCTCCCCTGAAACAGGAACTTCCTGCTTCCAATCACCTATCCACTGCTTCCTGTCTTGCTATTAGATGAGCTCCATGAAGTACCTAGGAGAGGGCTGGCAGTAGAGGCTCAAGTGATTGCCTTTCCTTTCCTGCCTCTTTTAGATTGCGCTATACCATGAAGTTTGGGCTGCAAACCTGGTGGCCATGGGCTCCAGCCCTAGGGTCTGAAGAAGGCGGACTTGGCTGTGGGAAGCAGCCTCAGCCCACCTCCATGACAGCCAGGCCTGCACTCTACCCACAGTAGGAGGGGACTCACTTACCGGGACTTCCTGCTCCTTCTCCTCCAGAGGATGGTTCCTTTCCCTCCAAGCTCAACTGCCACTAACTGTCTGCTGGTCAAGATTCCTAGCCTCTGATTGGTCCATATCCCTGCCAATCCCCTCAGAAATAGAACTCAGAAAATCCCAGGATCAGGCTTCCTTAACAAGCATTCTTCAGTCATTTAACCTGAGGCCTCTGGATTAATCTCAAGTAAGAATCCTCACTCTGGCTGGCACTGTGCTAGACTCTCATATGTCCTCTGCAAATTTCAAGTCCACACAGTTGCAGAGTCCCTCTCTGGACTATAAGCTCTGAGGACGGAGACTAAATTTTATTTTTGTTATAAATCCCCAAGATTTAAGACAAGGTCACAATAGGGACAAATAAGAGTTCAGGTTTTATCATTTCTTTCCTGAACCATTCCAACAGTAATTGCTGAGCATCCCTACCCCTCAACGTATGGCCTCAAGCCTATTCTCCATATTAGAAGAAAGGATCTCAAGTTGTATGTTGCTAAAACTTACAGATCAGAGCCAGGGCAATGTGAATGGACTATGAGAAAAGAACCAGAGATGTAGATTGAAATTGCCTCCCAGAGAGCTTTAGCAAATTACCTCTTCCAAACAATAGAAAACAGAGACCAGCTCTGTGATAAGAGTCTAGAATCTGAAATAAACATGAGGGGTAGGGGATGGTGCTGGCCCTCAAGCTGCTAAATATGGGGGTGTCTGTTGTTTTTGTTATGTGCCGTGGAGTTGGATCCGACTCATAGCGACCCCTCCTTGGGTTTCCCCCTCCTTGGGTTTCCGAGGATGGCTGGTGGGTTTGAACCGCCAGCCTTCTGGTTAGCGGTCAAGTGCCTTAGGCACTACACTACCAGAGCTCCCTGGGGTGTCTAGAGAGATCCAAAAAGACAGCATCTGGACAGCAAAGCATGAAATACTATCAAAGAGCCAGTCTGAAGGGACAGGGCCACAGCTTGGAAACCAGGTACAAGGCAATGAGATCTGAGGCAGCAGGACAAAGGAACAAATTGTTGCAAGAGGAAGAGGCAGAATCTAGAGCTATGCCTTGAAGGGTTGAGGTATAGCTGCAATGACTTTTATTAGATATGTGTGACTGCCCTCTTGGTAATGATAGTCCACCAAGGACAAATGGCATGTGATTAATATGGACCTTATCACAAGGTCCAGTGTTTTTTTTTTTTAATCAGGGAGATGGCACCATCAGATCTCTGCCAGGGGAGGGAAAGATTGCAGGGAGAAGAGATGAGACACTAGCCAAAAAATTCTTAGCTACATTGGAAGCTTATCAAACATCCAGAGAGTCCTATAGGCAAACTCTGAAAGCACTGGTGGGTTCTGGTTTGGAGAATACACATACCCATGACAATAACCCACAGTTTGTCAAGGAATATTTTCTCTAATTATGAAACATTAAAGCATAATTTGGACATTTATAGCAACTTCACTCACATTAATGTTTGAAGACCATACATTTCTAATCCATCCAGGGTCTCTCATTATTGGAATCTGAAAAACAAAAACAACAAACATTACAAATCTAGTAACAAGAAGCATGTGGTAAATTTTCTTTGAGTACATTAAAGAATAAATTTTCAGTTGTATAGGGCATATTAGGGAGCTCTGGTAGGGTAGTGCCTAAGGCATTTAACTGCTAACCAGAAGGCTGGTGGTTCAAACCCACCAGCCACTCCTCAGAAGGAAGATGGGGCAATCTACTTCCATTGTGCTACTGCCTTGGAAACCCAAGGAGGGGTCGCTATGGGTCGGGTCCGACTCAATGTCACATAACAACAACAACAACAGGGCATGTTAGCGAAAACTACAAAGAATAGGAAAAACCTTTTAGCATCTAGTGGATTCAGACTCATGGCAACCCCATGTGAGTCGGAGGAGAACTGGGCTTGGCAGTGTGTTACCTTATGGAAGTAGATTGCCAGGCTTTTCTTCTGTGGCACTATTGGCTGGATTCAAACTACCAACCTATCAGATATCAGCCAAGTGTAAAACATTCGTACCATCCAGGGACCTATAGGACACATTAAGTTGTAAATCTCTCTCCCTGACTCTTTCAGACTTTCTCCATCTTGTCAGCCTTCACAAAGCATATGTAACCAATTGGTGAAGATGCAAGAGATATAGTAGCTTGGAAAAATGATAGAATTTGGAGTCAGAAGACATGCATTTAAGTGCTGCCTCTAGTGTTTCTTAACTAGGTGATGGCCTGGGACTTGTCTTCCTATCTGTAAAATGAAAGTGACAATTCACCTCTGCCCTACTGGCCTGAGCATCATCTGAGTCAATTCAGGTAAAAGTGGAAAGCTTATACACATAGTAGTTATTAATACCATTGGATTGATGTTAGTCTACTAGTCAGACCTGTGTAGTCTGCTTTTCCTACAAGTGCTCAGTTAGAGCATCCGCAAAGTGCTGACAGGATGCGGGTATTAGCCGCAAACTTTCTAAGAGTTATGTTCCTAGGCAACCTTAAATTATACTGAAACTTTGTGTGCTTTGAGTTTAACTGTTGTTGTTGTTGTTATGTACTGTCAAGTCGGCCCCGACTCATAGCAACCCTTCCTTGGATTGCCGAGGCAGTATCACTACGGAAGTAGATTGCCCAACCTTCCTTCCAAGGAGTGGCTGGTGGGTTTGAACTGCCAGCCTTCTGGTTAGCAGTGAAGTGTGAGTTTAACTAAGGAAGCCCAAACAAACAACCCTTGAAATTCCTCACTCTCACTTCTCTTATCCTGTCCTGTCCTCTCCTTGTCCCACCACCCCACCTGTTGCCCAGCCCATATATGTTGACTGACTGATGTTTAATGGTGAGATTTTACATCATTATCCATTGAGTATCTCCTAGGTACCAGGTACTAGACTAGGTACTGGAAACAGAGATAAATGAGATGTGAATATCATTCTTGAGTCACAAGACAAATAAGGATGGCAAGAAGCAGATAGGAAGACATGTAGGAAAAAAATTGTTGTGGCTACAGCTACTGTATGTCCAGGGTCCCATGGGAGCATACAGGAGGGAGAAAACCATCTTCCTGGTTAGGAAAACAGGGAAGATTCCATTCCGTCCCTAGAAGGCAATGTCTGAGCTACTTCTGAAGGATGAGTGGGACTTTCAAAGAGAAGAAGGAAGAGGAACAAAAATCATTCTAAGCAGAAAAGAGAGCACATTCAAATAAATAAATACAATGCATCTATGTTTGGGGTCCACAAAGGGTTCCCCATGACTGGAAACAGGTGTAGCATGTGGGAGGGCATGATGGGGCAGTGGAAGGGGACAAGTGGCATGGGGCTGGGCCATTAGAGAAAGACCTGCATGTCAAGGGTCTTGTATGTACACTAAGGGGTTTCAGCTTTGTACTTGAGGCCAGTCATTTCCTTTTTTTTTTTTTAAGAAAGCCCTCTTTGAACAAAATGAGCCAATTACACAAATAGACAAAAGGGGAATTACTGTAGTTAAATCAGGAAAGGGAACCTGGAGTTCTCCATCTGGGCAACAGAAACACTGAGGCTTTACAGAACACAGTTAGAAAACTGTTGGTGGAGACAACAAGGAGCCATAGAAGAGTAGGAAGATGGTCAGATCTGTGTTTTAAAAAGATCACTCACACATCTGAGTGGAAGGTGTGTTGGTGGCAAAGAAGCCAATGAAGGCAGTTTGAAACAGAGTATGACTAAGTGTAAACTAAGGTGATGACAATGGGGGCAAAAAAGAAGGGATAGCTCTGAGTGCTTTCTGATGAATCAGAGGGACTTGATGAGTGGGATAGGTTACTTGTGTAAAGAAGAGGGTGGCTTTGAGAATGACTGATGTTTCTGGTTTAGATCAATAAGTAGATGATGGGATCATGGACTAAATGAGGAAAACAGGAGCGATAAATTGGGAAAGGAAGATTCTAGTATACTAGAATCACATCTGAAATAAAATGGACAGATTTTTTTTTTTTTTTCTTTTTCTGTGAGGCAGTACCCAGGAAGGAAGACAGATGTGAGCTGAGGAAATCTACCCAAGTCTTGATCCTTGCTGAGAAAGCACAGAAAGGCAATGTGTTCTTCCCTTACAAATTGCTTTATTATTACAATTAAGTCCTGGTTTCAACCAAACAATGCACTTGAAACAGTTCTTGGAATCAAATTATTACTGCCACTGCTATTCCTGTGGAATATTGCAGCATGCTGCAAAAAAATCATGCAACTTGGATAAAGATGTTCTGGCCCATCCAACTCAAATTCTTCAGAGAGCATAAACACAGTCACACGCACACCAGAATTCTCTGTGTACAATAGTTGGATTGATTTCATCCTCACGAGGTAGGCTAGGAAGGCTGCCAGAGGTTTAAAATCACACTGCTTGGATTTGGTCCTGACTGAAAATGAAGTTTCAAATCTAATACCAAATCTGTATTTTACTGCTATCTCTGACACCCCAGAGTTTGGTTTTATTTCAAAGATTAAATATCAACTGAAAGCACCAAAAATATTGTACCAATATATTTCAACAATAATATTTCTCACAGCTAAGAAGAAAATTATCTCATTCTATGCCACAACCATTTGTCTGTTGTCATACAAGATCTAACACACAGCCACTGTGGAAAATTGTGTGTCTGTTCCTCAATATGTTAAAACATAGAATTACTAAATGACCCAACATTTTCAGTTCCAGATATATACCCCCCCACAAAAAAAAAATTGAAAACAGGTGTTCAAACAAAAGCTTGTACACAAATTTTTCACAGCAGCATTATTCATGATAGCCAAAAGGTACAGATAAAATGTGGTATATCCATACAATAGAATATTATTCAACCATAAAAAGGAATAAAGTACTGATCCATGCAATAACATGGACAAAGTTTGAAAACATTATTTTAAGTGATAAAATCCAGATACAATATTGTATGATTCCATTACTATGAAATACCCACAATACGCAAATCCATAGAGACAGAAAGATTAGTGGTTGTCAGGGGCTAGTGAGAAGAGAAAATGGAATGGAAACTGGTCTGATTTTTGTTTGTTTACCATTCACTCTATACCTGTGCTTTACAGTTGCTTTCTTACAGAAACTCAGTAAAGAAGGTGCTAGTGATCTCCATTTCAGAGGCAGGTAAACTTAGGGCCAGAAAAATCCAGGGACTGACCCAAAATTGTGAACTTTTTTTTTTTTAATTCTTTTCTATTGTTATAATTAACATATAGTAAAATTCACCCTTCTTAGGGTACAGTTTTGCAAGTATTAGCAGACAAATACGGTTGTATAGCTACCACCCACTCAAGATGGAGAACCATTCATCATCCTAAAAAGTTTCCTTGTGCCCAGTGCAATTATACCCTACCTCTGCCTCAGGCCCAGCAACCACTTATCTATTTTCTGCAGCTACAGTTTTGCTTTTCCAGAAATGATCCAGAATGTGAGCTTTTGAGTCTCACTTTTTTATTATTATTAAAAAAGGTTTTGTTTTTTTTGTTTTTTTTTTTTAATTGAAGTAGCACTTCTTTTTTAATTGTGACTTGGGTGAAAGTTTACAGAACAAATTGGTTTTCCATTCAACAATCCATACACATTCTGTTTTGTGACATTCACTACAATCTCCACATTGTAACAGCATTCTTTCCACTTCCTCCCTGTGCCCACCTCTTCTCTTCATTCTTTACTCCCATCACCTCCCACCTTCCTTGCTCTCTATCCCTGGGCAAATGCTGTCCTCTTGATTTCATATGCTTGATTGTTGTAATGAGTGCATACCCTGCCTGATATTACTGTTCACTTTATAGGTCTATCGATCGGCTGGCAGTTGAGTCCTGGAGGTGAGGGGCTAAGTTCAGTTCCTAACTTAAAGAGTGTCTAAAGATCATTGTCCTGGGGGTTCCACCAGTCTTCAAGAGACCAGTAAGTCTGGTCTGTTTCATGATTTTGAGGGTTTTTTCCACATTTCCAGCATTCTATCTGGAATCTCTTATTGTGATCCCTTTCAGAGTGACCAGCAGTAGTAGCCAGGCACTGTCTAGTTCTTCAGGTCTGAGGGTCACAGAGGCTGGAGTTCACATGCTCCATTAGTCCTTTGGACTAATTGTTCCCTGAGTCTTTGATTTTCTTCATTCTTCTTTGTAGAGTGTCACTTTCATCACTTAGCATAATGCATTGAAAATGAACCATGCTCATAAGTTTTAATTGCTAACTAATAGTCCATTGAATGGATGGGATGAATGGTTCTCAGATTTTGGCAATTATGAAAAAAGTTGGTATAAACATTTGTCTACTAGTTTTTGTGATGAACTGACTATAAATAGAGCTAAAACTTAGGATCCTAGGCACCAGTCTGGAGCTCTGTGTAGTCGTGGGCAAACCTCTTAAGATTTCTAAGCCTCACTTTCTCCTCTGTAAAAGGAGTATAATAATAATAGCTTTGTCACAGGGCTACTGTGAGGATTAGATTAAATATTTTATGTCAAATGCTCAACATATACAACTGTTATCATCATCATCATGTTATTGTTGTTGTTGGGTGCCATCAAGTCATCTCTAATTCATAGTGACCCTATGCACAGCAGAATAAAACGCCGCCCCATCCCGCACCAGCTCCATGATCCCTGCTATACTTAAGGCCAATTACCACAGCCACTGTGTCAATCCATCTCATTGAGGACCTTCCCCTCTTTTGTCGACCCTCCACCTTAACAAACATGACAACTTTCTCCAGGGAATGGTCCCTTCTGATAACTTGACCAAGTAGATGAGATGAAGTCTGGCCATTCTCTTCTAAGGAACATTCCGGCTGCACTTTCTCCAGGACAGATTCATTAGTTCTTTAAGCAGTACATGGTACTTTTAGCATTCTTTGCCAGCACCACAACTCAAAAGCATCAATTCTTCTTTGGTCTTCCTTATTCATTGTCTAGCTCTCACATGCATATGAGGCGATTGAAAATATCATGGCTTGTGTCAGGTGCACCTTAGTCCTCAAGGAAACATCTTTCCTCTTCAGCACTTGAAAGAGGTCCTTTGCAGCCAATTTGCCCAGTGCTATACGTCATCTTGGAATGCAAAAGCTGGAAACAAAGAAGAATCACCGGTAGTTGGAAAATTTGGCCTTGGTAACAGGAATAATGCTGGAACTCGTATGGTAGAATTTTGCAAGACCAACGACTTGTTCATTGCAAACACCTTTTTTCAACAACACAAAC
>NW_006921612.1:2762429-2785072 GCF_000298275.1 Orycteropus afer afer
GCTACTCTGTGCTACGCCCGTGCTTACCTTGCTCCCGGAGACCCGGTCCCTCTCGGGAGGGTAACAAGGGAAAGTGTTCAGTGCAGATCAGTGAATAAGCACAAGCCTGCCCGTGCTTACCTTGCTCCCGGAGACCCGGTCCCTCTCGGAAGCTCCTATGGAGCTGGTTAAGATGGATCTTATCCTCTAGGGGCGGGCCATGGAGGGGCTGCAGGTGTGGCTTATGGTTTGTAGTCAAATGCCTTAGGCACTAGCCCACCAGAGCTGCTTTGAGATGGGGCAGGTAGTATTAAAATACTCTAGGGCAGGGCCAGAGATAGGCGCAGCTAGTTGGCACATGGTAGATACTCAATAAATATTTGTTGAATGGAAGAATAAATCAAATACTCTTAACATAAAGACAAGGAAAATGTAGCTCAGAAGGTCAAGGGATTTGACCAAGGTCATATAGCTAGCAAGTGGGTGGGTGGTTGGTGGTGATGGATGAGTCAAATGTGGCTCATCAAAGCTACTATACTACATCATCTACATTTTAGGCTACTGGTTATGAGAGGTGTGCTGGATCAACTTGATTTTTGTACTTTTCTTAATGGAAAAGATGAAGGTGGTACTTGTCTCTGCAGTTCTCTAGCATCCTATTTATTGAGTCTTTGTCTACTTTTTTTGTGGTCAGTAATCACTCAAGAGAAGTTTTCACCTGTTCCTGGCTACCTGTGTGAGAGTTGAGCTTCCCCAGGCCTCATTGTTCACTAATCATGTCACTACTCTGTCCCCAGCCCCCAGTGCTCACTTAGATATTTGATACACAAGTGCACCTGGTCTATGAAGAGAAGTTACCCAGTGGGAGGAAAATACAATTCCAGGTAGAGGAAATTCACTGTGGAATCTTAGTTGTGTGAACTTGAGCAAATTGCCCCTTCTTTGGGACTCAGTGTTCCACGGGGACTGGATTAGAAAGAATGTGTGGCATTTCTCATTCTGAGATTCTGTGACTCTAGTGAATATTTAATATAAGTTATGATTCCAGACTTTATTGTACCCTATATAGAATGCAAAAGAAGGGAGCTTATATGTAACTCCCAGGATAAAAATGCTAGTCCATAAAGAAGTGATAACTCCCCCCACCCCCTGCCCAGTGAAGGTTCCCTGCTCAAGCCTTACATTGTATATACAGCCACTGGAAAGGCAAACAAAGGGAGACAACATACTATCCAAGAGCTCTGGTGGCATAGTGCCTAAGGCATTTGACTGCTAACCAGAAGGCTGGCAGTTCAAACCTACCAGCCACTCTTTGGAAGGAAGACTGGGCAATCTACTTCCGTGTGATACCACCTCGGAAACCCAAGGAGGGGTCACTATGAGTCAAATTGACTCAATAGCACTGAGTTTGGGTTTTTTGGTTATATACCATCCAGCTACTTCCTGAGAGCAAAGCCCACACCGTTGCCACTTCCTTAGGCCCAGATGCAACCCCAATACTGTACTTAATAGGGAAAGCTGAAGCTTCACTTGGGATATGTAGGATGTGTCCATGTGTGTATTAGATTAAAGATGGCTGCAAATTCTTTGCTACTCTCCTATTGAGAAGAACCAAACCAAACTCACTGCCATCAAGTTGGATCCAACTCATAGCAACTCCTCCTTGGGTTTCTGAGACAGTATCTCTATGGAAGTAGATTGCTTAGCTTCCTTCTGAGGAGTGGCTGGTGGGTTTGAACTGCCAGCTTTCTGGTCAGCAGTCAAACGCCACCAAAGTTCCTCTCCTATTGAGAGGTAGAGAGGTAGAGTCTAATAACCTTCCCCTTAAATCTGAGCTAGCTTTAGTGACTTGCTTGACCAATAGATTGTCAATTAGTGATGTTCTTCAACTTCTAAGTCTCAGTCATAAGAAGCCATATAACTTCCTTCTGGGCCTCTTGGAATGCCCATTCTAGGGATCCCAGTTCATGTAAGAAGTTTGACTGAGAGGCCATGTGTAGGCCTTCCAGATTAACCCACCTAACCATCAAGTACTACTGAGTGATCTCAGTCAATGCCATGTGGAGCAGAAGAATCATCCAGTCAAGTTCTGCTCAAATTCCTGACCTACAGAATCACGAGATATAATAAAATTGTTTTTGTTTTAAGCTATGAAGTTTCAGAACAGTTTGTTCCCAGCAATGGCCAGAAGAATGTGTGTGTGTGTGTGTGTTGGGAGGCCTGGATAATTTTTCTTTGCATGTTTATGTGTATAATTGTATCTGTCTTATCCGTTTCATTGTGGGGAGGGAGTGTCTGTCCATCTTTGCAAGTGTGTCTATAAGCTTGCTTATATCTTTAGAATTTGTATTTCTGTGTGTATTCTGAGTCTCTCTGTGTGTATTCATGATAAAGAGATGAAACAGATTCTCCTGTGATCATAACCCCATTGTTTACTAACCTCCTTGCCTATTTATGAAAAGAATCTACAGTAACTCATAAATATATGCACATGTGTAGTATGGGTCTATACAAGGATGAGGGTTCATTGGAAAACAAGAATATAGCCTCTAATTTGTGGATCCTAGTGGAGAATTGGGAGCTCTGGTGGCATAGTGCCTAAGGCATTTGACTGCTAACCAGAAGGCTGGTGGTCACTTTGAGTCGGATCGGACTCCACAGCAGTGAGTTTAGTTTAGTGGAGCATTGATTCAATACAAGCAGGCAATGCCTACTGTTTCCCAGGCACTATGCCAAGAGCTAGGACTCCAGAGGTGTGAAAGACCTGGTCTCTGCCATCAAGAATATGATAGGAATGAATTGAATCTAGAAGTTGGAGATTCCCCAACATCTGAGGCTGTGATTAAATGCTAGAATGAAGGGACTCCTCACTCTCCCCACTAACCACAGGGACACTAATGCAATGCCATGGACAATGCAGAAGCACAGTGAAAACTCAAAGGAGGATGAGGCCAAGAATAGAGCCCAGGTTCTCCAGGCAGTTACACTCAGCTCCTGAAGCCCTGGCCTCCAAGCCTGCAGGAGGGCAGGCAGCTCAGTGCCAGACTTTCTCCTACTCCAGCTGCCAACAATAGAGCAGCAGTTCTCAGAGACTTTCTCATGGGTTGTTAGGGTTACATAAAAACTAGTTCCATGATGGTCAAATAAGACTTTTGTTTTTTCTACACAGCTTATCAATGCCTTCACTATGTCAGTGCACACTGTCCATATATCTCTATGAGGAGATATAAAATGCAGCATTTCCAATAATTATACAATTTTGAAATGCCTTTAAGTCAACATATGATGGTATTTGTATGCCATGTGACTTACTTGAGGGGAATTCTGCAGCAGAAATAGCAGATATCATGTTCAAGCCTGAAAGTTAGTCATCTAAGCTTCACATCACCATCTATTCACTAGTGAAAGATAAAATAGTAGTTTCAAAGAACTGAAATAAGTATGGGGAGACTCATGGCAGAAGCAGTGTGAAGGTTGGGAAGGAAGATCAGTAAAAATGAGTGGCAAGAAGAGAGGAGTAGATATTTGTACCATAGTGATGAGAGAGAGAGAGAAAAAAAAAAGGAGAGAACAAACTGACACTAGATTAAGGGGAGGTTGGCACCAGCCTTCTCTGCTAACATTCTGGCATGCTATTCATGAAGTTCTTATTGAAGAAGGATTCCTGAGTGCACATGAAGTTTTCCTCCTTAGTTGAGCCATGCCAACTCAAGGTTTTTCTTTCCCAAACATCCCAAGTTACTCGTGTTTCCTGGAGTGGCAAGACCAGAAAATGAACAACCACTGTCACATCAAGATGTTCATATACTCAGTAGAAATTATACAAAACAGCTGAGGAACAGTTTTAATACAGGCATTGACCAAACCTGACATCCAACCAATCAGAAAGAACATGTAAATCCTGGATACACTCATATTGTTGTTGTTATTATGTGCTGTCGAGTCGTCTCCAACTCATAATGATCCCTCCTTGGGTTTCCAAGGTGGTATCACTATGGAAGTAGATTGCCCAATCTTCCTTCCAAGGAGTGGCTGGTGGATTTGAACTGCCAGCCTTCTGAATAGCAGTCAAACGCCTTAGGCATTATGCCACCAGAGCTTCTAATAAACTCATGTTGTTGTTGTTGTTGTTTGCCATCGAGTCAGACCCAACTCGTAGTGACCCCTCCTTGGGTTTCTGAGGCAGTATCACTACAGAAGTAGATTGCCCAACCTTCCTTCTGTGGAGTGGCTGATGGGTTTGAACCGCCAGCCTTCTGGTTAGCAGTCAAGTGCCTTAGGCACTATGCCACCAGAGGTAATACAAACAGATTTTTATAGGATAACTGAAGTGTACACTCTAGAATCTGACAAGCTAGACCCATGCAAACTATCTGTGTGGTCTTAATCTAACCATTTGGCTTTTCTGTGCTTCGATTTCTTCATCTTTAAAATAAAAATAATAATATATATTTTGTATTGTTTTATGAAATTTGAATGAGAATAATTGTAAAGCAGTTAGCACAGAAACTGGACTATAGACTACAATCAACAAATGTTACAGTTTATTGTTATTATTATTTTTACTATTATATATGATTACATGACAACAATATAGTGCAGTTACTCATTCATTACTGAGAGTCTACTGTGTGCTGCCCTGGACTAGGTACTATGGACTAACTGTTGAGTGTTGTTGGACTTCAGAGCAGAGGGACCAATGAGAACTGGATTTATCGAATCCAAAACACATTACCTGAGCATCTAATAAGTATTGAGTTCATCACTGGAACAATTACATAGATGACTAAGACATGATCACTTGAGTTATTCATAGTCTAGCAGGAAAAGCAGAAGCATAAAATACCCATAACCCAACATGCTATGATGGAGGCATAAACAAAGTTCTGGGGGTAACCCAGAGGAAGAAAAATCTCCTAGGGAAAGGTGGGAGAGAGCTTAAGGAAGACTTCATTGAAGAGCTGAGTAACAAAAATCGAGTAGGAGTTGGCCAGGTCAAGGGAAGACATGACAAGCTGAAACAAATGTACATGCTTCAAGAAGACAAGAATAATCTTGACTTTGTTATAAGCCAGTGAAGAGACCAGAATATAAGGTGGATGTGGAAAGCAGTGCTAAGGAGAGAGAGACTGGGAAGGAAGAGAGGACACTGCAATTCAGGAAAAAAAGTTGAAACTGAGGAATCAGGTTGTCATGTTGTCCAAGATAGTGAGAATGTGATGCCAGCCATGGTTTTAAAGGGCCAGTCTGGAAGTCCTGGTGTGTGAAATAGCTCTGGGGAGGAAGAAATCTACAGTTAACAATGATCATTTAGTGAATACCAACCAAGTGCTAAGTGCTATACTTGTCATATATAGTTCAATTAGCTGAGGTCCAGGTCTGTCCAACTCCAAAGGCCTTGCTCTTTCCTCTCTACCATTTTGTCTCTAGAGTGGTAATGAGATCAGTACTGAGGCTGTTGCAATTGTCCATAAGGGAAGAAAGGGTGGCAGTGGTCCTAGAGAGAGAGTGAAATGGTACAGAGGTTAGGATTAGAAAGGTTGTGATGGCCATGCAAGCCTTCTGGGATCCTGAGAAGCCTTGGTGCACAGCCTACCCTGAATGGGAGATGTCCCCATGGATATTTTTCCACCTGATTGAGGCTGGTCAAGTCTAAAGTTGTCTGGGAGGCAGGGTTGTGTTCTGCACTTGGGCACACTCTTGGAGCTACACTTGGAAAGAGTGATTTCTTGAACTGGGTGATTAGAAATAATGAAAACAATGCTCCCCAGCACCTAAGTCACATCTGACACATACATAACCATTAAAGGTCATTGGGCTGAACTTCAAAATCATTTAAAAAAAACACCAGGTTTGCTGGTCTGATAGAGCTTGGTGAGGCCTCTGAGACTATGGCCCCTAGTTACCCTTCAGGTTTGGAACTGAACTCACTCCTGTGGCTTCCAGTCAAATAATAGGCATATAGGGAGCTCTGGTAGCTTAGTGCCTAAGGCGCTTGACTGCTAACCAGAAAGCTGGCGGTTCAAACTCACCAGCCACTCCTCAGAAGGAAGATGGGGCAATCTATTTCCATAGTGATACTGCCTCAGAAACCCAAGGAGGGGTCACTATGAGTCGGGTCCAACTTGACAGCACATAACAACAACAGGCTGAACATTTACATCAACTGTATACACTACTTGGAGTGATCAATCATGGCAGTGTTTGCACAGGGAGACAGCACAGGGGGCAGGAGTGCATGGGAGGGAAGGACACAGGAAAAGGCAACTATGGGAAGGATGTGGGAAGAGATCTGTTACACTGTGGGGAATTGCATTCAATGTCTTGAAACAAAATGTGTATGAACTGCTGTATGGAAAATGAATTTGCTCTGTAAACTTTCACCCAAATCATAATAAAAATTAAAAAAATAAATAAAAGGTCATTGGGCTGAGCTTAGAGGGACATCAACCTGTGCACAAAGCAGACAAAAGAGTCATTATGGAGCATTCTTAGTTGGGAATAATAATCACTGACATGTATTCCTCCTATGGGCCTGGTACTGTGTCACGTACTTTTCATATCCAGTTCATTTAATTCTCTAAACATTGTCGTATTGCCTACCCATTTTATATTGGAGAAACTGAGTTTCAGAATAGTTGAGTAACTCACTCAAGTCCACAGAACCAACCTGCTCTTTCCACTCTAATCTGTGCTGCACCCTTTTGTCCATCTGGTCAACGCCTACTTATCCTCCATATCCACACTCAAATATCATCTCTTCATGAAAACTATCCCAGTTCTTGTAGATTGATTCAATCACTTCCATATCTAAGTTTCCATAACACCTTGTTGCATGTCTTAATTCTAGCACTTGTAATGTTACCTTTGCCTATCTAAACCCCAGTAGACTAGAAGCTCACCAATAGCATCAGTGGCCCTACTCTTCTAATTCTTTAGGGCATAGTATACAGCAGTTATTCATAATCATTTCTTGATTGATGAAGATGTGAATGAAAAAATGAAAGGCTGATATAACTGTAATTGTGGTCAACCAGAACACAAGACCATATTTATAGCTTTGCATCATTTAAGAGTGGTTCTACCTAAGGGCCTTTCATTTTAACAGGAATCAAAGCCTTGATGAGATAAGACAAAACCTTTTTTGATTGAATGGTAGCAAGGGGAGGGATTTGCTTTCTGTTTCTTTCCTATTGTTGTTTTTCTCCTGAACATTCTGCATGGACTCCATACTTTCCTTAAATCATGGAAGTAGTCAGACCTCGATGTGGTCCAACAGGGGCAGGACATCCCAAAGGGGTTGGAAACCACATGGCCCTTTAGGAAAACTTTGTTAATTCAAGCCAAGCAAAGCTAAAGTCCATTTGAACAAATGAAAATTCTGATTTACAGATAAACTCAAAGATATCACACCTTATTCTTTTCAAGTATTATTATGATTTTCTCTATGCAAGAAAGTGTTCCTTGAGAGGTTTCACATGGATGTATTGTAACAGAGAGATATAAATAACACTATATTTTGTAGGTGAGGGTTGTAAAGTGCCTGAGGATGTGTTATTAATTTATAGTGTTTAAATGTTTTCCCAGGGGGCATTGGTGATTCAGTGGTAGAATTTTCACCTTCCACATGGGTTCGGTTCCTACCCAATGCACCTCATGTACAGCTGCGACTCATACGTCAGTGGAGCCTTGCGTGTTGCTAGGATACTGAACAGGTTTCACTGGAGCATCCAGACTTAAGACAGACTAGAAAGAAAGGGCTGATGATCTACTGCTAAAATGAGCCAATGAAAACTCTATAAATCAAAGTGGTGTGATTCATAATCACTCATGGGGAAGGTGAAGGACTGGACAGAATTTCATTCCATTGTGCATGGGGTCACCATGAGTCAGAGGACAACTCGATGGCAGCTAACAACTAACATTTTCCCAAGAGGGAGACTGATTTAACAGAGACATGAAGTTTATGGGGAGGAGTATGACGTCAGAGCCAACTTGACAGCACCTAACAACAACAACAAAGGTGGCCTTGACCTTGTCCAGAGTACCACAGGTTCCAAATAAGAAGGATCCTAACAAACAAAGTTCATTTTGTTTAAAAAGAAGAGGCCAGCAGCTTCCTGCTAAAAAAACACTTTGCACTCTTTAACTGCCAGAGAAATTCAGTCTCTCTTAACAAGTTTGGATGTGTGCTACAGGGCAATTTAAAAGCCCAGCTTTCGAAACACCTGGCCCTGATCCATCAGCTCAAAAGTGGGTGGGTTTGACTGTGGAAAAAACTGAGAATATGAAGAAATAGCTATTTCTGAAGACACTAGATTCCCGTGACATTGTTCCAGCTACAGTTCTTGTATTTCTTAGAAGAGGTGGGTGATGTGGGAGCGAATCACAGCAGCCCAGAGTCCGAGGAGAATTTTTACAGAGAAGTTGGAGAAAGCCCCTTGACCTTGAGGATGTTCAGTCCTTTCTATGAAAGCATCCAAGAAAGCTCTTCTGAGACAGCTACAGTGAGGGTATGTGTGGTTTAGCTGGGTCCCTACCAGTGTGAAGGGTAGACAACAGGCATGAGGCTGCCTCCACAGAACATAGTATTGACACCCCATGACAAAATGTGAGAACAAAGTCAGCCAACTGCCCCACATCTCCAGGGCTCAGCTCCCAGCAACACATGGCAGGCTGAACTCAGAGGATACAGACACGCTTTCCAGCAGAATCAAGATCTGACATGAGGTGCACTAAAGAGAATGTTTTCCATTTCCTGGGAGAAAACTACAACCTAGTCAGTGCTGAATAGAGTGCAGTTCCACCAGCCACAACCACTGGCCCCACCTAGGACTACGAGCAAAGCCAGGCACTTCAGTTAGGAAATCACCCAAAGCCAAGGGAAACATGCCATGTCCTCTCCTCTCCCTAGAGGGTGCCCCTCAGGAGAATCTGTGTTTCTAAGTACATTAGCCTTTGTGTGATCTGGAGTCCCTGGGTGACACAAAAGGTTAACATGCTCAGCTGCTAATCCAAAGCTCAGAGGCTCGAGTGCACCCAGAGTCACCTCAGAAGAAAAGCCTGGTGATCTGCTTCCAACAAATCAGCCACTGAAAACCCTGGGAGCACAATTCTCCTCTGACACACACGGGGTCACCGTGAGTCAGAGTCGATTTGATGGCAACTGGTTTAATATGGGGGTATGGCTTGTTCCTTGACCTGACGAGCTTGGGAGGAGAGAGACGTAAATGAGCAGGGAACACAAGGAGACGAGGGGCATGATGACCAAGCTTTCACAGTGCCCACATGTTGGCCAGGCCAACAGGCTTAAGGTGTCATTGACAGTTTTCAGTGGCTACAAAGCCAGCCTACCAAGCCTTCTCCCACTCACCCTGCACAGGAATGAGTGTCCTTTTCCTGACCTCAGTCCAGGCCCCATCACTACAATGGCAGGCAAGAGAAGGAGTCAGCAGTCAGCTAGTTTCACAGACACTGCACTTCCATGATGCCTTTCATACTGGGGGACAGGGAAGAATTGCTACTTCATGATACACAGAATCAGACAGGCTTCTATCTTCAGGCCAAAGAGCCAAAGCCCAACTCAAGCTTTAGCTCCGCAGTGGCTTATGGGTGATACTTTCTGCCCCTTCCTTGACCCTCATCAGGACACAGAGGTCTGGTGGCTGCTGCTGCCCCAGCAAGGAGCTGAGCTCAGTGCTCAGGGCTGCAGCAAACATCCATGAGCTGGGTGATGTGTCTGGAATGTGCAGTTCTTTCCAGAAGCAACCAAGATGCTGGCCATGGGCAATACACAGGGCCTCTGGTTTCAAAGCTGCACATTTGAATGACAGCTCTGCTTAAAAACAATGTGGGAACAAGCCCAGGTCACTTCAGAAATAGGTGTCATCCTTCCAAGAACTTGAGCTGCAGGGACAATGTGTCCGTTCTGACCAGATGCAGCTCAGTTCTTGGAAACAAACACCCTTCTCTGCACCAAGTCCTGGGCTAGGTGCTGGGGACCCAGAGATAGACCAGGGATGCTTGTTCTGAAGGGGTCAGAGCCATATACCACTCATGCCCATGGGCCTTAAGAACCACTGCAAAAGAGAAACCAAGAGTGGAGGGAGCCCAGAAGAGGCACAGACTACGTCTTATGGAGAGGGAAAGGGAGGCCTTACAGCAGAATGACATTGGAGCTTGCTCTGAAGGATGGATAGGTACTTTGAAGGCTGAAATGGGAAAAATGTATCCATGTAGTAGGGAAGGGTATACATAGGTACCAGACTAAGATAGACTAGGAAGAAAGGGGGCTTGTGACCCAATACAGGAAGGAGCACCCTGAGCCACCGTTGTGCTGAGTGATGCTGAAGGTGAAGCTAGGAGTTGAGCTTTGGCTCCTGCTTCTCTCTGCTTTAAGGGGCTCTGGTGGCACTGTGTTAAGCAATTGGGTTGCTAACCAAAAGGTCAGTGGTTTGAACCCACCAGCTGCTCTGTGGGAGGAAGATGAGGTAGTCTGCTTCCATAAAGATTTACAGCCTTAAAAACCTGATGGGGGTTGCTATGAAGCAACTTGATGGCAGTGGATTTTCTTTCTTCTTTGCCCTGAAATCAGAAGCCTGTTCTACTTTATGTATTTTGATGCCTAGAAGTATAATGGAAGCTCAGTAAGCGTTTGTGAACCTAGCTGACTACTGACTCCTTCTCTTGCCTGTCAGTTATTGCCACATAGTTCTGGGACCTAACTCTGATTGATTTCAAGCCTCAGCAAAGTGTTGCATAAGAAGCATATAATTTAGATCAAAATCCAGTGTCTTTTAAATATATATATATAGCCTACAATCTATTGGTAAATTGCCAATGGGAGTCACTATGAGTTGGAATCAACTCAATAGCAGTAAGTTTGGTTTTCAAAGTTTTATATATATATATATATATGTACACACACACAGACACATCACCTTTTATTTGTCTATCAGTTTGTGGTACTGTGGTGGCTTGTGTGTTGCTATGATGTTGGAAACTATGCCACTGGTATTTCAAGTACCAGCAGGGTCACCCATGGTGAACAGGCTTCAATGGAGCTTCCAGACTAAGATAGACTAGGAAGAAAAGTCTGGCAACCGACTTTTTAAAATTAGACCATAAAACCCCTACAGATCACAACAGAATATTGTCCGAGATAGTGCTAGAAGATGACTTCCATATGTTGGAAGTCACTCAAAATACACAGTGTCCACCACAATGGACTTGAGCACACAATAATTATAAAGATGGTATAAGATCAGGCAACATTTCATTCTGTTGTACATGAGGTCATCATGAGTCTAAGCTGATTTGCCAGCAACTAACTATGACAAATTGCACGCATGCACGTGTGTGTACATGTATATCTATATATCTAACAATAACAATCACTCACTATATCCCAAGCCTTGAGTGGGAGGCTGGGGATACAAACATGAGCTATACCCTGTCCTTCCCTTGAGAAGTTCATTCCAGAGTGACAGCAGTCATCGGAGGCATATGATGGCTGATGCTACTATAGGCCTAGCCATGGGAAGGAGGCTGCCCAATGGGGAGATGGGGAAGGGAACATAACTTATTAATTGAAACTTAAAAGCTCAGACCATATTTATAGCCAAGAATCTAACATAAGCAACTTATGACATTTAGAAAATAGCACCAAATAATAAAACTTTTTTTTTTTATTATTTTAAGCTAAAGTATTTTTTAAAAATTTCCTGACCTAAAGCACTGTTTAAGTTAAGGCTAATATTTCCTGATCAAACAAAACTGATTTTGGTAATTGGTTTTTGCTCACATCGATGAGAGAAATACAGTACAGTAAATATAATTTTCCTCCCTCTCCCATAATTAAAAACCAAAACAAACAGTTGCTGTTCAGTTGATTCCAGCTCATGGCAACATCACGTGTCAGAGTAGAACTATGTTCCATAAGGTTTCCTACAGCTGTGACCTTCAGAAAGCAGATCTCCAGGCCTTTCTTCTGAGGCATCTTTGAGTGGACTTGAATCTCCGACTTTTGGTTAGTAGCCAAGGGTTTAATTGTTAGTGCCACCCACAATGCAGGACCTGCATAAATCTAGATGGCCTAGGAGCTCTGGTAGCATAGTGGCTAAGACACTTGCCTGCTAACCAGACGGCTGGCGGTTCAAACCCACCAGCCACTCCTCGGAAGGAAGGTTGGGCAATCCTACTTCCGTAGTGATACTGCCTCGGAAACCCAAGGAGGGGTCGCTATGAGTCGGGTTTGACTCGACGGCACATAACAACAACAACAACAACATGCTCATGGCCAGGAGCTCGGGTAGCATAGTGGCTAAGGCACTTGACTGCTAACCAGAAGGCTGGTGGTTCAAACCCACCAGCCACTCCTCGGAAGGAAGATGGGGCAATGTACTTCCATGGTGATACTGCCTCGGAAACCCAAGGAGGGGTCGCTATGAGTCGGGTCCAACTTGACGGCACATAACAACAACAACAACATGCTCATGTCTAGCTCTGTCTCCCATGCTGGCACTCACTTTCCAGAGGACCAGGCTGCTCTGCAGGAGAGGGGTTGACCAACAAGCCCTTCCAACCAGCAGTCTCTGTTCAAGGTTATTCTGGACTTGAGCATTATTTCTTTCTAAGAACCTTCAACCACCCTATCTATTTTGCAAACAACTTAGAAACCCAACACTCTGAATCTGAGTCAAAATTCAATTATTCCTGTCTATAAAAATGATGCCAGTGACTCTGAGCCTAAAGTAAATCGTTAACCTATGCTTTCATTTCTTCATCAATCAAATGGAGACAATAATTACTCTCAGGGGTACAGTGAGAACCTGAGAATAAATAAGATGGAGGAAACCATCTTGGGGAAAAATAAAAACTGATCAGGTGAACACCAGGTGAAGAGGAAACGAGAAGGAAGATAGGCAGGGAGAGAATGAGGGCAGCTGGAGCAAGAGAAGGAGCAGGAGAGGGGAACCTATCACTACCAAATTCACTCATGCTCAACTCGGGCATTCTGGGTGTGCTATTAATGTCTGTGACATGTGAGAAGCGGGAGAATGCAGGGTCCTGGAAGTATTTCAGAGAAAACTCCAGCCACATCCAAACCTTGCCAATTTCTATGCCTGATAATGCCTTTGGAGAAGGTGCTGCCCATCAGTCGTGTTTAAGACTTGGGATCTCAGGTCCAAAATTAGAACAATTTCTAGGCACAGTAAAACTCATTTAAACAGAGAATTTTGAATAATTGCCAACATCCAGTAATATGTTTCCTTTAAATCAGATCCTCTCTGATTTCCATTGCCTACACTCCCTTGATGTTCTATCTTCCTCCATTCCTTTACTTTAAATTGCATGACCAAATATTATGCTCACTCTCTTGCTCTCCACTTAAAAGCAAAGTGGGAACAGAGGAAACGAGGCTTGAAGAGGTTCCAAGGATAAAACGCAACGCCTACCTTATGAGCCCCGTTCAAGAAGTACTGCTCTGTACAAACAACAAATATGAACCCCTTTGTAAATACAATACTGAGTTGTCAATGAAAGCAAACATGGGTATAGGGACGGATAGATGGGTGAACAAGCTAAACAATTATGTATGTCTAAATGGAGAGTGTATCCAAGATCATATACAGGGTTGGCAGACAATGGGCCTCTCGAAGAGTATGAAGGGATGGACACTGGGAGGAGGTAACTATGGGGAGGAAGTGGGAGGGGAGCTGCTGCATTGTAAATTTTGGTCAATGACATGAAACAAAGTATATGTGAACTGCTGTATGAAAAGTGAATTTACTCTGTAAATCTTCACCCAAATCTTAATAAAAAAAAAAAAAAGAAGTACTGCTCTGGGTGACCTCTCACACATTAGTGTATCTATGAATCACCCAAGGGGGTCTTGTTCAAAATGCAGATACTGATTCACTAGGTCCAGGGTGGTGTCTGAGCTTCTGCATTTCCGTCTAATTCCCGAGTGATGCTGATGTTGCTGCTGGTTTAAACATCACACTTTGAATAGCAAAAGGCTCTAGATTCAGACCAGCTCAGACTGCTGACCAGATCATACAGCAGAGTGTCTGGATCATGCTTCGATCACTCCAGAACCTCTTGATAAATGCTTTCCAAACCTGGCTGCCTGTCAGAATCACCCGGGCAACTTGGTAAACACATGCAAGCCTCAATGCCAGAAATTTTGATTCCATAGGTATGGAATCTGTAGTCTGTCTGCCTGCCTGCCTGCCTGCCTTCCTTCCTTCCTTCCTTCCTTCCTTCTTTCTTTCTTTCGGTGGTGCTGATGTACAACCCTTTTGGACAACAAATGCCCTACCTGACCCTGATAACCTTGAGGACCATGTTCTCACTGCCTTTTCTCCTATTTCTTTGACTCTCTAGCTCCACCTACTGTATCCAGCTTGTATGTCACAATGACCTCAAAGCTAATCACCACTGGACACAAACACAGACAAAGCCTCTGGGGTATGATTTGAAGTGTATCAAGAAAGTCAGCCCTACCCCAAAATAGTATCTCTTCCCCACTTATTTAACTGATCTCAATGCCTTAAATTATTCAGGCTTCAGTTTATTCCCCAGATCTCAAGGGCAAGTCCAGGATCTTGTTTATCTCTATATCTTGGGGCTTATCAACAGGTACAGAACAGAGACCCAATAAAGGGTGGTAGAAGTTAAATGACAACTTTGAGTTAAGCACTGGTGTTCCTTACCAAAGGAAAAAAATCTCAATATAGGCAGTTTAAATGAGTTTTACTGTGCCTAGAAAAAGGACAGATTGGAATGTGACAAAAAGGAAGCCTAAGACAGAGGCATTTTAGTATACTTACTATGCTCCTAAGGTCCCTGGGTGGTGCAAGCAGTTTGCAATCATCGGCTACTAACCTAAAGGTTGGTGGTTTGAACCTACCCAGTGGCTCCACATAAGAAAGACCTAGTGATCTGCTTCCATAAAGATTGTTGTTGTTGTTGTTGTTCCACATCCTCCCAATAGTTACCTCTTCCCTGTAGTGCCCTTATTTTTAAAATCAAATGTCATCTTTAAACATATGCCCAATTTTGCTTCATTTACCTGAAAGTAAAATTATAGTAATTAAGAGTATATGATTGCTTCAGAGTTGAATGATAAGGAGTATATAGAATTCTGTGGATAGAAATAGTTCATGTCCTCTAGGGCCTCAAGTACATTTTTAGAAGAAGCAAAAATATTTAAACACAGAAGAGGAGCAACAGCTGAAAAATTATTATTTTGAATACACCAGCATTTCCTTGGGATGGACAATGTGGTGATATTCTGATTTAAAGTATGTTTAGTGTGTGGATTTCACCAAGTGAGCCATTCTTAATATTAGAGAGCAAGGGACATTAACAACATGTAAGAAGGAAAGTGGCAACCATTGGAATTTGCAGAGAATAACTATGGCAAAGAAAACACACTTCCTTTTTCCTAAAATAATTAGATTAGTACATCAAGGTGAATATCTGTCTCTCTCTCACACACACACACACACACTCAAGTATGTAATGGTTTCAACAAGGCATTAGATAAAATCTTTCATGATGCCCTAAAGGGTACATTGGATAACTTGGATTGGGTAATATTATAGTAAGTACAACTAGTTAAACTAACATGCTAAAGAATGTGGAAATTAGCTTACAGGGAGGCCTCAGCTGTTACGTAACTGTGTCTCTTCTAGTTCTTTCCCTCTTAAACACTTTTCTTTCTTAATCTTGGATTGGGATAGAAAGTATGTTCGTGGCTTAGGGTTAAAATGGTGTCATGAATTAGTACTTTAAATCACATCCTCTAATCCAAAAGCATAGTATATGAAAAGATAAAACAAAAATGACCAAAAAAAAGAAAAAAAAGAAAACTCACTGCCATTGAGTCAGATCTTACTCATAGCACCTCTCCCAAGGCAGTATCACTACGGAAGTAGATTGCCCAAGGAGTGCCTGGTGAGTTTGAACCGCCAGCCTTCTGGTTAGCAGTCAAATGCCTTAGACATAGTCAGGCTCAAAAACAAAGGTAAATGTGTTCATGAACCAAAGAGAGATTAGAAATGCAAATTGGTGAATCTGAATGGTCCAAAGCAGAGGTTACTTTAGAGGTCGGCACCTGCAGAGGAGCACTTGAGCTGGGTGGAGGAGCCAGACTGAACACTGAAGTTCTGGAGAGGGGTTTCCACTGCTTGTTGAAGTGGATTTGTTGCAGAGCGACCGCTGGGGGCTTAAGCTATAGAGGGTGGTGGGAGCACAATGACTCAACCTTGCAAATAGGAACCAAAGTGAACTGATCTCTGTTTCAGAGCCTGTATCTGAAATTTCCCAAATATAACTACAAGAAAGGAGCTCTGAAATGCTGTTTTGAGATCTGTTTCTGGACTGTGGTCCCAACTGCAAAACTGCCAGAGGAAAAGTTATGTCTCTGAAATCACTCAGCTTCAATATTGGAGAAAAAAGGACTAGGAAAGAGTTATCAGAGAAGGGGAGAAAAAAACAATAAATACTACAAATGTACTCAAAAAGAGCCTATAAAAAAACCTTGCTTTATGAAGAAATTTAATGCTAAGAAAGACCGCAAACAAAATAAACATTTGGAATTTGTATTCATGCTAAAGTAGTTTTATTGACAGGCTGGCAAAAATTCTTAAATAAATATGATTAAAATGCTTAAAGACATAATTTAAAGAATAACTTCCATTAAAAGAAATTATGAAACAAATTTTTTTAAATGAAATAATTAAAAAATAGCCAGTAGCAAGGATAAAAAGCTAATAGGAATTGTTGGGAATAAAAGTATAATCATTGATATTAAAAAATAAGTATCAGTGGAATGAATAAAATATAACTAGAAATCATCAAAGAGAGAATTCATGAATTGGAAGATAGTAAGGAAGAATTCAGAGAGCACAACAGATCAAAGTGAGGAAAGAAAGAAAGAAGGAAGGAACAAAAGAAAGGAAGATTGGAGACATGATGGATACAGTGAAAGGCTAAAATTTGTGTCTATTAAGTGTTGCAGAAAAGAGAATTAAGAAAAATCACAAAGAAGACCTTTTTGAAGAGGTAATGTCTGAGAATTTTCCCAAATTAATGAAAGGCATGAATGATAAGTGAAAGTAGAGTCTGAACATTGAGAACGGTAAATAAAAATAAATCCACACATACACACAGAACATGAAAAGGATAAAATTTAAAACCCCAGAGGAAGTAGCCTCACAGAAGACTAATATTTTCTAAACACTGAGGTTAATAATTTACTCACAAAATTCTTGTGAGGATTAAATTATAAATATGAAAAATGCCTAGTAGGGTGCCTTGCATATAGAAAGCACTCAAAAACCAACAATAATAAGCCTGGATATTTATGATTTTTAAAGTTCTTTAAATCATCCATAAGTTGGGAATAGCTCATACATTTGCTAAATACCATTATAAAAGTTGGCTGCCCAGACTCAATGTCCTGCATGTAAGATTTACTGTTCTTTATTTTTCCATTTGGTGACCCATCACCCATTGGGCATTGCTAATTGGATAAAAACTAGAAATTTGATGCCACCTTGCTTCACTGTTAATTGCAAAGTGTCTATCAAATAGCTATTAATAAACTCAATTTCTGCCTAGGTCAAATCAGGTAAAGACACAAACTAGCCAAGTCCCCTTCTTCTTTATTTGAACAACTTTGGAATTCAAATCACCTTGTCCTTGAAGAAGGCGAATAAGACAAGAATTTCAACAAAAGTCCCCTTTTGTTGGCTGGAAAAAAATATTATATCTATATCTATGTTGTTGTTGTTATGTGCCATCCAGTCAGACCCAACTCATAGCGACCCCTCCTTGGGTTTCCGAGGCAGTATCACTATGGAAGTAGATTGCCCCATTTTCCTAAATGTATATATACATATACTCATTTTCCATTTGCCACAGCTTGGCAAGTCTTCCCACTTCACTGGGGCAGAGTGGACATGATCCCTGCTTGAAAGTCCCCTCCTCTGGGTCTGGAGGGTATTTCTGCACCAGAACACCAAGACCTAATGATGGCAGTACACACCCTCCACAGATAAGTGCTGTGTGGATAATTGCTACAAATTAGTGAATTGGAAGATAGTAAGGAAGAATTCAACAAACACAGCAAGTCAAAGAGAAAGAAAGGGAGGAGAGAGAGAGAGAGAAGGAGGAACAAGGAAGGAAGGAAGGAGGGAGGGAGGGAAGAAAGGAAAGGAGGAATGAAGGTTGGAGACATGATGGATACAGTGAAAGGCTAAAATTTGTCTAATAAGAATTACAGAAAAGAGAAAAATCACAAAGAAGAAGCTTTCAGTAATATACCAATGATCCTTTATCAATGCTGTATCTACTTTTTAATGACAATCATAATGTGTTAGAACTGGAAGGAAATTGAATGCTCATTTAGCCCAGGATCCACACAGTCAAATGCTTTTGCATAGTCAATAAACAGTAAATATCCTTCTGGTAATCATTTGACGTGTGGATCATAACAAATTATGGATAACATTGAGAAGAATGGGAATTCCCGAGCACTTGATTGTACTCATGAGGAATCTGTACTAGGAGGCTGTCATTCGAACCAAACAAGGGGATACTGCATGGTTTAAAATCAGGAAGGAGTATGTCAGGGTTGTATCCTTTCACCGTACTTATTCAATCTGTATGCTAAGCAAATAATCTGAGAAAATGGACTGTATGAGGAATGTGGCATCAGGATTGGAGAAAGACTCATTAACAACCTGCAATATGCTGATGACACAACCTTGCTTGTGGAAAGTGAGGATGACTTGAAGCATTTACTGATGAGGATTAAAGACTACTGTCTGTAGTATGGATTATACCTCAACATCAAGAAAACAAAAATCCTCACTACTGGACCAATAAGTAGCATCATGATAAATGGAGAAAAGAATGAAGTTGTCAAACATTTCATATTACTCAGTTCCACAATCAACACCCATGGGAGCAGCTGTCAAGAAATTAGACATTGTATCGCACTGGGCAAATCTGCTGCAAAAGACCTCTTTAAAGTGCTGAAGAGCAAAGATGTCTCTTTGAAGACTAAGGTGTGCCTAAACCAAGCCATGGTCTTTTCAATAGCCTCACCAGCCACTCCTCAGAAGGAAGATTGGGCAATCTATTTCCATAAAGATACCGCCTCCACAGTAGGAGAAAACACCAGGACCAACACCGAACAATGCTCACGAACCCTGGCTCCATTGGTAATAACTCACTGCTATGGAGTCCAATGGACTCATAGGGACTCCTCCTTTGGTTTCCCCAAGCAGTATCACTACGGAAGTAGATTGCCTAACCAGCTTTCTGAGGAGTGGCTGGTGAGTTTGAACCACCAGCCTTCTGGTTAGCAGTCAGTTGCCTTAGGCACTACGTCCCCAGAGCTCGGGGCCCATCAGTAATAGAAGGCCGCAGTTGGAACCTGTGCTGGTTGGGGAGGGGTGGTTTGAGGATTTCGTTGTGTTACAGACCGGAAACTACATTTCCCAGCATCCCTGCTGTGACGGAAGTATCTTTCCCAAAAGCCTGAGTGTGAGTCAACGAGACTTCCGCTTCTTTCCACGGAAAACTGAGGACGTCATGAATTGATGGGCTTTACGGTGTCTACGCTGTGAGGGCTACCAGGGCTACTGGGCTTCTGTCCCGCGCAGGCGTTTCTCGCCAGCCCTGCGGAGAGACTTTTTAACAACCACAACCAAGGAAGAATATGATGTCAGGCACGTGGACATAACTCCTTTAGAGCAAAGGAAATTAACTTTTGATACACACGCACTGGTTCAGGACTTAGAGACTCATGGATTTGACAAAGCACAAGCAGAAACAATTGTATCAGCCTTAAGCAGTCTATCCAATGTCAGCCTGGATACTATCTATAAGGAAATGGTCACTCATGCTCAACAGGAAATAACAGTACAACAGCTAATGGCCCATTTGGATTCCATCAGGAAAGATATGGTCATCTTAGAGAAAAGTGAATTTGCAAATCTGAGAGCAGAGAATGAGAAAGTGAAAATTGAATTAGACCAAGTTTAAACAGCAACTGGTAAATGAAACCAGTCGAATCAGAGCAGATAATAAACTGGACATCAACCTAGAAAGGAGCAGAGTAACCGATATGTTTACAGATCAAGAAAAGAAACTTATGGAAGTGACCACAGAATTTACCAAAAAGGATAACCAAACCAAAAGTGTTATTTCAGAAACCAGTAATAAAATTGACAGTGAAATTGCTTCCTTAAAAAAAGGTTCAAGACTACCCAGAGGCGTTTTAGAAGATTAAATATCAGACATTGAAACCCTTATGGAGCACAGTTTTACTCTGACATACATGCAGTTATTGTGACAGGGAATCAACTCTACAGCAATTGGTATTGCTGGCACAGCAAATGGGTACCCTGCATGTGATCCACATAATGATGTTATGGAAGAAGTGTCATTGTTCCAAATTTATAGCAGGTCTGCTCAAAGCCACACCAGAAATAAATAGACCTAGCACTACAGACTATTCAAAGTCTATATCCTCCAGAGAATTACAGTCTTCACCCCACTAACACATCTTCTGCAAAAGTTTAGAGACAAATGTTCCTCCTGTCTTTCTCTTTCTCTCTCTCTCTCTCTCTCTCCTTGCTGATCCTGCTGCAGGAGATACCATATCCTCCTATTCCACCACACCCCTCCCAAGCTCTCTCTCTCTCTCCTTGCTGATCCTGCTGCAGGAGATACCATATCCTCCTATTCCACCACACCCCTCCCAAGCCTTGGCTCCAGTTCATCCAAAAAAGGGTCTCAGGATTCATTCCCATAATGTTCAGTAATGTCCTGTCTTCTGGTAGATCCTGTCTAAATAAAAAAAGACATTGGGTAATTTTATTCCTAGCTTTTTGTTATGATTTCTTTGTACACTTCATCAAATCCAAAAAGGATTTCAAACAGCTTAGAAAGAAAATACCATGCAATAGAATTGGTTAAAAACAGATCAAGAGCCACAAAATGGAGCAAAATTTAGAATGATGGAGGGATAGAGAGAATTATACCTGAAATCTAGACTCAGCAAAGCACTGTAATTTAACACCGAACACAACTCTGCCTCCTGGGAGCCAGGGCAAAAGAGGAACTACGAGTAATAATTCATCACTTTAGACACACATTCCAACCACAAACATTATGAGGAATTTATTTCATGGGCCCTTATGTAATAATGTAAACATCTGACCCCATTGTAGCTGAGAGCAGAGGTATCTTCCAGGTCACGTTGATAGGTGTGCTCTTTCCTGTGGGCAGTATGTCAAGATGCGAGTCAAGGCTGTGTCTTCACAACAAGCCAGCCCACCTAGAAAACACACCACACATCATCTGCCCAGTGGTCAATATACATCAACCTCAGGCATTCCAGAATAAGCTCATCTGGACCAGACCTTCTAGCACCCATCTTTCCTACAAGCCTTCCTCTTTCCTAGACTCTATCCAATCCTAACGTTCTAGTCTTTGTCTCCTATTCTCCTCCTTGGATCTAACTACAGATTTAGCATCACAGGTTTGACTCTCAGCATCCTCTAGATTGTTGCTGTTACCCATCCTCTCTCTTCAAGTACAACCCACCCACACTGGACAGAACTTTCCCAAAAGGGCAGTGCAATGGTTGTAGGTGCTTTCCCAGCTAAAAGCAAAGTCAGTGGGGCCTCTAGTACATAAATGAAGAACAGATCAAGCAATGGCTCGCCATCAGTGATAAAGACTTGAGTGTGCTTACCTTGAGGAGTTCTGGTTAAGGAAGTGGTTAAAGCATTTGGCTGCTAACCAAAAGGTCAGCAGTTGAACCCACCAGTTGCTCTGCAGGAGAAAGACGAAGCCATCTGCTTCCGTAAAGATTTACAGACTTGGAAATCCTATAGGGCAGTTTTACTCCATCTTATAGGATCTTATAGACTCAATGACAGTGTATTTTATTTATTTGTTTGGTATTTACCTTGTCATTTCATTTATTCATCTGTTCCTTCAAGTCTTCAAGCTCTTATAACGTGCCAAGGACTAGTTTTGCAATTACTACAATAATGATCGTGTGATAAAAAAGATCCAAATAAGACAAGCTGAATTATCAGATATGTCTAGGCAGGGAGGAGTGTGCCCATGGGTTGGCAGATGATGTTCCTACAAGTGTATTTGTATGTGCTGTAAGAATGTCCAGGTATATAGTAGAGCTGACAAGGGACAAGGTTGTGATGACTTCTTGACCATAGCTAGCTACCCAGAGGTAGCAAGTATTTGGACCTGTGGGCTCAGGACCATGGTCACAAGGGACATCCAGCTCAATTTAGCATACACAAAAACATTCCGCATCCTACTTTGGTGAGTAGCAACAGGGATCTTAAAAGATTGTAAGCAGCCATCTAGATGCAATGATGGGTCTCTCCTCGTCCAGAGCAAAGAAGAATGAAGAAAACCAAAGATGCATGGAAACTATTAGTCCAAGACACTGGAAGATCATGTGTTCCTCAGCCTATATGACCATGAGACAAGAAGAATTAGATGGTGCCCAGCTACCACTGTCAACCACTAGAAAGGGGAATCTGTGTAGGAGATCCTGGATAGAGTGGGAGAACAATGTGGAACAAAACTCAAAATCATTAAAAAAA
>NW_006921612.1:2785384-2794792 GCF_000298275.1 Orycteropus afer afer
CAAAATGTGTATGAACTGCTGTATGGAAAATGAATTTGCTCTGTAAACTTTTACCCAAAACCCAATAAAAATTAAAGAAAAAAAGAGAAAGTAAAAAAAAAGATCCAATTAAAAGATCCAAAAGAGAGTTTGTGGTTGAGAATGGAGGCATCACTTTTGGCTAGAGTTTCAAGGATTGCTAATAGAGGAGATTGCATTTGGATAAGGCAAGTAGGCTGCTGACAGGTGACAATTCCTCCCTACCACTGCCCATGTGCTCTATCAAATGTATGTAAGCCACCAAAGAAGATGTAAGATTGAATAAGCAGAAGCATAGGAGGAGCTGAAGGAATAAGAGAGGCAAGAGAAGGGAAACAGAAGGAAACATCTAGAAAGAGAAATAAGGCCAACTGTATTCCAAATCTAAATGTAAAGAGAATTTTAAAGTGGTACCTAAGTTTCTGCATATTTTCTGGAGAGAAGGTCAAGAAGCTAGCATTTTGTCTTAGCTCCACTAGAAACATACCTAGAAAAGTCATGTCTTTCTGAGGAGCTCAGAGTCTCTGGGTGGTGCAAACAGTTAACACACTTGGTTGCTAACTGAAAAAGTTAGCAGTTCGAGAATAGCCAGAGGAGTCTTGGAAGAAAGTTTTGGCAATCTACTTCTAAAAAATGAACCATTGAAAACCCCATAGAGCAGTTCTACCCTAACACCTATGAAGTCACCATGAGTCAGAGGCAACTCAAAAATAACTGGTTTTCTAAGGTACTTAGTCTCCTCATCTGTAAAATGAGAGTTTGCACCAGACCTGAAGTTCTCAAACACTGTATCTAAGGGACCAAAGTTACATTTCCAGCCTAATCCTCTCCCCTAAACTCCATCATCAAATACCCAACTACCTTCTCAATACACATCTCAGTGGTTACATGTGCAAACTGAGCCACTGCTCTCCCCACCCCACCTCACCCTTCCACATCCAACCAAACCTGCTATTATGATAATCCTATAGTTCCAGCTGCTCAGAACAAAATCTTGAAGTCATCCTGGACTCCTCTCTTTCTCTCATCACTCACGTTTGATCTGTCATCAAATCCTATCAACTCAAAGCATATCCAGAATCAGACTTCTCACTCACTCCACTGTTGCATTCCTGGTCCAAGCCACTATCACTTCTCGCTTGGATTATTGCAATAGCCTCTCAACTTTCCCCACTGCTTCTGCCCTGGGCTCTACCATCCTAGTATCCAGTCAGATTTATCCCTTTAAAACATACACTATGAGGCTGTGTGGTATATGTTGAATGGTGTGCCCCCGAAGGATACATTGAAGTCCTAACTCCTGTACCTATGAACATAACTTAATTTAGAAATGGGATCTTTGCTGATGCAGTTAGTTAAATTAACATGAGATCATACTGGAGTAGGGCAGGCTGCAATCCAAAATAACTGGTGTCCTTAAAAAAAAAGGAGAAGAGACACAGAGGAAGCTGGCCAGATGAAGACGGAGGCAGAGATTGGAGAGATGTATCTGCAAGCCAAGGAATGCCTGGAGATGGCAGAAACTGGGTCTCATAGGACTTTCATAGAGAACATGGCCTTGCCAATACCTTGAATTCAGACTCCAGAACTGCAAGACAATAAATGTCTGTTCTTATAAGCCAATGAGTTTTGTGGTAATTGGTTACACTAGTTCTAGGAGACTAATCACTAGTGTCCTCACATCCTCCTATGACTTACCATCTTACCAGAGTCAAGGCGAAAGTCCTTGCAATGGTCTATCAGGTTCCTCTTCAAAGTTTTCTTCTCCCTCTTGCCTCACCCACCTCAATATCTCTCTGACACCATCTCTTTTTTGCTCCTGTTCTCTCAACTCCAGCCACACTGGTTTCTCTGCTGTTTCTCAAACCTGCCAGGACCCTTCCACCTCAGGGCCTTTACACCCCCTTAGCCCTCCACTTGGGAGCTCTGGTGGCGTAGTGCCTAAGGCATTTGATTGCTAACCAGAAGGCTGGTGTTTCAAGCCCACCAGCCACCCCTCGGAAGGGAGTTTGGGCAATCTACTTCCCTAGTGATACCACCTCAGAAACCCAAGGAGAGGTCGCTATGAATTGGAATCAACTCAGTGACAGTGAGATTGGTTTAATACGTCATCTGGTGTCTTGACTGCTGCTTCTGTTGGTGCTGATTGTACAACCACATAATATGAAGTCCCTGACAACTTCAGTCTTTTCTCCATCTATTGTGAAACTGTTTCTTGGACTGATTGTGAGGATTTTTGTTTTCTTAATATTGAGGTGTTATCCATACTGCAGACTGTAGTCTTTAATCTTCATCAGTAAGTGCTTCAAGTCATCCTCACTATCAGCAAGCAAAGTTGTGTCATCTTCATATCACAGGTTGTTAATGAGTCTTCTTCCAATCCTGATGCCATGTTCTTCTTCATGTAATCCAGATTCTCCGGTTATTTGCTCAGCATACAAATTGAATAATATCCCTGCTGAATTTAGAGACCATCTAAAAAACAGATTTGATGCACTGGACGCCAATGACCGAAAACTGGAGGAATTGTGAGATGACATCAAGAACATCATCCATGAAGAAAGCAAAAGGTCATTAAAAAGACAGGAAAGATGTCAGAGGAGACTCTGAAACTTGTCCTTGAGTGGAGAGTAGCTAAGGCAAATGGAAGAAATGACAAGATAAAAGAGCTGAACAGAAGATTTCAAAGAGCAGTTCAAGAAGACAAAGCCAATTACTCTAATGAAATGTGCAAAGACCTGGAGTTAGAAAACCAAAAGGGAAGAACACACTCAGCATCTCTCAGGATGAAAGAACTGAAGAAAAAAAACTTAAGCCTTGAGTTGCAATATTGAAAGATTCTATGGGCAAAATATTGAATGATTCAGGAAACATCAAAAGAATATAGAAGGAATACACAGAGTCACCGTACCAAAAGAATTGATTCATCCATTTCAGGAAGTGGCGTATGATCAAGAACCAATGATACTGAAGAAAGAAGCTAAAGCTATACTGGCAAAGATCAACAGGATAGAAAATAAAAAAAATGCTGGCAAGGATATGGAGAGATTGAGACTCATACACTACTGGTGGGACTGTAAAATGATACAATTACTGTGGAAATCTGTATGGCAGTTCCTTAAAAAGTTGGAAATAGAAATACCATTTGATCCAGCAATCTCACTACTAGGTATATATCATAAAGAAGTGAGAGGCTGAACATGAATAGATACATGCACACTCATGTTCATCGCAACACTATTCACAATAACAAAGAGATGGAAACAACCTAAGTTCCCATCAATGGAGGAATGGATAACCAACCTGGTATATATACAAAATGGAATACTATGCAACACTAAAGAATAATGCAGAATCCACAAAACACTGTATAACGTCAATGAAATTGGAGGACATTATGCTGAGTAAAATAAGTCAATCACCGAAGGGCAAATATTGTATTAGTCCACTATTTCAAAAAGTGAAGGAAACTTTTATATATGGAAGGAATTTTTCTTTTTGGCTACCAAGGATGGAAGGGGAGGGGAGGGAAAATTGCTAGAGAGGTAAAAACAAAACAATACATACATACATACATACTCTGGTGGCATAGTGCCTAAGGCATTTGACTGCTAAGCAGAAGGCTAGTCATTTCAACCACTCCTCAGAAGGAAGACTGAGCTATCTATTTCTGTAGAGATACCACCTCGGAAATCCAACGCAGTGCCGCTGTGAGTCGGATTCAACTCGACAGCAGTGTGAGATGTATATATATATATATATATATATGTACCAAAGATGATTGTTAGTGCTTACCAGAGATAGGAGGGAGAGGAAAGGGGAAGCTTTTGTTTGCAGGGCATTGAGCTTATGCTAATGGTGGTAGAGTATTTTGGAAAAGGATAGCAATAATGATGACACAACATGAAAAATGTCATCAGTGTACCTGAGCTGTACATGTGGAGGTTGTTACATTGGTGAATGTCTTAGTGTGTATGTTTCATCATATTAAAAGTGAAGGAAAAAAAAAAGCCAGGAAGGAAGGGAAGAACGTAATAGTTATTGTTGTTGTTATGTGCTGTCGAGTCAGACCCAACTCATAGTGACCCCTCCCTGGATTTCCAAGGCAGTATCACTACGGAAGTAGATAGTAGTAGTAGCATAATCATAAAATAAAGCTATTTTAACCTTTCCCAAATGGGAAGTGTATTCTCTCAGGATAAATAATAGTCTTTTCCATGAAAGTTCAGTGAGCACAGACTCATCAACACATAAACTACACAACACTGTCTTCTTCTCTGTTTTTATTGTGGATCAGTGAAAACACTGGTACCAATTCCCCTCTTCCTCTGTCCCAACCCTCTCTAGCTCTGTGTCACTGTCTCTTCCTTGAAATACGTGGGGAAACGACAAGAGGGCCACATGGCCCCACCCTGGCTGGCCTTTGCTCCAGCAGACACAGCCTGGTTACATCAGAGTCATCCTTGGCATTGGAAAAGGGTGGGAATTCCAGCTCCAGAAGCCGGCTCTGATCCAGGGCTACCGTTCAGATCAGGAAGAGCCAGCCTGACTCCAGCCTTCAGCTCACAACTTTATGGTTCACATCTTCTTTTTTAGGGGGAGGGGCAGGAGAGGTGTTTTATTTCCCATTATGTCTTGTCATTAGCTGTGGCTGGTGTGTTTATTTATAAAATATATATATATGTATATATATATATATATATATATATATATATAACACAACATTTGCCAATTCAACATTTTTCAAATGTACAATTCAGTGACTTGAACATCAATCTGTTGTGCAACCATCATCAACTGTAGTTCATTTAAAATTTTCAATTAAGTTATACTTTTTTCACACTTCCGTCTAATACATTTTTCATGTAGCTCATAAGAGAAAAATAATAACAATAAGACTCTTCAGAAACCTATCTCATTTACCCTTAAAGTAAGATAGTAATGCATGTTTATTGGCCCCAATTTTAAACATGAAGAACCTGAAGCTCAGAGAGGCTAAAACAATTTTGAAATTAGTAGCTCAGTTATAAATTAGCTGTGATTCCAACTCAAGGCACATGAATTCCAAAGTCTGGGCTCTTACCACATTGGACTCCTTCCCTGGGTGCAATAGGATTTTAACATGAAATACTAGGCCAAATGGCTTGGAGAAGAAGGGCGGGCAAGCATGCTGAGCCAGACAAATCTGGTCACTTTGACTGCAAACAGCAATAACGAGGCAGCCTGGCTCCCATTCTCCTTTCCTCTTCACTGAATTAAGGAAGAGGTGAAAGTCCTGGGAGGAGAAAGTGTGGGCCTGTTACTTTCCAAATCAAAAGCCATCCCCAAATCAAAAACCATGAATAGATTCTGACTCATGGCAACCCCATGTATTGCATAGTCGAACTGCTCCATAGGGTTTTCGTGGCTGTGACCATTTGGAAACAGTTTGCCAGGCCTTTCTTCTGAGGCACCTCTGAGTGTGTTTGAACCTTCAATTTTCAGTTAGTAGCCAAGTGCTTAACCATTTGCACTACCTAGGGACTCCTGAAAGCCATCCCAGACCTCTTTTTCTCTCTCTCGTCTTTCTTCTTCTTAGTCATTCTGTTCTCATTCTTCAGGTTCAACTCCAGACCTGCCTGCTACAAAAAAAGCCTAAGTTAATGAATTGCCACACACTGACTACTCCCATGTCCCAGTGCTCAAGGTCTGCATCTCAGCATTTGAGGCATACCTACCCAGCTCGTTCTCAGATGCTCTCTACCACACAATCCAGCATTTTGAAATAGCAGAAAACAAAATTATACATGCTGCATTTTACATTATTTCGTAGCTCACTGACTATTATTTAAATTTAAGACCATGTGTTATTCTTCTTCTCTAGACCCCACAAGGCCTAGAGTGATGCAGAGTAGCACTGACTAGGTGAACTACATTTGCAGAGAACTGCACAAGTTGCAAAGTACTTTTACTTACAGGAACATATTTGAGCTTCACAACAAGAACAAAAAAACTCACTGAAATTGAATTGATTCTAACTCATAGAAACTCTTTTAGGACAGAGTAGAACTGCCCCATGGAGTTTTCCAAGGTGGTAAATCTTTATGGAAGCAGGCTGCCTCATCTTTCTCCCACAGAGTGGCTGGTGGGTTTGAATCACCAACCCTTTGGTTAGCAGCCAAACATTTAACCACTACAGCACTCCCAGAGCTACTGAGCCTTACAATAACGGACAGGGAAAGTGAGTCTCTCAAAGAAGTGGCCACATAACTAGTTATTTGAAATCCTGGGCTTGGAACCCCAGCCTCCAGACCCCAAGTCTATATAGCCCTTGGACATCTCAGCATCTTGCACATATGCATAAGAAAAAAACAAACTTATGTTGAATGAGTCAGTGAGTGAATGGATGGATATATCAATATATTTCTTGTTGACAGATCAATTAATTTTCCAGTGAGTAGAGTCCTCATCATATATTTACTTTTAACTCAAAAGTATTCAATTACATATTTAGTTGTACCTGGATGGTGTAATGGTTAACATGCTTAGCTGCTAACCAAAAGGTTGGAGCTTTGAATCTATCCAGAAGTTCCTCGGAAGAAAGTCCTGGTGATCTACTTCTGAAAAAAACAGTCACTTAAAACCCTGTGGATTGTGTCTTCTTTATCATTGTGTTCCCAGTAAACTCAAAAAGCTCACTGCCATTGAGTCGGATCCAACTCATAGCGACCCCTCCTTGGGTTTCCAAGGCAGTATCATCATGGAAGTAGATCACCCAACCTTCCTTCCGAGGAGTGAATGGCTGGTGGGTTTGAACCACCAGCCTTCTGGTTAGCAGTCAAATGCCTCAGGCACTAGGCTACCAGAGCTCCCAAAAAGTAAGATGTGAATTGTTTCTGTCTGGTTTCAAACCGGGGACCTTTCATGTGTGAGGCAAATGTGATAACCACTCCACTACAGAAACCTGCTGTTCCCTGTACCCACCTATAATAAAACCAAACCCATGGCCATTGAGTCAATTCTGACTCATAGTGACCCCCACTGGGTTTCCGAGATGGTAAATCTTTATGAAAGTAAATTGCCCATTCTGGTTTCCATGGAGTGGATGATGAGTTTGAACCACCAACCTTCTGGTTTACAGTCAGATGGCTTAGGCACTGTGCTACTGGTGTTCAATTAATGCTGGAGCAACGAAAGAAGAAAGGAAATACCAGCACCCTTTGCAGGCCTATTGTATCAGTTCAGTTTCCTTTCAAAAAGCTTCTTAAAGAATGTAAGTTGGAAATGAATGGAAGAGAGTAACAGAATATTTGTATAAATTTTCTCATTATAAGATTTCTTATGTTAAAACTTCACTTCCTTGTAAATCCTCAGTCTAAGTCTTACAAAGATACAACAGCAGATTGGTTAGCTGTGTGTCTTGGTTGAGCTTCTTAACTTTCATAGGTGCTGTTAAACCTGTCCCGTACCATTTAATTGATGGTCAAAATGTATGGGTCTTTTTTTAGTCAACAACACTGAATTACTACCCTCCAAATTATTAGATTCAATTACAAGAGTATAAATTTAAATTCTCTGCTATCTTAACAGTGAATATGTAGTAAATCAATTTTTTCCTAGGTGTTCTAATTTTACCATCCTCCCAAACAATTTCATATCCTATGAAATTAGGCTGTACCGTTTGGCCTTCATAAAAGAACTTTTACTGAGTACATTTAGGAAGTTATGTGAAATAGTTCCATGGAGTTAAATGCACTATTATATTTATCATAAGGAATGTCCTGAAGGACATAACCACTTCTAGTCCCCCTTACATGGATCCACAGAGAAATTACTCTCAGTTTTTATTACTAGAAAATGATGCATGTCCTGAGAAACCAATTTATGTTAAACTCATATACACTGTGAATTTTGTAGAGTATAGTGTTTCTTTCCTTTTTTAGCTTCCACAACATTTAGAGATGCATTTGTGACCCAGTTTTAATAAATGTACTATAATTTTTTTAAAAAAACCATGGAATGCAATTCTAATCTGATAAACGTGGTATCACCATTACTCTTAATCAACCTGATGGCAAATGAGTTTTTGTTTTTTTTTTAAGTACTCTTGACAAAATAGAGAGGGAAAGAACAATAACAAAATGCAAATGGTACAGGCTATTCCACTTGCTGTTTTCACTCAGAAGAGTAATAATTCCCAGGGAAATCTTGAGATGGAAGATATGAATCTGCTATGTTCTCAATTGTCTCACATCTCATGTGGATCTTACAAGGATGAACATCTCCCTGTCCTAACTGTAGTACCATGATCAAAGACAGAGGCCATAATGTACCAAAACTGCCAACCAGGAAATGGAAATCTGTCCTAAGGTAGGAGAAAAAACAGCCTAGTTTGGATTTAATAATAAGAGCTAAGTGCATGCATACTAAGTGCTTTACAGGTTTTAAATCATTCCATCCTCACACCATCCATTTTGCAGATGAGAAATGTAAGTAACCAGCTAGCAAGCAGGAAAGCTGGGCTTTGAAGCCAGATAGTAAATCTATTTAATCTACTTCCTTAATCATTAATACTAACGTACGAAGGGAATGGTGTCTACAGTGGGAAGCTTCCTAAGAGACTTTGACTACACACATCTGCTGTTGTCACTGACTTTTGATCCTAAGCCCTACATAAAATGCATCTTCACCATTCAAAACCCCTCATCATTGGCCCTGACCAGAGGGGTGGGAGGAGACTACTAGGACTCCCCCAAGTAGCTGGAAAGAAGGGACCTTTAGGAACACATTGTAGACAAGGGAAGGTTCCAAAGTTTAGGAGTGTGCTAAGTAAGGTGATCATCCTATTTCAGACACTTTTGAAAGTTAAAGGAGAACTATAAATAATTACACTAGGAAAACAGGGGCAAACATGGATGGACTTAAGTATACTGGGCCATATGTTCCAGTGATAAAGTCTGCCTTGGACCAGGCAGTATGAAGCTGCATGAGAAGTGCTGGGAGGAGAGAGGGGATACCAAGATGAAAGAATACTGTGGCTGTCCTTGGGGAGCTCACTGGGCTGTGAGAAAGAAAGCAGACAGGTGAATGAATAATAGCACACAATAGGCAGAGAAGGAAGGGTGCCATCTTAAGAGTCAGAGCTTCAAATGAGTGGCCAGAGGAATATCTCCCAACACTCCACTTTCATAAAAGGAACATATATCAGAAAAACAAGGAATATTGAGAATTTAGGCAAACTACCCAACATAAGGATGGGGCCCCCATCCTCAACTAACTCAAAGTTTATAGTTGTTGTTGTTATGTGCCATCGAGTCAGACCCAACTCATAGCAACCCCTCCTTGGGTTTCCAAGGCAGTATCACTACGGAAGTAGATTGCCCCATCTTCCTTCCAAGGAGTGGCTGGTGG
>NW_006921612.1:2799479-2806120 GCF_000298275.1 Orycteropus afer afer
CAGCCACTCCTCGGAAGGAAGATGGGGCAATCTACTTCCATAGTGATACTGCCTTGGAAACCCAAGGAGGGGTCGCTATGAGTCGGGTCCGACTCCACGGCACATAACAATAACAACAACAACATTATAAAGTACCTGTGAGTTAAATGTTATAAGTCTCATTTTACAGGTGAGAAACTAAGGTTCCAGGAATCAAAACTTGCAAGTGGCACCACAGGGGTTTTGGCACAGGTCTCCTGGCTCCTGCCCCACACATTTACTCTGAGTCTCACAGATCTGGCCCAAGATTGCCTGATTGCTTTCACAGGCTGCATGCCTGACCGAGATGAGTTTCACGATGTACAACTCGGCTAAGAAAAAAAATACAATCACAAAGCCTAAGGAACAAAACCTGCAGACTTAGCTTTAGAAGAACACCCTGTACTTTCATACCTCAGCCTTTGCCCAAGCTGAACCCTCAGCCTGGAATGCCTGTTCTACCCCCTTTTGCTCTGTTTATTGAAATCCTACTCCTCCTCCAAGGCCTGGCTCAAATGCCATCTTTTCAGAGACACTTTCTTTCCCTGGCTGTGGCCATCAGAATTACTCCTGTTCTGGGCCCCTGTGAACTTAGCGCTTGATGGGTATAGCCCCACTCACTCACATGCTCGATGATCTGCTGCAGGCAAGGACTATCTATATCTTACCCATCTCTCAGGTTTCCACAAAGCTTTGCTCACACTTAGGGGTACAGAAAACACTTGTGGTCCAGAGATCAAACCCAGGCCTCTGGGAATGGCTATTACTAATCCCACAGGTAGATGGTGCCAACTCAGCAGGTGCCTCTGAGGGTTTACAGCACTGCCAGCTGCCCTTTCCCAGCCCCAGAAATGAAAACAGCCCCATGTGGTAGAGCCACTTTTACCCTTCCCAGAAGCCAGCCAACCAGGCGCCTGGCCAAAGCAGCTGTGGCCCCATGCTGTTCAGCCAGATCTGCAGCCTCCTCTTAACTTTTCCTATGTTACAGTCAGTTCATCTGGGCTTCTGCCTTTGTTTCCTGATTTGTGTCCCAGTTCCTATGCTGTGGGTGTGTAAATGGTTTAGCTCAACTACTAACCTAAAGGTTCATAATTCAAACCCACCTAGCATTGCTATAGAAGAATGGCCTCTTTATTTGCTTCTGTAAAGATTACAGCCAAGAAAATCCTATGGAGCTGTTTGTTCTACTGTGTAACACACAGAGTTGCCATGAGTCATAATCCACTTGGCAACAACGGGTTTGGTTTTTGTTTTTTCCTCTCTGCTTTGCTGAATCCCAAGGATCTCTGGTGTTGTGGTTCCTAAGGCATTTGACTGCTAACCAGAAGGTTGGTGGTTCAAACCCACCAGCCACTCCACAAAAGGAAGACTGGGCAATCTACTTCCATAAAGATTTACTATGAGTATAGGAGCTCTGGTAGCATAGTGCCTAAGGCACTTGACTGCTATCCAGAAGGCTGGTGGTTCAAACCCACCAGCCACTCCTCGGAAGGAAGGTTGGGCAATTTACTTCCGTAGTGATACTGCCTTGGAAACCCAAGGAGGGGTCGCTATGAGTTGGGGCTGACTCGATGGCACATAACAACAACAACAAAGATTCACTATGAGTCAGAATGAGCTCGATGACAGTGAGTTTGGTTTTGGTTTGGTTTTTTGCTGAATCCCCAACTCTGAGTACAGGCTTCCCCTGACTTGTAAGGTCTGGTCCCAGACTCAGCTGCACAACACCAGCAGAGGCCTGCTCTCATTAGAAGCTGCTGGTTGGACTCCTAGTATCACCACTTTTCAGCAACCCTACAGCACAGCAGGTCAGATTGTCCCAGATGCAGGCACTAGCCTATGCCATATCCAAGGGCTCCAGGCCTTTCAGACCCCACAGTGAAGTACTAACAGCCTTGCAGGAGCTCTCGGCTCCAGAAGCAGCAGTCAAGAGTCCTTCCCCTCCCCCACCTCTGCTACAGAGTCCCGCCTTCCCAAAAGAAGAAGGTCCAAGGTACACAGCAACAGCCAAAGGGGGTGATTGTCCAAGAATGTCACAATGGACATAAAGGAACAGCTAAGGTGTGTTGTGGGTTTTAGCCTGGGGTTTTAGGATCCATTCAGTCAACAAGTATTCATCAAGTACCAGAGACAGTAGGATCTGAAGGAGTTATAGAATAGACGGGGACAAGAATTGGCTTTGAAATCCTTCTTGGGGCCTTCAGAAAATGAAACATGATCTCTATTTACCAGTTCCCAGGCTCTCTGAGGAATGAAATTGTAGGTGTTTTCATTATCTTATTCATACTTTCCTATATATTCCAGATGGAACTCTGGTGGCATGGTGAGTAAAGAATTCGGCTGGTAATCAAAGGTCAGTGATTTGAACCCAACAACCGCTCCATAGGAGAAAGATGAGGCATTCTGTTTCCATAAAGATTTACAGCCTTAGAAACTCTATGGGACAGTTCTACTCTGTCCTATAGGGTAGCTATGAGTTGGAATTGACTCAGTAGCACTGAGTTTGGTTTTTGGTTTATATATTCTAAATTTTCTACATGAGTATTGATTGCTTTTATACTTAGGAAAAAAAAACCTGATAAAAAACATATGCAGAAGCAATTGATTAGTCAAGCTACCTTGGGCTGCAGTGTCTATAGTAATGTTCAGCATAATCTAATGGGGGTTGTACTCCAAGGGGCTATGAGCACATCCCAGCTCCATGGCCTTAGTTTCTTCAAGTGTCCTGAGGGAATAACAGTGACTGTGCTGCGCACCTGCCTGCTGGTAAAGGAGAGATAAGCATGATGATCAGCTCGCTACTCAGCACTGTGCAGAGTGTCAGTGGGAATGGTGGGTGTGGAGGTGCCTTATATGGACCCTAGCTTGAACATGCAGGAGCCATGGGTACAATTCTTAACTCTCAATCAGCTCAGGGCAGTAATGTGGCTATGTTTAAGACAGGCATTCCAGGAATGGAAACAGAACAAAACCATTTTAATCCCCAACTAACCCTTACCTACACAAAATAAATAAAGAGGGGGGAAAAAAATCCAAAAACCCAGGGATGTATTGAATCAGTGTTGTTTAAGGTACCATCAAGCTAGTTCTGATTTATAGATACCTATGTACAACAGATCAAAACACTGCCCAGTCCTGCGCCATCCTCACAATATTTTCTACACTTGAGCCCATCATCACTGCCACAGTGTCAATCCATCTCATTGATGGTCACTCCTTTTTTTTTTTTTTTTGCTGATTGTCCATTTTACCAAGCACAATATCCTTCTCCAGGGACTGGTCCTTTCTGACAACATGGCCAAAGCAGGTGAGACAAAGTCTGGTCCTCCTTGCTTCTAAGAACACTCTGGCTGTACTTCTTCAAGACAGATTTGTTCATTCTTCTGGCAGTCCTTGGTATTTTCAGTATTCTTCACCAACACCACAATTCAAATGCATCAAATCTTCTTCAGTCTTCCTTATTCATTGTCCAGCTCTCACATGCATATGAGGCTATTGAAAATGTCATGACTTGGGTGAGGTGCACCTTAGTCTTCAAAATGACATCTTTGCTCTTTAACACTTTAAAGAGGTCTTTCGCAGCAGATTTGCCCAGTGAAATATGATGTCTGATTTCTTGACTGCTGTTTCCACTGGTGATGATTATAGATCCAAGTAAAATGAAATCTTTGACAACTTCAATCTTTTCTCCATTTATCATGATGTTGTTTATTGGTCCAGTGGTAAGGATTTTTGTGTTCTCTATGTTGAGGTGTATGTAGACATCATTAATTTCCACAGAAATCCTGAGGGGAGATATATCCTGCCCTGAGTTTACAAGGCCAGTGATTTTTCCAAATAAAGGCAGGGAGGGCCAGTGATCAGTCCAAGGTTACTCATCTGCCAGAGTCCCTGAGTAGTGCAAATGGATAACATGCTTAGATGCTAACCAAAAGGTTGGAGGTTCGAGTCCACTCAGAAGTATCTTGGCAGAAAAGCCTGGTGATCTACTTCCCAAAAGTCAGCCATAGATAATTCTATGGGTCATAGTTCTACTCTGACACACATGGGTCACCATGTGTCAGAGTTGACTAGATAGCAAGTGGTTTTTAACTCTTCTATAAGCATTGGCCCATTCAGCAAATATTTGCCCGAAGAGCCAAGTGGCACATCATAGCAGAGGTGGGAGCAGAATCCAGGTGCCCCCCCTTTCTTTGTCCCACACTTCCCACTGCATTTCAGCCTGAGCACCAACAGCATCCCCAGCAGGGCCTGACGCACCTGAAAGAAAAGTTTCCACCTGGAGGATGGATCTGACTCAGGATCTGAATGGCGCAACGAGCTACATAGCCTCTGTCAGCCTCGTGCGTGCCACACCCCCTTACTCCATTTTCCTCTCAGCTCCAGCATTCTGGAAGGTGGAGGTGCTGGACTTTCTGCACTGTGCTGAAGGCAGAGGGGCAGGCGGTGTCCCAGCTTTAACATTTGGGGCAGATGTTTGATACATCTTCAATGTAGCCACACCCCTTGCCTTTATTTGGAAAAATCAGCAAGGCCCTGAGTTGTAGCCCAGGCCTGACCCTCAACACTTACTGCCACTTAGGGTTATCCAAACACCCTCCACTCCTACTTTGGATTTTTAAATGAAAATAACTATTTTTTTACATCCCACCCTCCCCACCAAAAAAAACTGGTTATCTAGGGTGAGATCTTAGGAAGCAGTGTGATGCAGTCACTAACTTCAGATTCCAATAGTGTCCCTTTTCGTATCATCTGAGAAACATTGCTTAAAGGGCTAATGGGGTGAGTCACATCCACTCCAAGGCTCTCCTCTTTATCTACACACAAGACATAAGTCCCCAGCACTGGGCCTGAGAAGCAGGAAACCCTCAAAAAAAAACCCGGGTGCCTGTTCTGAGGATCAATGCACTGTCTATTCATTTCCCATCAAAGGCAGAGAAAGAAAAAAGCCAGTAACTTCTAAGCCCTCCTCTATAAATGTAGCCTCCATAACAGGAACCCCCAAGGAGAAAGCTGGTCCCATCATTCATTAGGAGAAACGTGAATGCACGAATTGCTCCTAAGCAAAACTTTGTGTCCAGACATCCCAGACGGACCTCTGGGCACAAGTGATCCAACAGGTCCCCTCAGTGCTCAGGCAGCTGTAGGTGGAAGGAAGGGAAGCAAAGGCCGTGTTTGCACATGGCCACACGCAGACCTTACCCATGACCACGGTGAATCTGGGGGGGTCTTCTCCTGTGGTGCATCCCAGGTAGAGCTGCAAAGGTGGTCCCGCTCTGCCATGGCCTGGATGATGGGATGCTGGCTATTGCTGTTTGTTCGTCTGTCTGTCCTACAGAGACTGCAGTCTCCTCACCCAGCACCAGAAGAATGTCCTGTGGGGTGAGAGAGCAGCTACTTTTGCTTGCTCAGGAGCTGGGAGGCTGGGTTGACCAACGACACTGGAGCCCATGGCAGGCAGCGTTTCCCTTTACACCAAGCCTCAGCCAAGTCACAAGGTTCAGGAAAAGAGCAGAGTGTTAAATTACAAATGCTCTCCCACCTGAGGGCTGGCCACCAACAAGGAACAACAGGGAGACACCTCCAGCAGTCTGATGAGAAGTTTCCTGAAGGATGCAAAGTTTTCCAGAAGATGCCAGTTTTCACAAAATTTGTGGAAGGGAAACTAGGTGAGGGGATATGAATACTTGATGGCCAAAAACTGGTTGCTTGATATTCATCATCTCCCCACCGCAGCTCTCTGAGTCAGGTATTATGAATACGACTCAAAGAGATCAAATAATTCTCCCAAGGTCACGCAGCTCTGAGTAATAGAACTGGGACTCAAACCCAGTGTTCTATCTCCAAAGCAGGGTTTAATTGAAGGAGGTGTTGAGAGACCGCCCTCCTGTGCTATGTGCTATCAACTGTGCAAAAGGCTTTGTATACAATAACATCCTCACTTTTTACTCTACTCCTATTTCCCCACAAAGCTATTGAGAATCATATCCTTTTATTTCTCAAGTCACTGCCTCAGCACCAATGAGAGAATCAAGGAAACTATGTTTGCAGGCAGCACTATACTCCCCACACAGCCCTGCTGGGGTGCTCCCTGCCCTGAGGGATCGTCATCACCCCCAGTTGTGGTCCACAGCATCAGTCATTGTTAGAGCTCTCCATGTGTGAATACTTAAGTCATATACCTGGGAACCCCGGTGGTGCAGTGGTTAAGTGCTTGACTGCTAACCAAAAGTTTGATGGTTCAAATCCACCACCTGCTCCATGGGAGAAAGATGAAGCAGTCAGCTTCCATAAAGATTTACAGCCTTGGAAACCCTATGAAGGCAGTCCTACTCTGTCCTATAGGGTTGCTATGAGTTGGAAGCAACATGATAGTAATGGGTGTACCATACCAGGAACTATGCTAAGCATGTAAGATGCTTTATCATATATAATGTTCACAACCCTGCACGGTTACAGACAGAAAGCAGAAGCTTAAATAATTGACCTTGGGTCACAAAGCCAGAAAATGGCAAAGCAGGGTTAAGTTGATTTTTAAGATGTTTTTACATATATATATATGGGAACTCTGGTGGCGTAGTGCCTAAGGCATTTGACTGCTAACCAGAAGGCTGGTGGTTCAA
>NW_006921612.1:2806220-2807302 GCF_000298275.1 Orycteropus afer afer
CACAACAAAGAACTAATACAATATTTGTCCTTCTGTGATTGACTTATTTCACTCAGCATAATGTCCTCCAAACTCATCCATATTATGTGGTGTTTTGCATACTCTACATTATTCTTTAGTGCTGCATAGCATTCCAGTATGTGTATGTACCATAGTTTGGTCATCCACTCTTCCGCTGATGGGCAAGGTTGTTTCCATCTTTTTGCTATTGCAAATAGTGTTGTGATGAACATGAGCATGCATGTATCTGTTCTTATCCTGGCTCTCACCTCTCTAGGATATATACCTAGTAATGGAATTGCTGGGTCAAATGGTATCTCCAATTTCAACTTTCTAAGGAATCACCATATTGCTTTCTGCAGTGGTTGTGCCACTTCACAGTCACACAAGCAGTGTATGAGAGTCCCAATCTCTCCGCATCCCCACCAGCATTTGTTGTTTTCTGTCTCACTGAACCTTGCCATCAGTGCTGGGTGAGATGGTATATCTCATTGTTGTTTTGATTTACATCTCTCTGATGGCCAATGATTGTGCGCATCTTTTCATGTATTAGCTGGCCATCTGAATATCCTCCTTGGTGAAGTGTCTATTCATGTCTTCAGCCCATTTTTCAATTGGATTGTTAATTCCTTTGGTGTCGAGGTGTTGGAGTTTTCCATTGATCTTAGAAATATAAGTCCCTTGCCAGATATGTAATTATCAGCAAATAAGAATTTGTTGCTGTCATTTTTGTCATGTGCTTTTTCATTATGTCGATTTCTTTGTTCCATATAATTTTCTATGCTGAGCTCGTTTTCTTTATGAATCATGTTATCACTTCCTTCATTGCTATTGTTTTAGTATTTGCTGAATATTTATGCTGGTCTTCTTTCTTATTTTTATGTGAAGGTTTATCATTTTTCTTTGAGGTTACCCTGTGATTTATAGTTTTCTTCCCAAGTTTAGAACAGTCCATTCTATCTTGTAGTTGTCTTGACTTCCCTATCACCTAGAAGTTCTGTAACGACACAATCTTTTCCCTCTTTTTGGCTTGTAGTTGTCCTCATTTGTCGGTTGGGGTCTCTGGTTCCCTGTTTACAATC
>NW_006921612.1:2816116-2823881 GCF_000298275.1 Orycteropus afer afer
GAGGAGTGGCTGGTGGGTTTGAACCACCAGCCTTCTGGTTAGCAGTCAAATGCCTTAGGCACTACGCCACCAGAGTTCCCATATATATATATGTAAAAACATCTTAAAAAATATATATATATACTGCTACTCACCTCTTGAATGTAGCTACTTATCTTAAGCCCTGTTCTGGCTTTTGCTTTTTTTTTTTTTTTTTTTTCTTTTTATTATGATTTGGGTGAAAGTTTACAGAGCAAATTCATTTTCCATACAGCAGTTCATAGACATTTTGTTTCATGACATTGACTACAATTCCCCACAACGTAACAGCTCTTTTCCCACTTCCTCCCTATGTTACCTCTTCCCTGTGTCCTTCTTTCCTATGCATTCCTGCCTACTACCCAGCTAGCTTCCTGTGCAAATACTGCCCTTCTGTTCTCCCATGAGTGATCATTCTAAGGAGTATATCTACCTGAAAAAAAGTATTCACCCTATATGCCTGTCTATTGTTTGGCTAGAAGCCATGGAAGTGAGTTCAGTTCCAGACCTGAAGGGTAACTCGGGGCCAAAATCTCAGGGGTTTCACCAGGCACTATCAGATGAGTAAACCTAGTCGTTTTTTATGATTTGGAGTTTTTTATGATTTGATAGTGAGAGTGGGGCATCATCTAGTTCTTGATTTTGAAGATGTCTTAATCTATTGTTAATTAGTCAATTCTAGTTATTAATTCTGCCAAATTAATTAGATCTAATTATATTTCTTAATCTAATTCTAGTCCTTCCATGAGTTTTGGATTCTGTCTAAAGAGGTAATGGGCTGGGCCAAGATGAGCTAAGTTTTTTTTTTTTTTTTTAAAGTGTAACTTGGGTGAAAGTTTACAGAGCAAATTCATTTTCCACACAGCTATTCATACACATTTTGTCTCATGAAATTGACTACCATTCCCCACAATGTAACAGCTGTCCTCCCCTTTCCTCTTCATAGTTTCCTCCTCCCTGTGTCCTTCCCTCCCATGCATTCCCACCCCCTGAGCTACCTCCCTGTGCAAACACTGCCCTTCTGTTGTCCCATGATTGATCGCTCCAAGGAATGCATCTACTTGATGAAAATGTTCACCCTTATATGCCTGTCTGTTGTTTGGCTAGAAGCCAGAGGAGTGAGTTCAAGTTCAGACCTGAAGGGTGGCTAGGAGCCATAGTTTCAGAAGTCTCACCAGGCTCCATCAGACCAGCAAACCTGGTCTTTATTTATTTATTTATTTATTTATTTATAATGATTTTGTATTCTGTTCCACATTGTATTCCCACTCTATTCAGGATCTCCTACACTGATCCTCCTCTGAGTGGTTGACAGCAGTGTCCGGGCACCATCTAGTTCTTCTGGTCTCGGTGAACTGCACCAAGTGCAATTGCCTCATATGCTTATAAGAGCTGAACAATGAATAAGGAAGACCAAAAAAGAATTGACGTTTTTGAGTTGTGGTATTGGAGAAGAATGCTGAAAGTACCATGGACCGCTAAAAGAACTAACCAATCTGTCCTGGAAGAAGTACAGCCGAATGCTCCTTGGAAGCTAGAATGGCCAGACTTTGTCTCACCTACTTTGGTCATGTTGTCAGAAGTGACCATTCTCTAGAGAAGGATAGCATGCTTGGTAAAGTAGAGGGTCAATGAAAAAGGGGAAAGCCCTCAATAAGATTAATCGACACAGTGACTGCAACGATAGGCTCAGGCATAGCAAGGATCGTGAGGCTGGCACAGGACAGGGCAGTGTTTTGTTCTGTTTACATAGGGTCTCTATGTGTTAGAGATGACTCAATGGCACCTAACAACAACAGCACCAAGTGAGAGAAGCGTTTGTCACTAGGGTAGTTTCTGGACAAGGCTGAGAGCAGAGGATATATTATCTGATTTGACAGGGACTAAGGGAAAGGACTTTGCAATTTAAAAAAGGGACACAATGGGTAGTACTTCAAGAGCATAACAAGGATATAGGAAGGGATTTCAGAACATTGAAATATGAACATGTTGGAGGCTAAGGAAGAGGCCAAAAAGAAGAGGTCCAGAATCTTCTCGGAGAGAGCAGTTAGAGGCAAATTTTGTCAAAGCAATAAGTTAGTCTCCTGACTTAACACTTACCACAGATGCTTTCCTAGGCCTCACCCTCCTCCATGTCCCTGCAGCCTGTGACACTAAACTATCTCTTGACTTCTTTAAACACTACTCTGTTGGCTTCCATGGAGCACCTCTCCTGATTATCCTCCTTCCTCCCCAACCGACCTCCATTTTCTTTGCAGGCTCCTCTCTCTCATTACCTCCAAATGAAGAGCTAATGAACAACAGTCCATCTAGGCTCACTGTGAGAATTAAATGGGAAAATATATATAAAGTGCTTGGCTTTCTCTAGTCAACGAAATAAGCATAGTTACTTTTTTCTTCTTTTGTTAAAGAGACTTGGTTGTGCAATGATTAAGTGTTGGCTGCTAACCAAAAGATCAGTGGTTTGAACTCACCAGCCACCCCACAGAAGAAAGACCCGCTGATCTGCTCCCCATAAAGATTGCAGCCTAGGAAACCCTATGAGAGTTTCCATCTGGAGTTGCTATGAGTTGGAATCAACTTGACATCACACAACAACAGCAACCCTCCTTTTATAGATTTGAAGGTCGGTGACTTCCCCATTATGATCCATCTAGCAAGGGACATTGTGGTACTTGATCCCAAATCTCCACATTTCCAGGTCACTGTGCCATGATCCTGGCCACTAGGACATTGATGCCCCTGCTTTGATCCCAGAAGAATACAGGAAGTACCAGGAAGGATCAATGTGCACAGTCTCCGAGCTGGGTACTTCCGCATCCTGCAGAATAGCTCCCACAGTCTGAGTGTCCTGAAAATATCCTAAGTTTAAGGGAGAAAATAACAACACTTTAAGACACTTCTGCTGTGCTGAGCCACCACCACTCTGACTATTTTTAATTTGTCCTGTCAGGATATTTTAAGAACCTCATGACGAAGGAGTGATAAGATTGTGAGTAAATATACCTAGCCATCTTTAGCATTTAGCCAGAAATATGATAGAAACACAGTATATGCACAGGTAATAGTTGCTCTGAAAACAAGTGTGTCATGGAAGCCAATGTACCAATTAGGGAGGAACAGATGAAACAAGGTAGCAGGGTGGGGGGCAGGCCACGTCTTGGCTCTGTGACTCAGAGTCTCAAGCCTGTGGTGTCATTTCACACCCCTATTGGCAGTGTGCCCTGGGAAAAGTTCATAGGAATGTTGGAGACAGGGCTTGACGTGTGTCACACCGCCCTGTCAGGCTGCTGAGGGCCAGCACTAGTTTGGCTGATGCATCTCAATAATAGGGAGATGGGGAAGTAAGCATTTATGGAACTTTAGAAGCTCAGCATAGTGATTAAAGCTCACATTCTGAATCAGATATACCTGGGCTCTAACTCCAACACTGCCTCTCAGAAGCTGGTGTGGCTCTGGGTAAATTACTTAACCAACTCTAATTAACTCCTTATCTGGGAAAAACAGGCATAAAAATAGAATCTCTCCCTCATAGGGTCATTGTAGGGAACACATGAGGACATGCTGTAAAGTCCTTTACATGATAACTGGCATGTATTAACACCCAAAACCAAACCCACTGCTGTCGAGTTGATTCTGGCTCACAGAAACCCTATAGAACAGAGCAGAACTGCACCCATAGGGTTTCCAAGGATGTAGTCTTTATGGAAGCACACCGATTCATTTTTCTCCTGTGGAGCAGCTGGTGGGTTTGAATCACCAACCTTTCGGTTGGCAGCTGAACACTTAATCATTGTGCCACCAGGGCTCCTGGCATGTATTAAGCCCTCAATAAATGTTAGCAACTATGAGCGTTGAGGGAGACAGTAATAGCTCCATTTTAGATATGAAGAATCTGGGCCTCCATTTTATTTTAGACTGCCATCAGCCAGCCACAGATTCTCCCACTTTTCCTACAATAAAGCTCCAGAATACTCCATTGCTGCCCAAGGAACCATGGCCAGGAACCAGCTGAATTTCCCTAAAACATTGCCACTGTACCCTCATGGCTGCTGAGCATCAACAGGAGATGCCCTCTTTCCCCTTCTGCAAGCAGTTTTCCATTTTAAAACCTTCATGCTATGGCCCCTTCCCAGAACACCTTTCTCCTCCTCTCTTCTTTTCCAAATTCTTCCAATTCCAAGGTCCAGATTAAACCCTACTTCCTCCATGAAACCTTCCCTGATCTCACCACTATATAATGATCCTGTCTTCCTTTGATTTTTGAGGGAAAGGAGTGAGAGGTTGAGAACCAACTTTTCTGAGCTCCTTCTATGTGCCAAGAGCTTTTCATATATATATATATATGAAATTCTCTCGATATTCTTCAAGGTTGCTGCTGTTATTAGTTGCCATCAAGTCAGCTTCAACTCATGGCAGCCCACTGTGCAAAAGAAAAACCACTGCTCAGTCCTCTGCTTGAGTCCTTTGTTGCAGTCACTGTGTATTTTGAGTGACTTCCGATCTAGGGAGCTCATCTTCTAGCACTTCTAGCACAACACATATTCTGTTGTCATCCATAGGATTTTCATTGGCTAATTTTGGAAGAAAGCCAGACCTTTCTTCTCAGTCTGTCCTAGTCTGCAAGCTCCACTGAAACTTATCCCCCATGGGTATTTGAAATACCAGTAGTATAGCTTTCAGCATCATAGCAACATGCAAGCCACTATAGAACAACAAACTGACAGATGGGTGGTGAGTCTCAAGGTTAGGTATTATCATTTCCCAAAAGAGGAAACTGAGGCTCAGAGAGACTTACTTGGCCAGGAGAGGATGGAGCCCTCACTATCCACGCCTCTTCTATGACACTCAGAGAGTGTCAGGAAGGGTTAGTTATCTGTGAGTCTATGGGTCACCATACTAACCATACTAACTATCTGCACCTTAGGGCAGGGTGCAGGGCTCACTTATCATTAGCACCATTAGCCCCTCACATAGTGCTGAGCACAATGTGTGGAAAAAGGTCACTATCGTGTGTTGAATTACCAATAATCTACAAAGCAAATAACATACCATATTAATAAATACCATGTGTTAGGCGTGGCCAGATATCATCTAAACAAACAAACAACAAAACCCACTGGCATCAAGTCAATTCTGACCCATAGCAACCCAGTAGGACAGAGTGGAATGGCCCCATGGGGTTTCCAAGGCTGTAAATTATCATGGAAGCAGACTGCCTTGTCTTTCTTTGGTGGAGCAGCTGGTGGGTTTGAACTGCTGACCTTTGGGTTAGCAGTCAGATGTTTTAACCACTGCACCGCCAGAGCTTACTAGACATCATCTCCCCCTATGGGATTTGTTGATAGATCATTTTCCTTTGTAAGCAAAAGTATTAAAATGCCTGTTTGTCTCATTAATTTCTTTGTGGTTTCTGTGGATAGGGATCCTGTTGTGTTACTTACAACTGTCCATAAGGGAACAATCCACCACTCAGCCTGGTGATCTTGTATTTATCTTCATTGTATTACACTGCCTGCCAACCTGAGCTCATCAGCCCCTGCAGCTGCATAAGTCGGGAAAATCCTCCAGCTTGATGTTTGATCCAAAAACTTGGGACTTGCCAGCTTCTATAAGTGTTCCCCTCCCAGAGCCCACATGGAGAGAGAAACCTCCCGGAGAGCCAGCACCTGGAATTCAGACTTCTAGCCTCCAGAAGATATCCAAGTAACCCTAAGGACACTCCAGACCTGGACGACTGAAAAGGTGTGACACTCCCCTTGTTATTCTTATACCCCACACCCGCTTGGTGAATGGAGGATCGGCCATCTCCCACTCCCACCCACTTTCTGGGCCTGCAGGAACTCCCTCCCACTCTGTGTGTTTGGACGGAGCCTGGGTGCCCTGCCCTGCCCTCTCCCGATTTTTTTTTTTTTTCTCTTTCTTTTTTCTAGTTTGCTTGCTTTTGTCTGTTTTAAAACTACTACCAATATTAATACTTTTGTTCTTTTTACTATTATTCCCCTCCCAGGTCCTAGTTTTCAGCTTTTCCTTTTCCCTGTTCCTGGTTGCAAAATTTTTTTCTTCTTTTTTCTCATGGTTAAACCCATTCCTTATTTTTCTTCTTGCATTTTCCCCCTTTTTTTCTTCATTATTCTTCTTCTCTGCCTTTTTTCTCTTATTGCCCTATCCCCAGATATTGCAGGTTTTCTTGTTATTTTTCAATGACCTTCTTGTTTGTCCAGAGGGCGCAGCCATTTTGATTGTTTACACGTGGCAGTCATTTTGGATATTTAAAGTGACAGAGGATGCAGCTATTTTGAATGTTTACAAGCGGTGGCCATTTTGCATATTTAAAGTGACTGAGGGCACAGCCATTTTGAATGTTTACAAGTGGCAACCATTTTGGATTTTAAAGTGATAGCATTCTCATTTGGATTCCAGGGACCTAAGAATAGGCAACGAGGTGGGAAGCAGGGAGAGGACAGAAAAGGCAAAGGGGACTGGAACAGATCAAGGAGTCAGCCGCTGGGACTCAGGGAAAGAGGAGAAACCTAGGCCATGCCCCACAAGGAGCAAGGTGGGAAGGCAGGGAGAGGACAGAGAAGGCAAAGATGATAGGAACAGATCAAGGATTCAACTGCAGAGAGCCAGGTGAGGAGAGGCAACCCAGGCCACCCCCCACAACCAGCAAGGCGGGAAGCAGGGAGAGGACAGAAAAGGCAAAGGGGACTGGAACAGATCGAGGAGTCAGCCACAGGGATCTAGATAAGGGTGGTTGGAGGGGTTTCCAACAGCTAAAGGAGAAAAACTTGTCTGTCGGTTTGTCCTACTCTGGTAACATGTTGCTATGAGTCTTGAGGCTTTGCCACTGGTGTTTCAAACCCAGTGGGGTGCACCTGTTGCACAGGTATCAGCCCAGCTTGAAGACTGAGACAGACTAGGAAGAAGGAAGAGGCCATCCACTTCTCAAAGAATTGGCCAGGAAAAACCTTATGAATAGCAGAAAAACACTGTCTGATACATTACTGCGCAAATTATGAATAGTCCAGACACATTGTCCAATACAGAGGAGGAAGATGAGTCGCTTAGCTTAGAAAGCTCTCAAAGTAGGACTGGAAAAGAGCTGCATTATCAGAGTAAAATCAGCCTTACTCACACAGATAAGGTAAAGCTTTTAAGACCTCCATATGCTAACGTGGCACCACTCAAATTGAGGAGAAACAGTGGCAAACCTCCGTTAATAATCAGAACATGGAATGTACGAAGTATGAATCTAGGAAAATTGGAAGTTGTCAAAAAGGAAATGGAAAGCATAAAGATTGATATCTTAGGCATTAGTGAGCTGGAATGAACTGGTTTTGGTCATTTTTAATCAGACAACCATATGATCTACTATGCCAAGAATGACAGTTTAAAGAGGAATGACATGGGATTAATCATCACAGAGGATGTTTCAAGATCTGTCCTGAAGTACAATGCTGTCAGTGATAGGATAATATCCATACACTTAGAAGGAAGACCCGTTAATACAACTATTATTCAAATTTATGCACCAAACACCAAAGCCAAAGATGAGGAAATTGAAGATTTTTCTCAACTTCTGCAATCTGAAATTGACCAAACATGCAATCAAGACGTGTTAATTATCACTGGTGACTGGAATGCAAAAGTTGGAAACAAAGAAGAGTCACCGGTAGTTGGAAAATTTGGCCTTGGTGACAGAAATAATGCTGGAACTCGTATGGTAGAATTTTGCAAGACCAAC